>NC_134488.1:118064561-118402061 GCF_040206685.1 Ascaphus truei | reverse complement strand
CTCTCTCTGTCACTCTCTCTCTCTGTCACTCTCTCTCTCTCTGTCACTCTCTCTCTCTCTGTCACTCTCTCTCTCTCCCACTCTCTCTCTCTCCCACTCTCTCTCTCTCCCACTCTCTCTCTCTCCCACTCTCTCTCTCTCCCACTCTCTCTCTCTCTCCCACTCTCTCTCCCTCTCCCACTCTCTCCCACTCCCTCTCTCTCCCACTCTCTCTCTCTCCCACTCTCTCTCTCTCCCACTCTCTCTCTCTCCCACTCTCTCTCTCCCACTCCCTCTCTCTCCCACTCTCTCTCTCTCCCACTCTCTCTCTCTCCCACTCTCTCTCTCTCCCACTCTCTCTCTCTCCCACTCTCTCTCTCTCCCACTCTCTCTCTCTCCCACTTTCTCTCTCTCCCACTCTCTCTCTCTCCCACTCTCTCTCACTCTCACTCTCTCTCTCTCTCCCCCACACACTCTCGCTCTCTCCCCCACACACTCTCACACTATGGATCTGGATATCTTAACTGCCCTATACTACACTGAAATAACCTATACTGCTTACTTCCAGATCTGACTCAAGCTTCACACGGAAGACATCGAACCCCCCCTAACCCAGAAGACAGGTAACGAACACTTCCCCTCCAATGTATAACATTGCGGGAATGAGGGTACCTGGACTTTGAGGGTCTGCGGATCAGGTAAGATCCCAGACGGGATTGCTGCTTTAAATATTGTGAAGCGGGGGCATCCAGACACTAGTTAAGGGGTGCAGGAAACTAGTCATCCACATTTGGCTTTTTTTCTTCTAGATTTGACATTTATACACACACACACACACACACACACACACACACACACACACACACACACACACACACACACACACACACACACACACACACACACACACACACACACACACACACACACACACACACACACACACACACCAAGGACTAATTGTAGTATAATGTAATACAATAAATAAACTAATATCAAAAACGAATGTTCTTACTAGGAATTTATTCAATTTATGGCTTTTTTTAAAATGCGTGGCTGGGGGCGGGACTAGAGGCGGGGTTGGGGGCGGGACTAGGTGGCGAGTAGATTTTTTGGTTCGGCGAGTAGATTTTTGGGTGATTTGTCAAGCACTGCATATAATACATATAATTATATATGATAAACCTAAAAGAATTGGAGGAGATCGTTTGAGAGAGAGTATATAAGAATCAGATCCATAATACTGGACATAGGAGATATATAGTCCCAGCTGTACTAGGGTCATTTTCACATAGTCAAAAATATATATATTTTTTTCCAGAAATTTCTGTACATATATTTGACAGCCAATTGATATAATTACATCCAAATGGATGCATAAAGTTATATGTGTCAAATGCCACCCATACCCATGCAGTATTAACCGGATGGTGGTGATTATTATCACATATGCTTGATTTTATTGTACTTTTGTAAGTGCGTTTTTTACCCCACCTTCCCCTCATTAAATCTACCATTTTACGCTATGGGCGTGCGCTCTCTCCTCTTTTTTTCCTTTTAGATATCCTGTGGACGCGGTTTGTCCACATTGAGAGCTGCCGGAGACCCTCCATACCAGCACCCATACATTTTTACTGGAACCATTTGAGGACTGGTTTACCTTTTTTTTGCTTTTTTTTGCTTTTTTCTTTATATGTTGCTTTGTATTATGTATGGGCCTATTATATGGTTTTTAGGTCTATTTTGCTTATGTCATTCAGGGATACACCCACAATAGTTAACATTTGATTTAGATCTATTTTTAGCAATTACATCCCCACTGGTTCACTTCAATCAGAGGTGCAGCTTTTCTCTCTTTTTTTGTTTGTCATATATATATATATATATATATATATATATATATATATATATATATATATATATATATATATATATTTATATATATATATATATATATATATATATATATATATATATATATATATAACCCCAACAACCCCTGTAACCCCTAACATATACATATATGCACATCAATGATACTATAGGCCGGCGGGGGCCCTCGGGTGTTACCCGCAGGCCTGCAGTACCAATTATGTGCCCCCCCAAATTAATGTAGAAATAACCCCCCCCCCCTTAACACATACAGTATAGTAATGGCCACAATTACTATTATCCCCACATGAATAATAGTGAATGTGCCCATTTTAAATACATAAACACCAATCAATACATTAAATACATATAGCACTCACCCATGTCCAGCTGCCACGATGAAGGCCATCCTCATCTTCATCCCAGCCATGCCCCCTCCGCTGCTGCAAAACAGACACAAGAATGAAAACATCCAATGTAATGTCCCCTAACACCTTAATCACCACAGCGGTTATTTACCGCTACAGTTATTAAGGGGTTAACCCACCCTCACCCACCACTCGGGACGCCTACATACCATCCCACACTAACCCCCACCCCGTGAGGCCTTACCACCCTCACGCACTACCCACAAGGGAGGCCTACCCACATACCCTTGGGGCCAATACCCCCTGCCCCCACCCCAAGTACCCACAATAAAAACAATACACTGCCCCACAATAAGCATCATTCTATTTATTAAATACATTACCCACCCCCTGTGCCCCCCCATAAAAATACGATTTATCCTTTTACATACAGGGTTCATACCCCAGCCCCACGCGAGTTCCTGGCGGGCTGGCGGGTCACCTGACAGACTTACAGGGTACCAGCAACTTGTTTCACACAGGTTCTGGAGGGCTGTTGGTGGGTCCCGCCAAGCACCATGGCCCCCAGGTGGTCTCCTTGGGTCACCGTGGGCCACAATTGGGTACCCACGGTAGGCCCGCGGATGTCTGGGAGCCCCGGGTCAGACTCACAGGTGTCTGCAGGGCCTCGGGTGGTTCTCACGGGGGTCTGGGGAACTCACGAGTGCTCACTACGGGTCCGCGGTGCCCCCACGGATGTGGGACCACCGTTTCATCCCCGCACCTATGGGTCCGCGGTGCCCCCACGGATGTGGGACCACCACTTCATCCCCGCAGACTAGGGGTCCGCGGTGCCCCCACAGATGTGAGGCCACCACTTCATACCCACAGGTGTCACCCGTGGAACCACCAGCCTGATACCGTGAGATACCCGAGGAGACCTCAGGTGGTCTCCAGAGGTCTCATGCAGAACCACGGAACAAACCCTGAATGTAAAAAAAATAAACCTGACCTATACATTCAATTCAAACACCCCCCCCCCAACACCTACAGTACAATAATGTGCAAAATAACTATTATCCAGATAGGGATAATAGATTATTTGCCCATTATTAAATACATTAACTAGCATATTAAAATAAATAAAGTACTACTGACCTCATCAATAAGAAGACCCCGTCGCCAGCAACATCCTTGTCTTTCGTTGCCCACAAAATACATAGCCAATACAAAGCCAATACATTGCAATTACATTCAGATATCAATTAACCCCTTAAACACCTTATCGGATAATAACCGCAAAGGTAATTAAGGGTTAAGCCACACTAGCCCGATACCCACCCTTCACCCATTCATTTGTACAGTGGCTTCATCATGCAACAATATATATATATATATATATATATATATATATATACACACACACTCATGATGAACCAATATACAAATACATGTAGAAGGGTTATCAAAAATATGCTGTACTACAAATACCACTTCTCCATACAGACACACTACAATAAAATCAATTTCCTTTAATAATCCAATCTGATCTTCCAATCAAAATCCTCAAATGCCAATCACAAGCCACAAATGACAATCAAAACATTGCATTTACATTGTATATATGATGCATACAATCTATGCACAATATACATTCTGCAAATGAATGTTAACAATAACATATTCCAAACAAAATACCAATACATCCAAACAAGTATACTATTTTAACCAATCCAGTAAACATAAATCAATTAGCATTCATGAATTAAATCCCTAAACAATTTGTATTCCATCCCTAACAATTAAACAATTAACTAATTCAAGCGTTGAACATAACAAGTTATCCTATGACAAAATAGAAGTACCAACAAGAATACAATATACAAAAGCAAGCCTCACCCTGACCTAAAGTACACCATACAATAGCAACAATTACATCTATCTAATTTTAAAATACATTATACACACATTTATGCATAGCAGCATAGCCAAAATAATGTAAAACACAGCAAATCAAGCTTTTAAAACAACATCATTTCTTACCCTGTATGTATATATCGATCTAGACATACATACATACATACATACAGTGGCAAGAAATGATATACCAAAAATAAATAAATACACATGTAAAAAAAGCTTTAAAAAAAATTAACAAGTTAAATAAAATACATTTCTTTAGTTCACTGTTGAACAGATTACTCTCGAACCAATCCGCCACGCACAGGAACCCATAAAATAACAATCCATAAAATAATAAACATTAAAATAAAAAAACAAAACAATCCACGGGTCTTCTATTTGTAATCCATCTTCATCTGTATATTTCTTTCTTCTATCTGCGGCTCTCTTCCGGGGTCTTCTTGTCTTCCTTGGCCACGCCCTGGCCTTCTTCTTCTGGAGGAGATGCTTCCTCCTCGGCATCTGGCTTCAAAATGAGACGACATAGGCTTTTAAAGGCCTATGATGTCACATTTTCGTCATGGTTCCCACGGCCCTGAATGGGCCGTGAAAACCATGTGTTTTGGCCGAGAAAAAAAAAAAAAGATGACGTCACTTAAAGGCAATGAAAGCACAGCCAATCAGAATGGCTTTGCTTCAATTGCCTTTAAGATGACGTCATGAAAAGAAACATGGCCGTCCTCACATCCTCACATGGTACGGTAGCCCATCAGAGCGTGGGAACTCCATCCCAACTCTGATGGGCTCTATTTTACCATGTGACAGAGGCTTTGAAACCCTGTCACATGGTACTAGAGTCAATCAGAGTAGGGATAGACTTCCCATGCTCTGATTGGCTACCGTACCATGTGAGCCCGGCAATGTGTCTTTTAATGACGTCATCTTAAAGGCAATTGAAGCAAAACCATTCTGATTGGCTGTGCTTTCATTGCCTTTAAATGACGTCATCATTTTTTTTTTGTCGGCCAAAACACATGGTTTTCACGGCCCAATCAGGCCCGTGGGAACCATATGACGAAAATGTGACGTCATAGGCCTTTAAAAGCCTATGTCGTCTTATTTTGAAGCCAGACGCCGAGGAGGAAGGACCTCATCCAGAAGAAGAAGGCCAGGGCGTGGCCGAAGAAGACAAGAAGACCCCAGAAGAGAGCCGCAGATAGAAGAAAGAAGAATACAGATGAAGATGGATTACAAATAGAAGACCCGTTGATTGTTTTGGATTTTTATTTTAATGTTTATTATTTTATGGTTTGTTATTTTATGGGTTCCTGTGCGTGGTGGATTGGTTCGAGAGTAATCTGTTCAACGGGAGTCGGTGAGTGGGTCAAGTAATGGTAAGTGAACTAAAAAAAAAATGTATTTTATTTAACTTGTTAATTTTTTTTAAAGCTTTTTTTACATGTGTATTTATTTATTTTTGGTATATCATTTCTTGTCACTGTATGTATGTATGTATGTATGTCTAGATCGATATATACATACAGGGTAAGAAATGATGTTGTTTTAAAAGCTTGATTTGCTGTGTTTTAAATTATTTTGGCTATGCTGCTATGCATAAATGTGTGTATAATGTATTTTAAAATTAGATAGATGTAATTGTTGCTATTGTATGGTGTGCTTTAGGTCAGGGTGAGGCTTGCTTTTGAATATTGTATTCTTGTTGGTACTTCTATTTTGTCATAGGATAACTTGTTATGTTCAACGCTTGAATTAGTTAATTGTTTAATTGTTAGGGATGGAATGTAAATTGTTTAGGATTTAATTAATTAATGCTAATTGACTTATGTTTACTGGATTGGTTAAAATAGTATACTTGTTTGGATGTATTGGAATTTTGTTTGGAATATGTTATTGTTAACATTCATTTGCAGAATGTATATGGTGCATAGATTGTATGCATCATATATACAATGTAAATGCAATGTTTTCATTGTCATTTGAGGTTTTTGATTGGCATTTTAGGATTTTGATTGAAAGATCAGATTGGATTATTAAAGGAAATTGATTTTATTGTAGTGTGTCTGTATGGAGAAGTGGTATTTGTAGTACAGGATAATTTTGATAACCCTTCTACATATATTTGTATATTGGTTCATCATGTGTGTGTGTGTATATAAATGAATGGGTGAAGGGTGGGTATCGGGCCATTGTGGCTTAACCCCTTAATTACCTTTGCGGTTATTATCCGATAAGGTGTTTAAGGGGTTAATTGATATCTGAATGTAATTGCAATGTATTGGCTTTGTATTGGCTATGTATTTTGTGGGCAACGAAAGACAAGGATGTTGCTGGCGACGGGGTCTTCTTATTGATGAGGTCAGTAGTACTTTATTTATTTTAATATGCTAGTTAATGTATTTAATAATGGGCAAATAATCTATTATCCCTTTCTGGATAATAGTTATTTTGCACATTATTGTACTGTAGGTGTTGTGGGGGGGTGGTGTATGTATTGAATGTATAGGTCAGGTTTATTTTTTAACATTCAGGGTTTGTTCCGTGGTTCTGCATGAGACCTCTGGAGACCACCTGCGGTCTCCTCGGGTATCTCACGGGTATCAGGCTGGTGGTTCCACGGGTGACACCGGCGGGGATGAAGCGGTGGTCCCACATCCGTGGGAGCACCGCGGACCCATAGGTGCGGGGATGAAGCGGTGGTCCCACATCCGTGGGGGCACCGCGGACCCGTAGTGAGCACTTGTGAGTTCCCCAGACTCCTGTGAGAACCACCCGAGGCCCTGCAGACAACTGTGGGTCTGACCCGGGGCTCCCAGACATCCGCGGGCCTACCATGGGGACCCAATTTTGGCCCACAGTGACCCAAGGAGACCACCTGGGGGCCATGGCGCTTGGCGGGACCCACCAACAGGCCTCCATAACCTGTGTGAAACAAGTTGCTGGTACCCTGTAGGCCTGTCAGGTGACCCGCCAGGCCGCCGGGGACGTGCGTGGGGTTGGGGTATGAACCCTGTATGTAAAAGGATAAATCATGTATTTATGGGGGGGGGGGGCACAGGGGGTGGGTAATGTATTTAATAAATAGAATGATGTTTATTGTGGGGCTGTGTTTTTTTTTTAATTGTGGGTACTGGGGGTAGGGGGAGGGGATATTGGCCCCAAGGGTATGTGGGTAGGCCTCCCTTGTGGGTAGTGGGTGAGGGTGGTTAGGCCTCACGGGGTGGGGGGTTAGTGTGGGAGGGTATGTAGGTGACCCGAGTGGTGGGTGAGGGTGGGTTAACCCCTTAATGTTACCGCTATGGTGATTAAGGGGTTAGGGGACATTATATTGGATGTTTTTATTCTTGTGTCTGTTTTGCAGCAACGGAGGGGGCATGGCCAGGATGAAGTTGAGGATGGCCTTCATCGTGGCAGCCAGAAATGGGTGAGTGCTATATGTATTTAATGTATTTATTGTTGTTTATGTATTTTAAATACACAGGGGGTGTATGTTGTTTATTGCAATGTTTATTGGGGGCAAATGTCCCCAATAAACATGATATTCTGCCTTAACCCCTTCATTGCATTAGCGGCTATCCGCTATGGTAATGAAGCAGCATTTATGTATTTTAACAATATTGTGTGGAAGCAGGGGGGCTCCTGAGCTGAACCGCATTGATTTGTGGCTCAGAGACCCCCTGCTTCCCGAGTTACAGGCCCGATTTGGGGCATCGGTTACAGTGTCGCCGCCATATTTATAGCGGACTCGGCGTGAATGGGACGCTATAAAGATGGCGGCGACATTGACACCCGATGACACATACCGGGGCCTGTAACTCGGGAAGCAGGGGGTCCCTGGTCCACAAAGCAACGCGGTTCAGCTCAGGGGACCCCCTGCTCACAGTACACTATTATTAAAAATACATCCATGCTGCTTCGTTACCGTAGCACATAGCCGCAAAGGTAAGGAATGAGTGTTTATTTATGTATGTGTTTTACTCATAGTGTAGATGTGCAGAGGGTCTCCAGAGCTGAACCGCTTTGGTTTTAGGTACGGGGACCCCCTGCTTCCCGAGATACAGGCCCCTTTAGGGGGTGCCGGTATCCCTCTGCTTTGTTTACATTCCGCGGTCACGTGATCGGGACCTTTAAATGCAGAGGGATACCGGCACCTCATAAAAGGGCCTGTATCTCAGGAAGCAGGGGGTCCCAGGACCTGAAACCAATGCGGTTCAGCTCCGGAGACCCCCTGCACATGTACACTATCAGTAAAAGTTGTTTTGATATGTTTTTATTTTGCCGATGTTTGCGCAGAGAGAGCGGCAGGTCTCTCTCTGCTGCAAACACATATCAGCAGAAATGGCCTATCGGCAGGTTATCGGGAGCCAGGTTTATTTATCGCCGGCTCATCGGCATTTTGCTTTTGCTGAGATTCGGCATGGGAGCATTGGTACACCACAGTGTATCACACCTCCCGGGTTCCCCTATGTCCAACTTCATGGGCATCGCCAATTTGAAATGTTTGACTCTTGTAGGATTAAATATTGATATTGATCTGATTTAATTTTTTATAAGTAATTATTCACTAATATCACCAGCAATGATGGTTACTGTCAGCTCTTTAGTTTATGTGAGGTCTTTTTGTTACTGCTTAGAGATCCCTGTGCGATACCCTGCTTGAATATATGCCATTTTGTTACTTAAATTTGTATGAATATTTATGCAGAGATTGGGGGGGAGACTTCTGTTCTTCTGGCACTACAATAGGGTGGTGCTCATAACTGATGTGACATAGGGCCTCATGCAGTAAGCACCGATAAGGCTTTTATCGGCATTTTCCCGCCAAAATTTCATTTGCGATTCAGTAAGCGCCGATAAGATGTCAAAATCGGCATTTTGTCTTCCCGATAAAAATTTATCGGCATGCGGCTGCCGATAACCCACTTATCTGCACTTTTTGAAATCGGCTGTATTCTTGTAGCCCTGATCAGCTTATCGGTGCTGATCGGCACTCAAAAATGAAGATTTATTCGGCAATTTGTCCCGCCAACTAAAGTTGGCAAGTTGGAGGGGAGAAGGATCGGCAAGGTTGCCGGGACGGCACTTAGAAAAAAAAGCTCATCTCTACATCAATGGAGTCAATGGAGTGGGGACTTATAACTTTATAGGAGTGTTTACGTTCTAGTGCTCCTAATAAAAATGTGCTTGCCATTACAGTGTCGATGTGATTCACTTCATCGTGTCACCGCTTACGTTTATTATTGGCAGAACATTGTACTTTTCTATGTTATGATGTTTTGCGTGTCACATTAGTCTTAATGTTATGATGTGTCAAGGGAAAATCCTATAGTCGACTCTTAAAGGAAGAGGTCACATCATATGAAACATGTTACTTAAGTGTGCTTCAAATTATTATATTATGTAACAGATTTCACACATCTATCAGATCCAGCATATAATAATGTTGGTATACATTACAGAATGCTTTTAATGTGTAACGCTTGATCGAATGTAAACGTAGCTGTTTGTTTTCATGTTTACATGTACTTTGTGACCTCCCTCTTTTTATGACGTATTCATTTTCCTACAGAGCACACAGAGTGGCTGGAAGTGAGGAATGGCTTTTATGCCATAGCCGGGATACCATGTGTGATGGGTGCAATAGATTGCACCCATGTTGCTTTGATCCCGCCTAGTCAGAGTGAGCATGCTTACTGCAACCGTAAGCACTACCATTCCCTGAATGTACAGGTGGTATGCGATGCCACGATGAAGATTATGCATGTTTTTCTATGAACTGTTGTATGTAATAATGTTAACACAAATTGTTTCATATTTGTGCACGATGGATTATAGGTGACTCAGGATACGGAATTAGGCCGCGGCTGTTGACCCCCTTGGCAAACCTTCAATCTGAAGCAGAGGAGAGGTACAATGTTGCCCATATATCTACACGATCCGTCATAGAGAGGACATTTGGGCTTCTGAAAACACGATTCAGGTGTTTAGATAGAACGATTCAGGTGTTTTAGATAGATAGGTGTTTAGGGGCACTGCAATATAAACCTGCTAAAGTGTCAGATATTGTCATTGCATGTTGCATTTTGCACAATCTGGCACTCTGCAATAATTTACAAACAGACATACGTCAGGGCTTGGAGGAGGAGCATCCTGTAAATTTACCAGCTGACACTGAGCAAACAGCCGGTGGTGTGGAGACACGTCGGAATGTCATAAACACATATTTTTCATGTAAGTAAATACATATATGTTCATAGTACTACATAGATGTATTCATTCATTGTAAAGATAAATACATTTGTCAAAATACCATTCACTTAGGAAACAGATGAATATGGTTCTCCCACCTTTCTGTTCTCTGCTGTGTGGACAATTGCATGTGGCATCGGTATGTCATTCATCAACAGGTTGTATTATACTTTTTACCACTAAAAGGTGTTGTGTATACGTGAGGGAATAATGTGTACTAAATCTATATTTTCTGTACATGCTATTTTTGGTTAGGCATACACAATAAACCTACTATGTCAATAGCCATTAGCTAGTGCAATATGGTTACATACAATTTTTATTTTGGAGTGTGACATGTGTGTCACAATGATGTGTAGACTATTGTGTATTTAAGATCATATTTGACGTATTCTATATTTTGTTTCATATCACATACAAAAGTGTCACTTCTGTGTGTTGCTTACCCTAATGAACATGTCATGACAATGATTTCTATTCATTCATGTTTTCTTTTTCAAGGTATATAACTCCAAGGACTGCTCATGGTATGTATTTGAATTCACATCTGTAATAAGATGTGCAAACCGCGATACAGGTATAATTAGAGGATGTATAAAGAGAACGTAATGAAAAAGTTGTGACAATTGAAATATGTCCTTTCTGTATTGTGTCCGTGCGTTTATCTACACTTGGTGGTTATTGTGCAGTTTGTTTAAAAATCATTACGTACATTACATAACATGTAATTTTGACAACGTTACAACATCCATTTATGCACATGAGCGATGTTAACAATCAATGCATGTTTGTATGAAATGACCCAATTGTGGTAAACATCATTAACATTGCAATGTATGTCATTATTTATTCTCTCACTTCATCTTCATGTTGATTACTACATTGTCACATGTGTATGTATAAGTGAAAGATATGTGTTGATTTGACGTACATGTAACATTTGTCAAAATGTTAACACCATTCCAAAGTATAGTTCTTTGGATTCACAAGTTTTCCTAACTCATTCAACAGAATGACAATGTAGTTAATAAATTTTTTATTTCATTCACGTTAATTATTCATAATGATCATGATCCTTTATAACTACTGTCAACATATGATCATAAATGAAGTATGCATTTACATACGCACACATTTCAGCAACCTAGTATGCGTGTGTGTTTTAGTTTTTGTGTGATGCATGTATTTCTACCAGAAAGAATATTAACCTAGATAATAATGTTGTTTTTACCATCGGCGTCACTTAGCTATGTATGTGTTGAACGTTTACTAATAACACTAAACTATAGTTAATTGTGTGAATGAAATTTACACACAAATGTTCATGGTTAATGATCTGTACCTAACATTCATTAGCTAATGCATGTTAGGTTACCACTACAACCTAGGTGATACTATAACATTCACACGACTAAAAAGTTTATATCACTTCCCTATTGTTATTGTGTACGTTCAGATACAATGTGTACGAGTTGTTATGTAGCATTTACATTCTTTGGCAAGTCACATGTGAGAATATTATGTATATTAGATTAATGTGTTTGCTGAGTGATAATGTGGGTAGCATATATGACATGACAATACATATAATGTTAGTAGAAATTTAACATTTATGAATATAAGATATAACTTCAGTGCTTAGCAACATCATTATGATAATTAAGTGCATAGTAATATTTGCACAATAGGATAACATTATGTAGTGATTGTTAATCTGCACACCAATCATTGAAAGCATTGTTACATATTTATTATAATAGTTGTTCGTTAGTCGTCACAATCATCTCATATAACGATTGTCCCATCTGAAATCATACATTGGTCCCATGTATTCATCCTCGACATCTGTGAAATACAGCAAACACATGATGTTCAAAGATGTCACATTTATCTATGTTTCATCATGACAACGCTTAACACATCTCTATATGATTGTAGATATTCACGCATAAGTTACGTATATGTTTAAACTGCAAGGATCAAACTAAAAATACAGAAATATCTCATTTTTCTAATAGCGTTGTTCGCATTACTACTGATATGTTTGTTCCGATGCCTGCATACATAATAATGTGCGCGCACAATGTCTGTTGCGCGCACGTCACGAATGTGTGGACTAAGTCTTAGCGCATGCGCTAAATGATGTGTACGCTGTGTGTTCAATACATGTCCCTCCATGGTGCTGCTAGCAGTATGCATATCATGGCAGAAAGTTATGGTATGGAAGTGAAAAAAAATCACTTCGACACACGTACATATCTAAACTTTGTAAAGGGATGTGTGCCCACGTCCAAAACGGACGATCAGCCAAGGAGCGAACAAAATACGTGTGACGTCATGTTAAGGCACCGTGAAATGCACGCAAACACCCCTCCCACTGAATGAACATTGGCCTCCAGCGCTGTGCACGCACCGCCCCACCGACACGCGCGCATGACACACTGCACTGACCGTAACAATAAGCTACAGGCACAGCCAATACTGTTTCACGCGCGCACGTTGGTTGGGGGTGGGGCTTGCATCGGTAACCATTTTAAGGATGCCTTGGGACATGACCACGTTCCCCCGTCATATGTGGGCGACACTTTGTTTTTATATGTTGAATGCTAAACAATGAGGTATGTGTGTTACAGTTAGTGTAACATGTTGAAATGATACTTTAAAAGCGATAATAATCTATGATTTAGGACTCCCTCACCGATGTGTACTAATGGTTCGTCATGTAGTATATTGTTATAGCAAATAATGTCTTTGTGCACGCTACATGTAAGGCTGTCTGCAATGTTAATCTGTATCCACTCATTTGGTTAACAAATTGTGTATATTATTAATGTACACATATATAATGTGAGTAAAGGCATAACGAAATTTGTATTTACCATTCTTGTAGAAGTCAAAACTGATTTGGCTGCAACAACGCGCTCCAGGAATGCACAACAGTATCATCCATGGTTGAGGCAACCGTTGAATCCTGAATCAGACACATCTCCGTGAGGCCGTCATATGGATCTGCAGTTGCTTCTTCAAACAAGACGTCCGGAGGTACGTACAGTTGTTGGTTGTTTTCACCTCCACATTTGTATTGGCCATATAAGTTTGGATACATATCATAGTAGTTATGTCCATCTTGCATCTGGCCTTGATGAATGGACGGTGCAGGTATATCAGCAGACGCGACAGTCTGTGCGGCTTCAATGTAACTGGTATTAGGCAAAAATATGCTATTTAACAGAAGATATGTTCCATGTTCCATGGTAAGTTTAAATGATGAAGCAACATGCCAGCATCCATATCGTTGATCTTGGCGATCATGGACACGCTCAAAACATTCATTTGCGGATAAAGTGAAACGTACAGAAGTTTTAAAATTTCTTTGTCTGGCTGGTTCTTGGTAGTATGGATATTTCTTTTGGATCAAGTAATAGATTTCCCCCACGGTTGCCTTTTTCTGTGGCGGTGACTCGATTGCTTCATAAATCAAAAATTTGTATGATTTACGTGGATGGCTGTGCAATGTGGAAGATACTGCCATTTCTTCTCTCTTCAAGTGTACAGTATCTAAGTTGAACGCATACGGATGTCTGCTGAATGTGTGAATAGTTACATGTTATCTTCGCGGTTTATTCCAAGGTTATAATACAACAGAACAGTTATACGCCTAGGTTTTCTCCCACAAGAAATTTGTTACTATAATTGGCTGAAATTCTTTGTCTAAGATACCCTCTTTTCACAGGAATCAAAACTTTACTTTCGGCTTAGGCAATCAAAATGTGCCAAACAAGTTTACTCTTTTAATTAAAATAACAATGGGTGTGAAATCGTCTACAGTGGTATGATGAACAGATTTCTACTTACACTTACCTAAAAATAACCATACACACACCTCTCTCTTTGTCTCTCTTTCTGTCTTTCTCTCTCTCTCTCTCTCTCTCTTTCTCTCTCTCTTTGTCTCTCTCTCTCTCTCTCTCTCTCTTTGACTCTCTCTGTTTGTCTCTCTCTTGATATCTACATATATATATATTTATATATATATCTATAGATATTTAACTATATATTGTGTGTGTGTATGTGTGTATGTAATATATATATATATATATATATATATATATAACAAGAAAACCAAAGAAAGATGAAGTAGCGCCTCTAATATACCCTAACCAAAGCTATAAATTAATTAACCCAACTGTAAGTGCATCCAGTGGTGTGGTAAGATGATAGCAACATAAAATTGTGAACCAGTATTTCAAAGAAATTAAAAATAATGAATATGTGATGTTATTAAAACACCAACCTAATAGTTTAATAACATAACAAGAATTAAAATTCAATAATAATAAAAGAAAAACATATAAAAACGTTAAATAAAAGAACCTTTGTAAATAACCTCTGAAAAAACAAAGTCCTGTTCCAAAAATAATGACATCCAGGTATTTGGCAGCCCGTTTCAAAAGGGTTCACAACTCCCTGATTATACCTATGAAAAAAAGAAAAGAAAACAGGCGCACACCTAGTGCATTAACGTAATAACAAATGTTTATAGAACATTAAAATCTATCAAATGCCCACTCACAAAAGTACTGAAATTAAAAGCAGATATGAGATAGGCTCCGAATCAGGCAATGGCGTCCTCTCGTGTCTTTCCTCCATGTTGCCGGATGGCCGGAAGTGACGTCCCTCCAACTTGGCTCCCAGCACAAGATGTCCCTCCGGGAAACAGCAAATTCTCAGTGCTGGCAACGATGTACCGGGGGAATAGGAACCAGCATCTCTCATACAGCATATAGCGTCTCTCATACAGCAGTAGCAGAGTTCATGGGCAAGTGACAGCTTCTATCTAGCCATGCCCTACGCGTTTCGTCATCTATGATGACTTCATCAGGGCATACCCATTGGATACCCCTTCACAGTACTTATAGGGAGATAATTTGCATATATTAATTAATCAATAAAATATACAATTAACCAATGAACAATGTTAAACACATAGTAATAATACCAACAGTAATATACTTGTTAGCCTCTGTGGACGCCTCCGCAGCCCGGGGAACACGAGGGACGCTGCCTTCCTCTCAATCCGGCGTCACACAATGAGTTCTCAGCGAGAACTCAGTGACGTCAATGGATTCAACCGGAAAAAGTTCACATGAATATAACTGGTGGACGGCTGAGATAAATATTTCCAAAGAAACAATAAAATGCTGTAGCAAGTGTGACAAACAGCTTACTCCGGGGCTCCGCTGCTTGTCCGGGACGGTTAGAACACGGTCTTTTGGGGTAGGTTAAATGAGGAGGCGTCACGTACTGTTCCTTTAAACAGGCTGTGCCTGGTTTATTCAGTCCCAGGCACTGAGACTGCCACAGTGCATACAACAAAACACATCAAAACAAAAGCTGCTCACCTGAGCGATAACTTAACTTAGATTTCCCTAACTCAGGGTGGAAGTGGCTTTTCCACTTTCCAACAACAAAACAAGGTACTTTTGCAGAGTTAGCCAAATGAATAGAACAATTGAACCTGTGTGGGGAAGGGGCTTCTCCCCACTGTGTTCAGCAGCCTTCCAGGCTCTGGAGAAGAGACAAGAGCAAACAGGAAATCAGTCTTACATACCTGATTTCTAATTAGCATGACAGGTGACAGAAATCCCTCAGTTCCAGCGCTTGCCCAAAACTGTGGGATGGAGTGCATGTATTATAAGGCTGCACTCCCAGGCCAGACAGGATAGAAACTGTTCAGTATCCTGGGAGCCCTATATATGGAATTTATTACCATCCCCTGGTTTCTGTCACATATCCTCCCCCCCAGCTCAGACCCTGAGGGATGAGCGACCATGGATATTAGGGAGTGCATCCTTGACAACCCGTCAGCATTGCCATGTTTGTGCCCTGACCTGTGTTCCACAGAAAATTTAAAGGGTTGTAGGCTTAGGAACCACCTGGTCACTCTAGCATTCTTTTCCCTGTTTTGACACATCCAGGTAAGGGGTGCTTGATCTGTGACCAACCGGAATTTTCTCCCCAACAGGTAGTATTTGAGCGTCTCTACAGCCCACTTTATTGCGAGACACTCTTTCTCTACTATGGAGTAATTTTTCTCCTGGGGATTTAGTTTCCTACTTAAATAAAGGATGGGGTGTTCCTCACCTTGAGACTCCTGGGAGAGTACCGCCCCCAGCCCTACCTCAGATGCGTCGGTTTGGACTACGAACTCTTTGGAGAAGTCAGGTGTGACCAACACTGGTTGGGCACAGAGAGCTTCTTTCAGGCTTCTAAAGGCCTGTTCGGTTTCGGGGGACCACTTTACCATAAGTGGTCCTCTTGCTTTTGTGAGGTCGGTTAGTGGGGTTGCCTTAGTCGCAAAATTGGGAATAAACCTTCTATAGTACCCAATTAACCCCAAAAAGGTCCTTACTTGTTTTTTTGTAACTGGCCTTGGCCAACCTTGTATCGCCTCCACTTTGAGTGTTTGGGGTTTGAGTAAACCTCTGCCAATAGAATACCCCAGATACTTGGCCTCCTCCAGACCAATGGTGCATTTAGCGGGGTTAGCAGTTAGTCCAGCAGACCGAACTGCGTCGAGCACAGCTTGGACCTTTGGAAGGTGGGATTGCCAATCTTCACTATGGATTACCACATCATCCAGGTAGGCAGCAGCATACCGAGCATGTGGTTTTAAAATTTTATCCATCATTCTTTGGAATGTGGCGGGAGCTCCATGTAAGCCAAAAGGCAGCACCCTATACTGAAAGAGGCCGTCTGGGGTTGAGAAGGCTGTCTTTTCTTTTGCCCTTTCTGTGAGGGGAACCTGCCAGTACCCTTTTGTTAGGTCTAGGGTTGTGAGATATCGGGCTTTGCCCAGTCTCTCTACAAGTTCATCTACCCTGGGCATAGTATCAAATTTTGACACCGCGTTTAGTTTCCGGTAGTCATTACAAAACCTTGTTGTACCATCTGGCTTTGGGACTAAGACTATAGGGCTGTTCCACCCACTTTGGGATTCCTCAATTACGCCTAGTTTTAGCATTTTTTTAACCTCTAAACTTATAGCCTCTCTTTTGGCCTCTGGGATTCGGTACGGTTTAAGGTTAACTCGGACCCCCGGTTCAGAGACTAGGTCATGTTCAATTACGCTAGTTCTACCTGGCTGTGTAGAGAAGATTTCTTTGTTTCTGCTCACTAAATTCTGAACCTCTTGTTTCTGATGAACGGACAGGGTTTCAGCTATGCTAACCTCTGGGTCAGTTTCTTGACTCTCTGACGGACCTGGGGTTACTAGGGTTGACAAGACTTCTCTATCTTTCCAGGGCTTGAGTAGGTTTATATGGTAAATTTGCTCAGGTTTCCTCCTACCTGGCTGTCTTACCTTATAATTTACTTCTCCCACTCTTTCCAAGACCTCATATGGCCCATGCCATTTAGCAAGGAATTTACTTTCCACGGTGGGAACCAGAACTAGTACCCTATCACCGGGAAAAAAAATTCTGACCCTAGCACCCTTATTATACGTATTCCTCTGTGCTTCTTGAGCTTTCTCCATGTGTTCCCTCACTATGGGTAGGACTGCAGCAATGCGGTCCTGCATCTGGGCAACATGCTCTATTACACTTCTGTAAGGGGTAACCTCGTGTTCCCAAGTCTCTTTGGCTATATCCAGTAAGCCCCTTGGGTGTCGGCCATACAATAGTTCAAACGGGGAGAAGCCTGTGGATGATTGGGGAACTTCCCTAATGGCAAATAACAGGTACGGTAACAAACAATCCCAGTTTTTCCCATCTTTATCGACCGCCCGCCGTAACATGCTCTTTAAGGTTTTATTGAACCTTTCCACTAAACCATCTGTTTGTGGATGATAGACTGAGGTTCTGAGATGCTTGATTTTTAGGAGTTTACATAACTCTTTTGTTACTTGGGACATAAACGGTGTTCCCTGGTCAGATAGAATCTCTTTAGGAATTCCAACCCGGGAAAACAGAACTACTAACTCTTTTGCTATGTTTTTGGCAGAGGTGCTACGTAGGGGAACTGCCTCCGGATATCGGGTGGCATAATCTAATATTACCAATATATGCTGATGTCCCCTAGCAGACTTTATTAGGGGTCCTACTAGATCCATAGCAATCCGGTCAAATGGTACCTCTATTATGGGAAGGGGTACCAATGGGCTGCGGTACGCCTTGAACGGGGCGGTGATCTGACATGCTGGGCATGAGGAACAATAATTCGTAATTTCTGCCAGAACCCCAGGCCAATAGAAGCTTCGGAGAACCTTTTCTTTTGTCTTTTCCACCCCTAGGTGTCCCCCCAATGGATGACTATGTGCGAGGTGTAACACTACATTACGGAATGTCCGTGGTACCAACAATTGTTTAGTTGTAACTGATTTTCTTTTATCAACCCGATATACTAGGTCGTTCTCTACCTCGAAGTAGGGGTAAGCAAGCGACCTATCTGGTTGGCCAAGAGTACTATTCAGGTCCCGTATATTTCCCCTTGCTACCTCTAATGTGGGGTCCTCCCACTGGGCCTTCTTAAAACTCCCAGGACTGACCTCTAGGTCAGCGAGGGTCTTATCCGGTTCTGGGGTGGTAAGTGTCTGATCAACATCCTGATTTGGGGTATTCCCTACCAAAGTAGTGATGGGGAAGGGAATTTTACAGCACTCCTCCTTTTCCCCCTTCTTATTTGGGCCCTCGTCAACCTCCATTTCTGAAAACGGGAAAGGATTTATTTCTTCTAATACTTCGTTATGGTCTGCTATTGAACTCTGGGCGCTATTCTGAGCGGGGGACCACATTTTTAGAAAATGGGGAAAGTCGGTCCCTATTAACACATCATGTGCCAGTTTGGGTACAATACCCACCTTGAAATCTAAAGAACCAAACTCTGTTTCAAAAAAATATTCATGATTATCCCCATGTATACAACAAATTGCCATTCTTTGTGAACTGTTTCCCTGTTTCTTCTTAATGGGCAAGAGGTATTCGGACACTAGTGTGACCATGCTCCCAGAGTCCAGAAGTGCCCGAACCCTCCTACCATTAACCTTTACAAATGCCCACAGATGGTTATTCAAGGGGTCCTCTGGGCTAGGGCGCATACATTGGGACAACAGCGAATAAGGTTCCACGCTGTTGCATTGCATGGGCTCATCATTTAGTGGGCAGATTTTTGCTGTGTGGCCCCTCTCATGACAATTTACACATTTAGGTACATAGTCTGTGTCCCACTTAGAGCCTTTTCCCGGCTCCCCATGTTGGCTATTGCCCTTAGTGTGCGAACCACTGTTGCTGGTGCTGCGTGAAGGTGGTCGCCGCTCTTCAGCTCCCCTTAACCCCGGTACCCTTTTACCATTTCTGGAAGAGTCCTGGAACCTCGGGTAGTGGGGTTGCTCCACGACTGGGAGTTGCGTGTGCTCTCCTGCTGCATTGTACCTTTCTACGAGGGCCACAAGCTCATCCGCATTGTGGGGGTCACTCCGACTGACCCAATGGCGTAAGGCAGAGGGAAGTTTCCTCAAGAACTGGTCCATGACCAACCGTTCCACGATGTGGCTTGCTGAGTTGATCTCGGGTTGTAGCCACTTCCGGGCGAGGTGGATGAGGTCATACATCTGGCTTCGGGTGGCTTTATCCATCGTGAAGGACCATGCGTGAAACCTTTGGGCGCGAACAGCCGTGGTTACGCCGAGGCGGGCGAGGATCTCGAACTTCAATTTTGCATAGACGTTAGCTTCGGCTGGCTCTAGATCAAAGTAAGCCTTCTGGGGTTCGCCGCTTAGGAAGGGTGCGATTAGACCAGCCCACTCAGCTTCTGGCCATCCCTCTCTCTGTGCCGTGCGTTCAAACGTGAGAAGATAGGCTTCCACATCATCCGAGGGTCCCATCTTCTGAAGGTAGTGGCTTGCCCTGGTAATTTTCGGAACTGGGGCTGCCGCTGCCAGTGGAAGGTTACTGATAGTCCCCCTCAGGATCTCGAGTTCCTGCTGTAAGCCCTGATCGAACCGCTGTTGCTCCTCTCTCAGCAAGCGGTTTGTCTCTTGCTGGTTTGCATTCGCCTGTTGCAGTATTGCATTAGTCTCTTGCTGGTTTATTAACAGCTGTCGCTGGGTTTCACTCGCCTGTTGCAGGGCTTCATTCGCGTCTTTCTGGACAGCGACATTGCGTACCAGCGCACTCACCACGTCTTCCATCTTGTTTGGAGAGAGAGAAAAAAACTTTTTTTTTTTTTTTTAAAGTTCTTTAACCCCCAGACCTTTTAGTGTTCTGCCCGCATTCTCCACCATATGTGACAAACAGCTTACTCCGGGGCTCCGCTGCTTGTCCGGGACGGTTAGAACACGGTCTTTTGGGGTAGGTTAAATGAGGAGGCGTCACGTACTGTTCCTTTAAACAGGCTGTGCCTGGTTTATTCAGTCCCAGGCACTGAGACTGCCACAGTGCATACAACAAAACACATCAAAACAAAAGCTGCTCACCTGAGCGATAACTTAACTTAGATTTCCCTAACTCAGGGTGGAAGTGGCTTTTCCACTTTCCAACAACAAAACAAGGTACTTTTGCAGAGTTAGCCAAATGAATAGAACAATTGAACCTGTGTGGGGAAGGGGCTTCTCCCCACTGTGTTCAGCAGCCTTCCAGGCTCTGGAGAAGAGACAAGAGCAAACAGGAAATCAGTCTTACATACCTGATTTCTAATTAGCATGACAGGTGACAGAAATCCCTCAGTTCCAGCGCTTGCCCAAAACTGTGGGATGGAGTGCATGTATTATAAGGCTGCACTCCCAGGCCAGACAGGATAGAAACTGTTCAGTATCCTGGGAGCCCTATATATGGAATTTATTACCATCCCCTGGTTTCTGTCACACAAGCCAGTGAGTGAAAATATAATAAAACTGGGCAGTACACCTCCACATAACACTCTCTACACGTTTCGTCTCAAAGAGACTTCATCAGGAGTTAACTGCATAGGTGTGGAACGTTGTATTATAGTAAGATGAACCAATCAGGACACAGAAGACTACTAATTGCTAATCAGGTACACGAGGTCAATGCAAAGATAATATTAACCCCCATACACTGGCGACACACTTTATTCGAGCTCGGCTAGTCCCACGAATTCGGGTAAACCCGGGTGTATTGAGGTTTGTGACTGTTTTCTGCCCGAGTGCATTGGGTTATTTTCCAGGCAGGGATTGAAGCATTTTATTCCCCTGGCTGCAATACTGCACAGTATATATATATATACTGCATTACAATTCATGAATTTATGCCATCTGGTAGACACGCGAAGCATTGCAGCCTATTAAATCCTAATTATTATCATTTAACAGATCAGTCGCCCATCAGCCAGGCATGAACCCAGGCTGGGAAGGCCAACGCAACGGGGCTTGTCAGAGGTGAGGAGCGGCGCATTCCAGGTATCTGCCAGGTACATACTGGGTATTTGCTCGAATAAAGTGTGTCGGTGCAGTATGTTCCAGAACACATACGGGCCAAATAGACCAACAATACTAGAGAAAATGACCAAATAAACAAATACAAGTGATAACATACAATTTAACAGAATGAATTGAAATACATTTAGGTACTACAGCAAAATATAATATAGCATAATATAATATAATATAGCATCATCGGCTGAATCATGTAATAATGTAATAAACAGATGCTAGTAGAGAAATATCATAACTCCAAATAATTGGGGTCAATGGATCTCCACTAGATAGTACATATAAAGAGATAATGATATTGGTATAAAGATTCAGAGAGACCAAAGTACAAATGGTGAAAAGGGAGGGGAAAAGTAAAAAAAGAGTGGGGGGGGGGGGGGGGGGGGAGAGGGAAAAAAAGGGAAAAAAGAAAAAAAAAGAAAAAAGAAAAAGGGGATAAAAATGGAAGGGAGAGAATAGGAGAGGGAAAAAGAAAAAGGGGAATGAAAGAATGGACAGAAACAAAAAAAGAAAGAATGGACGGAGAAGGATTTTAGATCAATGGTGGTCACGCAAGCAAAGCTGATAAAGCTATATAAACAATTTGATGTTATAATAAATATACCATATCTAAACCATTGTCAAAAAGGGACAATCAAACACACCACCTGAGCCAGTGCGGTAATACGTGTGCCACCACGGAGGGAACGAAGTACATCGCTCAACCCAGACCTCCGTGAAAACACTGCACCCCACAGCAGGCATGAGTGGTGTCATTAAACTACTGTACTGATGTCTATTGTGTCATTGAGACCCCCTGGACACAACGTACCAAGTACATATATCCAGTAGGTCTCCACATCATTTCTTGAACCTATCACCCTCCGAAAGGGAAGGTGAAATGGCCTTGATACCAAAGATGGACAGAGAGCAGGGATCCTTATTGTGTACACTATCAAAGTGCCGTGATAAGCAATGTGACTGAAGACCATGTTTCACATTTCTACGGTGCTCGAGAAATCTAGTACTAATAGTCCTTGACGTGCGGCCCACATATTGTAGACCGCAACGGCAAGTAATGAGATATATAATGTAAGTACTTAGACAATTTATGTAATGTTTTTTCTCATGTACAGAACCATTAGAAAAGGATTTAAAGGAATGAATCTTACTTATATGCCCACAAGTAATACATCTATTCCTACCACAGGGGAAATTTCCCCTTGCAGGAGTCTTAATAGATGTTATAGATTGTAAATCAATTATGGGCTTAAGTCTACTTGGGGCAATCATGGTCTTCAGACACCTTGCTTTTTTGAAGACATTTGAAGCTCATATTGGCACCTTAGGGCCTAGAATAGGTTCATTCTGAATAATGCTCCAATGTCTATTGATAATATGTTTAACCTGATAGGCCAATTTATTATACTTTGTGATAAACTTTGGAAATGAATGTAAAGGATTCCTGCTTAATCTGTCCACCGCTGAATCAAGGCCAGCAGTATCAGATCTGGTCCTGGACCTCTCAAGTAGGGCACTCCTATCAGTAGATTTAGCATCATCAAACGCCCTCTGCACCACTGTTCTGTCATAACCCTTTTGGAGAAACTTATTAGTTAAAGTCTCTCCTTGGGCACAGAAATCTGAGTTCAAAGAACAATTCCGGCGGATCCTAAAGAATTGGCTTCTTGGAATGTTATTAAGCCACTTTTTATAGTGGTTGCTACCGTACTGCAGGTACCCATTGGTAGAGACAGGTTTGAAGTGTGTTTTGCTATGTATCCTCATGTCCGACCCATCAATGAACAGGTCAAGATCTAAAAATACCATTGTATCTGGATGTATAGAATGGGTGAATTTTAACCCCATATTGTTAACATTAAATGAGTCTAATATGTCTTTCAGTTGGCCTCTTTCACCATCCCAAATTATAAAATATCATCGATGAAACAACCATAGAAGACCAGACCCGCCACCAGCCGCGCATTTCCCCAAACATGGATGTTCTCCCACAACCCCATGAAGAAGTTCGCATAGCTGGGAGCGAATCTGGTACCCATGGCCGTTCCACACGTTTGCAAATAAAAAGTACCATCAAAAGTGAAATAATTATGTGTCAAAATAAACTTAATACAAGATAAAATAAAATCTTTCTGTGACACATGCAAATTCAAATCTAATTGTAAAAGTGATTGATGGCTTCTAAGCCCTTAGTATGGTCTATGCAGGTGTAAAGAGAACATAACATGTAGCCCAACAAAACGTGTTTTTCCAAGTGATCTCGGAGGTGGAATCAATGACGTGCAACGTGTCCCTAATGTAAGATGGTAATAATTTCACATATGGTTGCAAAAAATAGTCAACATATTGGGACACGTTCGATGTCATTGACCCCACCCCCGATATGATGGGTCTACCAGGGGGATGTGTGGTGTCTTTGTGCAATTTGGGCAAATGATAAAAAACAGGTGTTCTGGGGTGTCTAATAAACAAAAAAGTGCTCTCTGCTTTTGTGATAATGCCCATCCTAAGTGCTTTGTGAATTAATTCTTGAAAGGCCAACTGAAAATCTTTGACCGGATCTTTATCCAGTATACGATAGGATGAACTGTCCATTAAAAGGCGAACCGCTTCGGACACATAGTCCTGTCTATCCTGCAGGACAATAGCCCCTCCTTTATTGGCTTGTCTTACAACAATATCTGTGTTTTTGAGAGCCAATTCTTCTCCTCCACTCAGATTCCTGTGTGTCAGACGAGTGTTAGTCTGGCATTACTGTTCAAGATCTTTCAGAACAATGGTGTAAAAGGTATCAATGAAGTTCCCCTTAGAATGATAGGGGAAATAAGTGGAAATAGGATGAAAGGGTGAGTGCTTGAAGTCCAGGGCCAGATCCGAATCCTGAACCAAATGCTGGGAAGAGTTCCCACACAGGTTCAGGCGGCTAGGCTGGGGTGCCTGAGAATATACCGGCCCCCCAACCGAGTCTGGTTCAGAATGTGTAGTAAAATTATGTGGTTCAAATGAATCATACAAGTTATTGATCTGTGTACTCGTAGTAAAGTTATCTATGACATCAGGCTCAGCAAGAATAGAAGTAAGTGCACAAATGCATTCCTGTTCCTGTGTGTTGAAATTGACATTAGAGGTATTCAGTAACTCCCTATCCTTGGATGAAAAATGTCTCATCAGAGTGAGTTTGCGTATGAATCTGTTAAGATCCACAAACAACTCAAACTGATTGGGTAGGCTACTGGGTGAGAATGAAAGTCCCTTCGCCAAAAGCGAGATATGGTAAGGTGTAAGTTCATGTGACGACAAATTATAAATACCATACTTTACTGGCGCGGCCACCATTAGTCTTTTCTCCTTCTCTCTTTGTCTCTTTTTTTCTCCTCTGATCCCTCTGAATCTCTTTTTCTCCTTTGTGAATTTTGGGCTGACTCCTGTTTGTCCCATATGGGATATTTCTTCCCTTTTTCGATGGGTAGATGTTGATATCCTTTCTCTAAAAAAGAAATAACAGAAGGAGATGTTTTATTTTTGGGTGAGAAATCAACAGATTCCAAATTTGACCTTGTTTAAGGCTTTGCCCCTTCCTTCTGATGTTCTGTGAACAAATCTCTATTAATAGATATTTCTTCTTGATTCTGTAGTGGGGAGAACTTGTTAGAGACCGGGCAATTAATCATAGATGCTATATGATCATGTGAGTGATCCTTAGACATCGCTGTAGCTTTGTCTCCAGGTATGGACTTGGATTTAGATTTATCTTGGGAACTAGTTTTCATGGTATTCTCATATGATCTTGATCTATGTCTAGTATAATTCCTACTATTACTTCTTTGTTTAAATCTATTAGATTTACCATAATTTCCGGATTTGTAATAATCCCCTTTTTTCCTCCAGTCCCTCACTCTGTCATTAGCGTAATCATCCTTGTCCCTCGCATATTTATTTCTCTTTCTCTCCACTATTTCATCTTCAAATTTAAGGACCCTTTTGTTAACAACCTCATCAAGTTCCACAAATTCATCTAAATTCTCAAAAGGTTTAATGGTGCACTGGATCTCCTCAATCTCTTTTTTCAATATCTTAAGCTTATCCTTCCTGTAGGTAATCAGCATTTTAATTAGAGAGACCAAACAAGTCTCCAGTGCCCCATTCTAATTCTTAGAAAATTCATCATCTGTTTCAAAAGTAGGCTTCTTTGAAATTCTAAGCCCTCTAGGAATAATATTTTTCTCTAAATAATTCTGTAGAGAAAGCAAGTCTAGCCAATGACGCATTTCATCTTTGGTCAGTTTCTCTAGAATATCAAAATTATTTTTCAAATCAACATTATTTTCTTTCAGCAACAGGTATAATATCTACATTAAGTGTGATTCTATGTCTTCTAGCTAGTCTTTCTTCACAATATTTCATCATATTGACAATGAGGTGGTACTATATATAAGACGTTTAAAAAAAATAATATATATAATATAAAAATAATCAGTATATAGATAAAAGTGGCAGCCAATTATGGGTAATATAGATAACACAACAGAAAGAAAAAATGGCGCCAACCTAAACCACTATATGAAAGACCACATAAAAATGATGAAAAAAACCTATACTATACAAAATGGGGAAAGAAAATAATACATAAACAATACACAAAAATAAAGATAAAAATATCAGATATATATGCAAATACAACTGTATGCTCATCTGCATGTCTTAGGCAGGTCTGCAACCCCGCCTTTCCCCATTATCACCCAGCATACAGCACTTCCACTGCAGCAAGGGATTCTGGGAAATGACATGCAAATGAGCACACAGTGTCACCTTTTGCCTCAATAACCATTTTTAACATGGTTCCCTATAGGCTTAAGCTTGCTGCATGGTCACAGCTTTGAGCACAGCCAGGGTTAAGGTGCATACCCAGAAAACCACCCACAGACAGCTGTTTCGACCTTGATGGGTCTCATCAGTGTGGGGTTGATTTTAACTGGGTATGCAAAAGAGGCTATGGGATAGGCTATACCATAATACTGAGTTAAGTTATGGTGAGTAAAAAAAGTGACAAAAACCCTCCACAGGAAAGCAAATATGCAAATACAACTGTATGCTCATCTGCATGTCTTATCACCCAGCATACAGCACTTCCACTGCAGCAAGGGATTCTGGGAAATGACATGCAAATGAGCACACAGTGTCACCTTTTGCCTCAATAACCATTTTTATTATGATATATATATATATATATATATATATATATATATATATATATATATATATATATATATATATATATATATATATATATATATATATATGTAGAGGTATCAGTACCGTGTTAGCCGAGCTTCAATAATCAAAAAATAAATAGATGATACCGTTCTGTGGCTAACGAAATGCTTTTATTTGTGCGAGCTTTCGAGAAACACTGATCTCTTCTTCCGGCGATGTTACAATGAATGAAGCAAGGATTGCTTAAAAACAGTGTCTCTTGGAATGTTATCTGTGCTGGTTCTTCCCCCGGTGTGGATGTGTTTTATGGCTAGAGGACTGAAATCAAGTGAAGAAAGAGTGTCTATGTGTATCAGTGTGAATTAAAATGAATGGAGAGCCCACAGTATAAACAGTGCTCTACACAAGGTGTGTGTGGAGTGAGAGGGATATAAATGGTGTGGGTGGCAAACATTTCTCTGACTCTGGCCATAAGATGAATGATCTGAGGGTTGCCATACTCAAAGGTAATCTTAAAACCCCGAAAGAGAGACGGTTGCATGAATACAAATTTATGCAACTGTTCGGGACACTTAGCAGTGGCCTAAACAGAGATCGAAATTTTATGAGTCATTACTGACACTAGCGAACTCTCTTCCCATGAGCGCTAAAGGCCATGTCTGTACATACTGTGCTATATGTACTGTATGCACACACAGCTGTCTCTCACACATACTAATACTCCTTATTTTTCCATCCCTATACACCAATAGGGACCACATAGTATCCACACACACTTTTAGTTGTGCTACAAACTCTCACATTTCCACACCCACCCACACCATTTATATCACTCTCACTCCACACACACCTTGTGTAGAGCACTGTTTATACTGTGGGCTCTCCATTCATTTTTATTCACACTGATACACATACACACTCTTTCTTCACTTGATTTCAGTTATCCTTTGACACCTCTAGCCATAAAACACATCCACACCGGGGGAAGAACCAGCACAGATAACATTCCAAGGGACACTGTTTTTAAGCAATCCTTGCTTCATTCATTGTAACATCGCCGGAAGAAGAGATCAGTGTATCTCGAAAGCTCGCACAAATAAAAGCATTTCGTTAGCCACAGAACGGCATCATCTATTTATTTTTTGATTATATATATATATATATATATATATATATATATATTTCTACATTGAAGGCCTTGTTGTGTGCAAACAGCCATTTTTGTAATTATATTCACAGTTCATTAAAGTTTATAACTTTACTGGGTCATTATGTTTTTGGGCTTAATTGAGTCAGCTGTGTAGAAGTTGTATTTAACAGCAAACAAGGCCTCTTTCCAGCAATGAAGGCCTGTACTGTTTATTATGATTATATATATATATTATATAGAGTGCTAAACTAAAGGCATTGATGTGTGTAAGCAGGCCTTGTTGTAATCATATTCAAACTTCAAGACAGCTGAGTGAATTAGGGGCTCACTCATACTGATACCATAATTGTAGCAAGTGTCCTAACATTTTTATCTCTAACACAAGGCCTGTTTGCTGACAACACTTGCATATATATATATATATATATATATATATATATATATATATATATATATATATATATATATATATATATAATCAAAAAATAAATAGATGATACCGTTCTGTGGCTAACGAAATGCTTTTATATATATATATATATATATATATATATATATATATATATATATATATATATATATATATATATATATATATATATATATATATATTGTGACAAACGGCTTACTCCGGGGCTCCGTCGTTTGTCCGGGACTGTTTAGAACACGGTCTTTTAGGGTAGGTTAAATGATGAGGCGTCATGATGAGGCGTCACGTACCTTTAAACAGGCTGTGCCTGGTTTATTCAGTCCCAGGCACTGAGACTGCCACAGTGCATACAACAGAAAACAGATCAAAACAAAAGCTGCTCACCTGAGCGATAACTTAACTTAGATATCCCTGACTCAGGGTTGGAAGTGGCTTTTCCACTTCCAACATCAAAACACGGTACTTTTGCAGTCTTACACAAATGAACAGAAAGATTGAACCTGTTTGGGGAAGAGGCTTCTCCCCTCTGTAGTTCAGCAGCCTTCCAGCCTCCTGGCTCTTGTGGGGAGACCAGAGCAAACAGGAAATCAGTCTTTCATACCTGATTCCTAATTAGCATGACAGGTGACAGAAATCAGGCAGCAGACAAACTCTGGTCTGGATCTCTCATCCCTCAGTTCCAGCGCTTGCCAAACTGTGGGATGGAGTGTATGTATTATAAGGCTGCACTCCCAGGCCAAACAGGATAGAAACTGTCTAGTATCCTGGGAGCCCTATATACGGAATTTATTACCATCCCCTGGTTTCTGTCACATATCCTCCCCCCCAGCTCAGACCTCGAGGGATGAGCGACCATGGATATTAGGGAGTGCATCCTTGACAACCCGTCAGCATTGCCATGTTTGTGCCCTGACCTGTGTTCCACAGAAAATTTAAAGGGTTGTAGGCTTAGGAACCACCTGGTCACTCTAGCATTCTTTTCCCTGTTTTGACACATCCAGGTAAGGGGTGCATGATCTGTGACCAACCGGAATTTTCTCCCCAACAGGTAGTATTTGAGCGTCTCTACAGCCCACTTTATTGCGAGACACTCTTTCTCTACTATGGAGTAATTTTTCTCCTGGGGATTTAGTTTCCTACTTAAATAAAGGATGGGGTGCTCCTCACCTTGAGACTCCTGGGAGAGTACCGCCCCCAGCCCTACCTCAGATGCGTCGGTTTGGACTACGAACTCTTTGGAGAAGTCAGGTGTGACCAACACTGGTTGGGCACAGAGAGCTTCTTTCAGGCTTCTAAAGGCCTGTTCGGTCTCGGGGGACCACTTTACCATTAGCGGTCCTCTTGCTTTTGTGAGGTCAGTTAGTGGGGTTGCCTTAGTTGCAAAATTGGGAATAAACCTTCTATAGTACCCAATTAACCCCAAAAAGGTCCTTACTTGTTTTTTTGTAACTGGCCTTGGCCAATTTTGTATCGCCTCCACTTTGAGTGTTTGGGGTTTGAGTAAACCTCTGCCAATAGAATATCCCAGATACTTGGCCTCCTCCAGACCAATAGTGCATTTAGCGGGGTTAGCAGTTAGTCCAGCAGACCGGACTGCGTCAAGCACAGCTTGGACCTTTGGAAGGTGGGATTGCCGATCTTCACTATGGATTACCACATCATCCAGGTAGGCGGCAGCATACCGAGCATGTGGTTTTAAAATTTTATCCATCATTCTTTGGAATGTGGCGGGAGCTCCATGTAAGCCAAAAGGCAACACCTTATACTGAAAGAGGCCGTCTGGGGTTGAGAAGGCTGTCTTTTCTTTTGCCCTTTCTGTGAGGGGAACCTGCCAGTACCCTTTTGTTAGGTCTAGGGTTGTGAGATATCGGGCTTTGCCCAGTCTCTCTACAAGTTCATCTACCCTGGGCATAGGATAAGTATCAAATTTTGACACCGCGTTTAGTTTCCGGTAGTCATTACAAAACCTTGTTGTACCATCTGGCTTTGGGACTAAGACTATAGGGCTGTTCCACCCACTTTGGGATTCCTCAATTACACCTAGTTTTAGCATTTTTTTAACCTCTAAACTTATAGCCTTTCTTTTGGCCTCTGGGATTCGGTACGGTTTAAGGTTAACTCGGACCCCCGGTTCAGAGACTAGGTCATGTTCAATTACGCTAGTTCTACCTGGCCGTATAGAGAAGATTTCTTTGTTTCTTTTCACTAAATTCTGAACCTCTCGTTTCTGATGAACAGACAGGGTTTCAGCTATGCTAACCTCTGGGTCAGTTTCTTGATTCTCTGACGGACCTGGGGGTACTAGGGTTAACAAGACTTCTCTATCTTTCCAGGGCTTGAGTAGGTTTATATGGTAAATTTGCTCAGGTTTCCTCCTACCTGGCTGTCTTACCTTATAATTTACTTCTCCCACTCTTTCCAAGACCTCATATGGCCCATGCCATTTAGCAAGGAATTTACTCTCCACGGTGGGAACCAGAACTAGTACCCTATCACCTGGAGAAAAAATTCTGACCCTAGCACCCTTATTATATGTATTCCTCTGTGCTTCTTGAGCTTTCTCCATGTGTTCCCTCACTATGGGTAGGACTGCAGCAATGCGGTCCTGCATCTGGGCAACATGCTCTATTACACTTCTGTAAGGGGTAACCTCGTGTTCCCAAGTCTCTTTGGCTATATCCAGTAAGCCCCTTGGGTGTCGGCCATACAATAGTTCAAACGGGGAGAAGCCAGTGGATGATTGGGGAACTTCCCTAATGGCAAATAACAGGTACGGTAACAAACAATCCCAGTTTTTCCCATCTTTATCAACCGCCCGCCGTAACATGCTCTTTAAGGTTTTATTGAACCTTTCCACTAAACCATCTGTTTGTGGATGATAGACTGAGGTTCTGAGATGCTTGATTTTTAGGAGTTTACATAGCTCTTTCGTTACTTGGGACATAAATGGTGTTCCCTGGTCAGATAGAATCTCTTTAGGAATCCCGACCCGGGAAAACAGAACTACTAACTCTTTTGCTATGTTTTTAGCTGAGGTGCTACGTAGGGGAACTGCCTCCGGATATCGGGTGGCATAATCTAATATTACCAATATATGCTGATGTCCCCTAGCAGACTTTATTAGGGGTCCTACTAGATCCATAGCAATCCGGTCAAATGGTACCTCTATTATGGGAAGGGGTACCAATGGGCTGCGGTACGCCTTGAACGGGGCGGTGATCTGACATTCTGGGCATGAGGAACAATAATTCGTAATTTCTGCCAGAACCCCAGGCCAATAGAAGCTTCGGAGAACCTTTTCTTTTGTCTTTTCCACCCCTAGGTGTCCCCCCAATGGATGACTATGTGCGAGGTGTAATACTACGTTACGGAATGTCCGTGGTACCAACAATTGTTTAGTTGTAACTGATTTCCTTTTATCAACCCGATATACTAGGTCGTTCTCTACCTCGAAGTAGGGGTAAGCAAGTGACCGATCTGGTTGGCCAGGAGTACTATTCTGGTCCCGTATATTTCCCCTTGCTACCGCTAATGTGGGGTCCTCCCACTGGGCCTTCTTAAAACTCCCAGGACTGACCTCTAGGTCAGCGAGGGTCTTATCCTGTTCTGGGGTGGTAAGTGTCTGCTCAACATCTTGATTTGGGGTATTCCCTACCAAAGTAGTGATGGGGAAGGGAATTTTACAGCACTCCTCCTTTTCCCCCTTCTTATTTGGGCCCTCGTCAACCTCCATTTCTGAAAAAGGGAAAGGATTTGTTTCTTCTAATACTTTGTTATGGTCCGCTATTGAACTCTGGGCGCTATTCTGAGCGGGGGACCACATTTTTAGAAAATGGGGAAAGTCGGTCCCTATTAACACATCATGTGCCAGTTTGGGTACAATACCCACCTTGAAATCTAAAGAACCAAACTCTGTTTCAAAAAAAACATCAACAGTGGAATATTCATGATTATCCCCATGTATACAACAAATTGCCACTCTTTGTGAACTGTTTCCCTGTTTCTTCTTAATGGGCAAGAGGTATTCGGACACTAGTGTGACCATGCTCCCAGAGTCAAGAAGTGCCCGAACCCTCTTACCATTAACCTTTACAAATGCCCACAGATGGTTATTCAAGGGGTCCTCTGGGCTAGGGCCCATACATTGGGACAACAGCGAATAAGGTTCCACGCTGTTGCATTGCATGGGCTCATCATTTAGTGGGCAGATTTTTGCTGTGTGGCCCCTCTCATGACAATTTACACATTTAGGTACATAGTCTGTGTCCCACTTAGAGCCTTTTCCCGGCTTCCCATGTTGGCTATTGCCCTTAGTGTGCGAACCACTGTTGCTGGTGCTGCGTGAAGGTGGTCGCCGCTCTTCAGCGCCCCTTAACCCCGGTACCCTTTTACCGTCTCTGGAAGAGTCCTGGAACCTCGGGTAGTGGGGTTGCTCCACGACTGTGGGTTGCGGGTGCTCTTCTGCTGCATTGTACCTTTCTACGAGGGCCACAAGCTCATCCGCATTGTGGGGGTCACTCCGACTGACCCAACGGCGTAAGGCAGAGGGAAGTTTCCTCAAGAACTGGTCCATGACCAACCGTTCCACGATGTGGCTGGCTGAGTTGATCTCGGGTTGTAGCCACTTCCGGGCGAGGTGGATGAGGTCATACATCTGGCTTCGGGTGGCTTTATCCATCGTGAAGGACCATGCGTGAAACCTTTGGGCGCGAACAGCCGTGGTTACGCCGAGGCGGGCGAGGATCTCGAACTTCAATTTTGCATAGACGTTAGCTTCGGCTGGCTCTAGATCAAAGTAAGCCTTCTGGGGTTCGCCGCTTAGGAAGGGTGCGATTAGACCAGCCCACTCAGCTTCTGGCCATCCCTCTCTCTGTGCCGTGCGTTCAAACGTGAGAAGATAGGCTTCCACATCATCCGAGGGTCCCATCTTCTGAAGGTAGTGGCTTGCCCTGGTCATTTTCGGTACTGGGGCTGCCGCTGCCAGTGGAAGGTTACTGATAGTCCCCCTCAGGATCTCGAGTTCCTGCTGTAAGCCCTGAGCGAACCGCTGTTGCTCCTCTCTCAGCAAGCGGTTTGTCTCTTGCTGGTTTGCATTCGCGTTTTGCAGGGCTTCATTCGTCTGTTGCTGGTTTGCATTCGCCTGTTGCTGGTTGGCATTCGCCTGTTGCTGGTTGGCATTAATCTCTTGCTGGGCTATTAGCAGCTGTTGCTGGGCTGCATTCGTCTGCTGCTGGTTTGCATTAGTTTCTTGCTGGGCTATTAACAGCTGTTGCTGGGTTTCATTCGCGTCTTTCTGGGCAGCGACATTGCGTACCAGCGCACCCACCACGTCTTCCATCTTGTTTGCAGAGGATGAAAAAAACTTTTTTTTTTTTTTCAAAGTTCTTCAACCCGCAGACCCCCTAGTGCTCTGCCCGCATTCTCCACCATATGTGACAAACGGCTTACTCCGGGGCTCCGTCGTTTGTCCGGGACTGTTTAGAACACGGTCTTTTAGGGTAGGTTAAATGATGAGGCGTCACGTACTGTTCCTTTAAACAGGCTATGCCTGGTTTATTCAGTCCCAGGCACTGAGACTGCCACAGTGCATACAACAGAAAACAGATCAAAACAAAAGCTGCTCACCTGAGCGATAACTTAACTTAGATATCCCTGACTCAGGGTTGGAAGTGGCTTTTCCACTTCCAACATCAAAACACGGTACTTTTGCAGTCTTACACAAATGAACAGAAAGATTGAACCTGTTTGGGGAAGAGGCTTCTCCCCTCTGTAGTTCAGCAGCCTTCCAGCCTCCTGGCTCTTGTGGGGAGACCAGAGCAAACAGGAAATCAGTCTTTCATACCTGATTCCTAATTAGCATGACAGGTGACAGAAATCAGGCAGCAGACAAACTCTGGTCTGGATCTCTCATCCCTCAGTTCCAGCGCTTGCCAAACTGTGGGATGGAGTGTATGTATTATAAGGCTGCACTCCCAGGCCAAACAGGATAGAAACTGTCTAGTATCCTGGGAGCCCTATATACGGAATTTATTACCATCCCCTGGTTTCTGTCACAATATATATATATATATATATATATGTGTGTATATAAGTGTAGCCCCTGTAAGAAATAGCGGGCTACTTATCCTTCTCCTACTGCAGTAAGCCCTAGTAAGGGCAGGCGCCAGTAGTAACCATGGGTTTTTCCCCCTCACCAAGCCCTGCCTTGAGTGATAGAGGTAGGCCCCTGACTCTGTAGCAGGCCAGAGACAGAGGGGAGGTCCTGCTGACATCATAAGGGGCAGGGCTCTATCTTTTTAGTGGGCTGTCCTGTGTGTGTCTGTGTCAGTCTGAGGAGTTCTGTGAGAGTGTCAGTTGGTGAAGTGGAGTGTCTGGCTGGACAGTAAGAATCTGGAGAGCAGTATGTCTGCTCTGTGCAGTGAGAGAACAGTCAGCCTGAGAGTGCTGTGGGAGCTGAGAGAGAGATGATCCTGTGGGAGCTGAGCGTTCAGCTTGTCAGTCTGAGGAGTCTGTGGAGTTATGCCTTGGGAGCTGAGGAGTGACATGCTGGTCTGAAGTGGAGTAGAACCCAGCAGAGCGAATGGCTGACCTGAGAGACCATGTTTAGTGTGAAAACAGTGTTTGGAGGAGAGACTCAGAGCCCCATCTGAGTAGAGCGGACAGGACTATAGAGGTGGACCAATGCCCCTCACCCTTTTCAGGGGGTGAGGGAAAGGACATCTAGCATCACCCAGAGACTATACTCTAGGGGTGGGTGCCAGGGGTATTGACGCCTCTTACAGCCCATCCTGCTAGGGTACAGCCTGGAGGAGAGGAGGAAAGACCGGTGATATACATTTGGAGGCGAGCTGCTGAGATCCAGAACAGGACAGGCTTTCAGCAAGGCAGAGCGGGAAGAGTGAAGTGCACCTTCCGTGCAAGTACTGGAGAGAGTAGGGCATGCAATACCAGGGGTAGTCAGGGGAGCATGGATTCCCGCACAGTACGCCCTGGATGCCCTAAGAGGGTGATGTAAGATGGGTGTGGAGCTATTACTTTTCTAGTCCCTTGAGGCAGATAGTGTGAGGCAACTGGGGGGGTTAGCCTATTAACTTGTCCAGGAAACATGGCCCAGGGCCCGCACTATGAGTGGCCAAAAGTAGAAGACGCCCGTACTTAGGGAGATGCCTAGAACACTAGCCAGCACCCACATAAAACACACCACAGAGTACTTGCAGGAACCGTCAGCAGTGCGGTGCACAGAGAAGGAGTTCTGCCTAGCCTGGAGTATGCCACATCATACTAGTGGGCAAGCAATAAGAAATAGCATGCAGAGAGCATCAGAGCGTATCAGTGGGATCAGTCAGTGTCTAGGAACGAGTTTAACACTAGACACTGAGAATAGTGAAGATATACATTTGGAGGGCTCATCAAAGATGGCGGCCGTCCCTACATGTGCTCCGCGGAGCATGAAAGAGTTAAAAATGGCGACCGCAGCACCATCAACGGCCCAGCAGTTAGCAGCCGAACTAAAATGGCGACTCCCGCCAATTCTGGATCGCGCACGTGAATCGTGCAACGAGACTGTTAGAGAAATGTGGAGGGAGATGTGCAGGGGTTTGGCGCCAAACCCAGATCCCCTGCAAGAGGAGCAGAGTGGCGCGAAAGCCGAAAGCCCACCCACCTGTGCTGTGACTGGCCAACAGACAAGGCCACGTCACACTGAAAGAAGGAGTGCCCCTCCTCTTGTTTCCCCCAGGGAGGGGGCACAAGGAGAGCCAATCAGGAGCATCCTCCCCAGCGAAGGGGGGGACAGGAAGTGAGAGCGAGGAACTTCACTTCTGCCTGGCATTCGAGGAGCAAGGAGCTGAAACATTGAACTGTTCCACCCCTGAGCTAATAATGTCTGAACTGTGTACCACAATGTTCCAGTTCCCAGGAGGCTTCCTGGTAGTGGAACTCGATGGCCGAGAGTACCTCTGGTCCCTGTGCATACACTGCAGGACACACGGACCGGCCCCATGCACGAAGGCACGATGCCCTCAATGTGGCACGTTCTACCTGTGGCCTACCGAGCCATGGCCAATGCTACAGACCCTTCGGGGTGCCTCTCCGGGAACCCTAACGGAGGTGGTGGAGACGACAGACGAGGCTGCCATAGTTCCCTGCACCGCTGCTGAGGTGGGAACCAAGGCCCAGCCAACTACAGAGCCGAGCAGAGATCCGGTGGAGAAGAGCGTGACCGCAGTGGAGGTACCGGAGCGGGCCCGTTCCATACCACTACCCACTGGCGGGGACACAAAAGACCCAGGTGACACCCTAGCGGAGGATCAGACCAAGTCGTCTTCGGAGGAAGAAGATGGCGTCTCATCGGTGGTGATGCGCCTACCGGCGAACCACCCCAGCTGTAACAAAGATGGCGGTCCACTTACCGGAGCGACAGAATAGATGAGTCTGGACACCCCCCGACGGCAAGCGCTGGTGCGGCCTGAGGCCCGTAGAAGTCCAACGGCCGTGGTGACTCCCAGTGCGGCTGAGACGGCGTCGGAGATGGATCCAGAGGGACCCGACTACATCAGCCTGCAGCGGAGCGGTAAGGAGACTCCACCCCCCCTTACTCCCGCCAGGCGAAGACGGAACCTGCAGAGGACAAGAAGGATAGGCGTGCGGCCTACTTACCCGTCCGCGGACCCGATGATCCACCACCACCCCTTCCGGTCTTCGACGCACTTCCGGTGTGTGACCACGGAGCGGATGGGGATTCCGCGGGCGGCAGCGATGACATCACTTCCGGGTCCACCTTGGAAAAGAGAGCCGGGAGCACTGTTCTCCCCGCGGAGAGCAGCTATGGCTGCTGCAATGGCCACCCTGCGCAGCCAAGGTCCTTCCAGAGGATCACGGGGCTCAGCGGAGAGGGCAAGCAAGAAACTGCCCACTGGTGGCGGGATTGCCCGCTTGCTGAACATTGAAACGGACATTGCCCCAGCCCCAGCCCATAGCGCCCTTGCCCCGGCCACTGCCCCTGCCCCTTCACGAGTCATGACACCGGAGCCTAGCGGGGATAAGTTATGTAAGGATCCCAAATACTCCAAGAATTTGCGGGATTGGGAACTGAGTGATGAAGGGTCTGATGGGGAGATACCGTATGCAAATGTAATTCGTATACCTAACGCTGTACCATTTTCTCCTGTATCTAGAGGGAGGGCCCGAGGGTCCCATACCACTGCTGAGGCTGGAACGGCGAGCCCAGTGGTTCCCAAAATGAACCCTACTAGGTACTTCAACGCCAAAGGGAGAAGAGATTGCTCGCGCTCTACAGAGGCGGGTACGTCCGGTGTCTCATCACAGGTGGAGACAGAGTAGTCCCTTATCAGAGTAGCCCCTTATCAGAGTACGAGCACCGTGACAAGTGGTGGGCACCCCTGTACACTGGGTACCACAAAGGTATGGACCGCACCAGGTTCCTGTTGATCAGGAACAACATAGTTGATCACTGGTGGGCGGTAGGTGTCTTTACTCCCCAGGAGGTAGTGGATGAGTTAGAGCACCATTACCAGGAGCTAGAGCAAGGGATCATCATGCCTAAGGGGCCTAGCATACTGTATGACAATATTGCTCCAGTAGAGCCGGAGTGTTGGGTACTGCCAAGCCAAGCGGGTCCCAAGAAACTGCCTAAGTTGAGCAGGGCAGACAGAGCCATAGTGTTCAGTTTTAGGCAGTCCCATGGGTACAAATACCCTTATGTGCCTGAACCCATAATGAGAGAAATTGAAGAGAACCGAGACAGTTGGCTCCGAGCAGCCATACAGGAATATTTAAGAACCAAGTTTGGTAAGGCAGGTTACCATAATGAAGACCGTATCAGTGAAGTGGTCCGGGCTTGGAGTGTGGGGAGGTGCATATACATGCACAGCGTAATATACCGGCCAGAGTCTGGGTCGGTACAGCCTTATTACATAACGGTCACTGACCATAATGGGAGGATGGTGCGAAAGCCTGACCCAAAGCACTATCATTAGTGTTCTCCCCTTTGGGAGTGACTGTACTGTTACCGTTACGCCACCTGGTGGTTGGCTCAAGTAAATAACCTGCCATTGCAATGTTTTGTGTTTCCCAGGTTTGTTCTCCGCAGGATGGTGCTGCTAAAAGTAGGTCCAAGTGGGGACCATTGGATTCCACCACAGGGAGAGTGTAGCCCCTGGAAGAAATAGAAGGCTACTTATCCTTCTCCTACTGGAGTAAGCCCTGGTAAGGGCAGGCGCCAGTAGTAACCATGGGTTTTTCCCCCTCACCAAGCCCTGCCTTGAGTGATAGAGGTAGGCCCCTGACTCTGTAGCAGACGAGAGACAGAGGGGAGGCCCTGCTGACATCATAAGGGGCAGGGCTCTATCTTTTTAGTGGGCTGTCCTGTGTGTGTCTGTGTCAGTCTGAGGAGTTCTGTGAGAGTGTCAGTTGGTGAAGTGGAGTGTCTGGCTGGACAGTCAGAATCTGGAGAGCAGTGTGTCTGCTCTGTGCAGTGAGAGAACCGTCAGCCTGAGAGTGCTGTGGGAGCTGAGAGAGAGATGATCCTGTGAGAGCTGAGCGTTCAGCTTGTCAGTCTGAGGAGTCTGTGGAGTTATGTCTTGGGAGCTGAGGAGTGACGTGCTGGTCTGAAGTGGAGCAGAGCGAATGGCTGACCTGAGAGACCACGTTTATAGTGAGAACGGTGTTTGGAGGAGAGACTCAGAGCCCCATCTGAGTAGAGCTGATACAGCTACAGTGGACCAATGCCCCTCTCCCTGCAGGGGATATCTAGCCTCACCCAGAGGGCCTACCCTGGGGGTGGAGGCAGGGGTATTGAAGCCCCATCCAGACCATCCTGCAGGGATACAGCCTGGAGGAGAAGGAGGGAGGAAGTGACCTTTTTTCATATGTAGAAGTACTGCTGCTAATGAACTGCTGCTGTGTATGAGCTAAGAGACAATAAAGACATTGCTGTTTTACATAAGACTGTCTGAGATTGGAATCTCTCGCCCTGGGACCAGGGCTTTCTCTGGGAAGATTCCAACCTATCCCCTAGGTTTCGCCAGAGAATGGAGGCGCTGCACCACAACCACTAAAAATTGGAGGCCATTACCTCAGAAGCCTGGCCCTGTTTTCCCCCACACCACCGCGGGAGACTCAGGCCCTCCTGTTCCAAGCAGGTATGCACCACCATACACATGTAGCCAGCCCTCAATATACCTCAGAGGCACGATCTGTGTCTGGGGGGGGGGGGGAGGGGGAACATGGGCTATATATATATATATACAGTGTTCGACAAACCTATACATTTGCTCGCCCCGGGCGAGTGGATTTAACCCCCGGGCGAGTAAATATTGGCCCAAGCAACACACGTTTGGTACTAGGTGGCGAGTAGATTTTTTTGTGTGGCGAGTAGATTTTTTGGTGATTTGTTAACCACTGTATATATATATCATTTAATATATATATATATATACACACACACACACACACACACACACACACACACACACAATGTGTGTGTGTGTGTGTGTGTGTGTGTGTGTGTGTGTGTGTGTGTGTGTGTGTGTGTGTGTGTGTGTGTGTGTGTGTGTGTGTGTGTGTGTGTGTGTGTGTGTTTGTGTGTATACATATATAGATAGAGATACAGAGAGACTACAGATATATTCATACAGGCTTACAGATCTGTTATTGTAACCAAAAATCAGACATGGTCACATGCCAACATGAACTATGAAAGAAGATTAAGGTAAGTAATTTCTTACAGAGTTAAGATACAAGAAAACATAACATAAAAATGTATGCTGTTATATGGGTACTTACTTAAAGGTGTATGTCAATAATATTAGCATGAACTGACTATCTACATTAGAAAAATAACCCAGATACATCTCATCTTGAACAAGAGCTAAGTGAATGTCATCTTCCATGAACATGCCAAGTGTGTAATAATGTTATACCATGAATGAACTTATTATTAAGAGATATTCATTCATATGTTATAAAGTATGGCTTCATTCAGTCAGTGAGCATTTATAAACATTCATGTGTACAAGGACATACTTGAATGTTATCAAGCATCTTTACATGATCATACATACACTATGGATGAAATAGTCTGCATTAAACAACACCAGTACACAAAAAATGTTAGTGAATGTGATTATTTATTTTTGTTTATCCTTTTGAGAGCGAGTCACAGGCCTGCTTGTTGGCTGTTGTGTTGGCCTTTTCCCTCTGCCAACTACTCTGGCCTTAACTGTACCACTTGTACTGGCCTGTGGCAGTTCTGTGGCACTGGGTGTGGGCTGTGGCACTTCAGGGGCACTGGGTGTGGGCTGTGGCACTTCAGGGGTACTGGGTGTGGGCTGTGCCAGTTCAGGGGCACTGGGTGTGGGCTGTGCCAGTTCAGGGGCACTGGGTGTGTGCTGTGCCAGTTCAGGGGCACTGGGTGTGGGCTGTGCCAGTTCAGGGGCACTTGGTGTGGGCTATGCCAGTTCTGGGGCACTGGGTGTGGGCTGTGCCAGTTCTGGGGCACTGGGTGTGGGCTGTGTCAGTTCTGGGGCACTGGGTGTGGGCTGTGCCAGTTCTGGGGCACTGGGTGTGGGCTGTGGCACTTCAGGGGCACTGGTTGTGGGCTGTGGCAGTTGTGAAACACTTGACAAACATTGCAACAGTGGTGGTGGAGCACTTTGTGTTTGTGTTTTTGTCTTCTTCCAAAAACTGGTGATTAGTAATTGTTGCCCAAACTTTCTTTTTCGTGTCTCATTTGTAGGTGTCGTTTCCATCTTTTCAACAGATGACGTAAGCGGTTGGATGTTGACAGGGACCTGCACAGAACTTGCACCTACTGTACCGGTATCATCCTGAAGTGAGGAATGAAGTGATGACTCTGGTGAAAAAGTACAGTAGCAGCATGTAAAGATCCATCCTCTGATGGGGTAAAGTGGAATTGTTGTTCTCTTGCTGTACTCCTAAACTGATTGGCTTCGCTAACATTCAGAACTAGTGCTTGTAATGTCCTGTTTAGATTTTGTATTTCTTTAGAAACTTGGATGATGACATTTTTTAGTTGTGACATTTCTGATATTGACCCTTCATGCATCCTTTCATGCCGTGACATCATCCTTTCAAGGATTGCCATCATTTCTGAATGGCGACGATTTTCTTCACCCAAGATTCGTTCTTCAGAAGCTGCAATAGCTGAGTAGGTGTCACGAGCAGGAGGATTTGAATGCTGGGTTAATCCAGGAGTGTCAACATCTTCATTGTCACTTGATTGAATTTGTCCTTCAGTGGCAACATCTGGTTCTACAAATAAAGAAAGACATTATGAACTGGCATGGAAATTTCACTTTGTTTTCACTATAATGATAGTTGTTCTCATAGTGGAACACATAACATGTTTTCATAATTTATTATTTGTGTCCAATTAAAAGATGATGCTTGAAGTAACAATGAAGTTTCGACTCAGTGTGAAAGAAGAATGAATGAAAGCTTGTTGTAACATCACAACTCCTAGCTGATACTTAAAAACAGACACCATACATGTTGTCATGAAACACTACATCTCCTGTGACAATAACTGATCTGAAGTTCATTACATCTGAGGCATTTATTTAGCATGGCAAATGAAATGCTTCAAATGTACACATTATATGGGCTGCACCTCATACACTCACCTTCCATTGTTGATGATGACCTTGATGAGACAGGTGAGGAGACGTGTTCAGTGTCACGTGACACAGGTGACACAGGAGCTGCAGGAGTAACTATATAAAAGAATAACATTAGAATTTAATTGTCATGTGTACATAATTAACATGAAGTATCTGTAGTGGGAGTAGTTATGGCTAAATATCAGCATCACATAACGAAATCACAATGATATGGTTAGGGAAATCTGTATATTATCCATCTTAACATAAATGTACATGTGAACCTAATCGGCACATTTATTTTAAACACCATACACCATACAACATACAATGTTCATGCAGGAATGCGTTGAAAAATTAACTGTTCTGTTATACAGACACTGCATATGTTGTGTAATAATCTAACTAGAATAATGTAAATCACTACCATGACAGTAAAGTTGACTCTGCTTAGAATTCAGCACCTAATTGTAGAAATGTGTATGAATGTGTTTAGAGATCTGTCAGAACATTTAAGAGAAGCAGGTGTAGCGCTCAATGTGGCTGACACTCAGCAACACATGCAGTGTGTCGCTCACAGATGGTACTGGTGTGATAAGGTGCCGTATCTATAACGTTAAAAGAATAGATGAGTGAACGAATGACTAACGTATGTTTTAATATATAGTGGACTGGTGGGTGAAAGTAGTCAGATAATTACCATTTCAAATGAATGTGATGAACTTCTGTTCACCTTGTCAGCTTCTAACAACTGTAGTCCCTCCCCCAAGACGTGACACCACCCTGACCTTTTATTTGCTTCTAACACCTGTAAGCCGTCCCACAAGACTTGACCCTACCATGACCCTGTGATCTGGCTCAGTGCCCGACACCACCCCCTCTATTCACCTCTATGCTGTGATTACATATTAATTGCAGCTGGTTTCACACACCGGTACATGAGCGAAATAACAATATGAAGTGAGCTACATATGAACACAATTAAATACCATATGGTACATGTTCCTATTTATGCTCACATTATACTACATGAAGCGAAAAAAGAGCTTTACTAAAACATAATGAAATTTGTTTGTGCAAATTATTTATGTTCGCCTTTGAATGCACAATATTCCATGCAAGACTTGATGTCGCAGTAATGGCCTGTTTATAGGTGCAACATAGATTATCACTAATATATATATATATATATGTATTATATGTATATATGTATATATGTATCCACACATACATGAAATAGTGAATTATGCATTTGTGTGCACATGCACAGTATAACAAAGTTATACATTACTGTGACAAAGAATTAGTGCGGGTGTGCTTTGTGGTTATGCATGTTAACCCATTGTTTGTAAAAACATGTAACAGGGGAAAGTTTTAATATTAGTACTTTTATTAATTGTAGGACCAATTTCTGCGTGTATTTGCTTGGGTGCCCTTGCGGCCTGCAATATGTAGGTCGCACTGGGAGGCCCCTCAAACGACGGTTCGCCGAACATGTTTATAATATTAAGAGGGGCCTCGAGACTCACTGTGTCTCTAATCATTTTAAAATACTGTACACCATGGTCAGAATCCTGAGGGATTGATATGCATAGAAATCGATAATCCCAAGGGCTGTTGGCGTGGGGGGGACAGGTTAAATACAGTTTCCAAACGTGAGAGCTATTGGATCTATGTATTAAAAACTCTGTCCCCCCTAGGTCTTAACATTGAATTTGATCTGGCGGCCTTTTTGAAAGATCCTTGAGTCTTTTCTTTGCATATGGTCTATGTGACTGATACGTTTTCTTCCAGTATATGTCTGATTTCTATTAATCCCTTATACTGTTCATCATCATTTTTTATTACTCCCCTGTAATGGTCATTATTTTATACATTTTTATGTGGTATTTAGTACGATTGGTTTGGATTATATCATTTCTTAATTAGACCCCATCAGCCTTCTGACGTGAGATTGCTGTTTTATGTGTGGTATTGGCTTGTATCCTATCTCTAGTACCTCCCCCTTTGTAGGAAGGTCTTTCCATTAGGGTATGTATTTAAATGCCTCATTTGCTAAGCTCTGATATACCCTGAGGAAGTGACCTAGTGTCATGAAACGCGTAGGGAGGAGGAGCTTAGTGTTTTGAGCTGATCCAGCATCCGTTGTTCCCGACGCTGGGAGGACTTCCTGCATCGCTGACGTCACCCGATCTGCCGGTAGCGGGTGTTGCGTGCAGTGAGTCTCTCCGCTGCGGACTGAGGCACTTGCAAGTTGCAGACGGCATCCATGAGTTTTGTAACTCACCCCCTTACCATGTGAGTGTGGGCTTTTATATTTTAAAGTGTTTTAATAAAGTCTGTTACGTATTACACCACCATTGTCCTATTCCCTGTCTTCTACCGTTGGTGTGTGCTACATCGTTAACATCTACGATCACCATCGCCTATTGAGGGAAGTTCCACAAGCTAGACAACGTGGGGTCCGTGTGAAGCCGTGCAGAGACGGGAAGTGTGTACAGATTCTCTCCCCTGAATTTGCAATTTCTTATTCTGTGAGTAGGATTCTGCAGTTCTAGATAGGGACTTGTTGCTGTGTCATACTGCGCAATTGGTGTGCCCTTTTTTCTGTTATTCAGGAATCAGTGAAGACATCTCATTAAGGACACCTTACCCATCTGGAACTTTAATCAACCAGTCCATCAACCTATCCAGAAGGAGCCTTGTATCAGAGACTATCTTTGTATGATTACGGTATCTTGGACTGATCACGTTAAGCGCCGGGGACACTTATTTGTGTTTTTACTTATAGGGCAAAGATGTTGAATGCTTTGTAAAGTAGAAGGTTGCAGTGTGTGTTATTTTGAAGATCATTACACATAATCCCTTCATGCAGGTCAAGTTGTGTATGTTTACTCATAATGATGTCATCCACGATAGCTGAGCCAATACATGTTTCCACACACACACACACACACACACACACACACACACACACACACACACACACACACACACACACACACACACACACACACACACACACACACACACACACATATATATATACACACATATATATATACATATACATATATATATATATATATATATATATATATATATATATATATATATATATATATATATATACAGTGTTCGACAATCCTATACCTTTACACGCCCGGGGCGTGTGGATTTAACCTCCGGGCGAGTAAATATTGGCCCAAGCAGCACACGTGTTTGTTTTTTTAAATTTCCCTGCTCGCGCTGAAATTTCCCTGCTCGCGCTGCCTGAAACAAAAAAAAAAAACTCCCCCTACCTGACTGCTGATTGGCGTGCGCTCCCAGGCTTTGTGGGCGTGCGGCCAGGCTCTATATGAGCCCGCCCCCAACGAACGGCCATTTTTTCTGGCCGGAGATCTGTTGGAGAGTACGAGAGTAAGTACTCTCCATCCTCCATCCTGCGGCCCCTCTGCTCCTTCCCTGCCTCCTGCAGTTCCCCCTTACTCCCCCCCCGATACCCATGCGTGGCTGGATATGGTAGTGTGGGTGTTACCCCTTCTCTCACTGGCCCCCGCTTACCCCGGCTTCCCACGCAGGCGGAGGTGTCCCCCCCTTCTCCCCCCCGGCTTCCCGCACCACTTCCCGCTTCCCCTGATCCTTGGGTGATGGTAGTGGGGGTGTTCCCCGCTTTCCCCGGCTTCCCGCGATACCCACGCGGGGCTGGTGATGGTAGTGGGGGTGTTCCCCGCCTACCCCGGCTTCCCGCGATACCCTTGGGGGGCGGGTTATGGTAGTGGGGTGGTCGCCGCTTCCCCCGATTACCCAGGTGATGGTAGTGGGGGTGTTCCCCGCTTACCCCGGCTTCCCGCGATACCCTTGGGGGGTGGGTGATGGTAGTGGGGGTATTCCCCGCTTACCCCAGCTTCCCTCGATATGCTTGGGTAGCGGGTGATGGTAGTGGGGGTGTTCCCCGCTTACCCCAGCTTCCCGAGCCACTTCCTGCTTCCCCCGATCACCCCGCGCGGGGCTGGAGATGGTAGCGGGGGTGTTCCCCCCTTACCTACTTGGTCTCCGCTTCCCCACGGCTGTCCGCGCAGGGCGGGAGATGGTCGAGGGGGGGGGGGGGCGAGCTGGGCAGTGGTGGTGGTGCTCGGTCGCGCGGTCTTTCCTCTTCTTCCCCCTGTCGCGTGTGTGTGTGTGTGTGTGTGTGTGCATGCATGGGAGAGTGTGTGTGTGTGTGTGCATGCATGGGTGAGTGTGTGTGTGTGTGTGTGTGTGTGTGTGTGTGTGTGTGTGTGTGTGTGTGTGTGTGTGTGTGTGTGTGTGTGTGTGCATGCATGGGAGAGTGTGTGTGCATGTGTGTGTGCATGTGTGTGCATGCATGCATGGGTGTGTGTGTGTGTGTATGCATGGGAGAGTGTGTGTGTGTGCATGCATGGGAGTGTGTGTGCATGCATGGGTGTGTGTGTGTGTATGCATGGGAGAGTGTGTGTGTGTGCATGCATGGGAGTGTGTGTGCATGCATGGGAGTGTGTGTGTGTGTGTGTGTGTGTGTGTGTGTGTGTGTGTGTGTGTGTGTGTGTGTGTGTGTGTGTGTGTGTGTGTGTGTGTGTGTGTGTGTGTGTGTGTGTGTGTGTGTGTGTGTGTGTGTGTGCATGGGAGAGTGTGTGTGTGTGCATGCATGGGAGAGGGTGTGTGTGTGCATGCATGGGAGAGAGTGTGTGTGTGCATGGGTGTTTGTGTGCATGCATGGGGGAGAGTGTGTGTGTGTGCGTGGGAGTGTGTGTGGGTAGGATACCAGAAGTGTCACATCACCCCGCTACCCCACCAAATCACCCCGCCCAATCACCCTGCCACCCCACCCAATCACCCCGCCACCCCACCAAATCACCCCGCCACCCCACCCAATCACCCCACCCAATCACCCTGTCACCCCACCCAAACAACCCGCCACCCCACCCCATCACCCCGTCACCCCACCCAGTCACCCTGTCACCCCAGTCAGTCACCCTGTCACCCCAGTCAGTCACCCCACCCCAGTCAGTCACCCCACCCCAGTCAGTCACCCCCCCAGTCAGTCACCCCCCCAGTCAGTCACCCCCCAGTCAGTCACCCCCACCCCAGTCAGTCAACCCACCCCAGTCAGTTACCCAGCCAGTCAGTCACCCACCCTCTCTCTTTGTATCACCCACCCTGTGTGTGTGTCACCCACCGTTTCTCCCCTCTGTGTCTCCCCCCTCTGTGTCTCTCCACTCTCTCTTCCCCCACACACTCTCTCTCCCCCCACACACTCTCTCTCTCTCCCACCCACACTCTCTCTCTCCCCCACACTCTCTCTCTCCCCCCACCACACTCTCTCTCTCCCTCCCACACTCTCTCTCCCCCCACACACTCTCTCCCTCTCCCCCCCACACTCTCTCTCTCCCCCCCCACTCTCTCTCTCTCCCCCTCTCTCTCTCCCCCTCTCTCTCTCTCCCCCACACTCTCTCTCTCCCCCCCCACACTCTCTCTCTCCCCCCACACACTCTCTCTCCCCCACTCTCTCTCTCTCTCTCCCCCACACTCTCTCTCTCACCCTCTCTCTCTCCCCCTTTCTCTCTCCCCCCCACACTCTCTCTCTCCCCCCCTCTCTCTCTCTCTCTCTCTCTCTCTCTCTCCCCACACTCTCTCTCTCCCACCACACTCTCTCTCTCCCCCTCTCTCTCCCCCTCTCTCTCCCCCACACTCTCTCCCCCACACTCTCTCCCCCACACTCTCTCTCTCTCCCCCCACACACTCTCTCTCTCTCCCCCCAACACTCTCTCTCTCCCCCCCACTCTCTCTTTCTCCCCCTCTCTCTCCCCCTCTCTCTCTCCCCCCCACACACTCTCTCTCAACCACACTCTCTCTCTCTCCCCCACACTCTCTCTCTCACCCTCTCTCTCTCCCCCTTTCTCTCCCCCCCACACACTCTCTCTCTCTACCCCACTCACTCTCTCTCCCCCTCTCTCTCTCCCCCCCACACACTTTCTCTCCCCCACACACACTCTCTCTCTCCCCCACACACTCTCTCTCTCTCCCCCACACTCTCTCTATCTTACCCCCACTCTCTCTCTCTCTCTCTCTCTCTTTCTGTCAACCACACTCTCTCACACTCTGAATCTGGATCTCTTATTTACTCTATATATCTTAACTGCCCTATACTACACCGAAATAACCTATTCTGCTTTCTTCCATATCTGACTCAAGCTTCACACGGAAGACATCGGAACCCCCCCATACCCAGAAGACAGGTAGGGAACACATCCCCCCCAATGTATAACATTGCGGGAATGAGGGTACCTGGACATTGAGGGACTGCGGATCAGGTAAGATCCCAAGCGGGATTGCTGCTTTAGATATTGTGAAGCGGGGACGTCCAGACACTGGTTAAGGGGTTCAGGAAACTAGTCATTCACACCTGGCTTTTATTTCTAGATCCAAGATTTACACACAGATACACACACACACGTAACAAAGACTAATTGTAGTATAATGTAATACAATAAATACATTTATGTCAAAAACGAATGTTCTGACTAGGAATTTATTAAATGTATTTTATTTATATATTTTATTTTAAAGCGGGGTTGGGGGCGGGACTGTGGGCGGCATTCGGGGCGGGACTAGGGGTGGGGTTTGGGGCGGGACTAGGTGGCGAGTAGATTTTTTGGTTGTGTGAGTAGATTTTTGGGTGATTTATCGAACACTGTATATATATATAATTGTTTTTTGTTTTTTTAGGACAACGATAGATAGATAGATAGATAGATAGATAGATAGATAGATAGATAGATAGATAGATAGATAGATAGATAGATAGATATAGAGAGAGAGACATATATACAGATATATATGTAGGTATGCTTTTATTGGGAAGAAACTATAAGTTGCAGCAGAAATATAGATTGGAACTGTAACATACGACACGCGTAGTACAGTAACATTTGTCACCTGGGGGAAATTGAGACGAATAAATGCCGATATCTCGGTCCCCTGGCAAACCCTCCACGACGACAGAAATAAATTTTTCTCGCATCTGCTCCTCCAATGGAGTTAACATTAGAGATTGTGCTGGCAGCCCACCTTCAGTGGCAGAAGCATGCATCCGTTGTGCTTGGATTTTTTTTCTTTAAGTTTGCCCTGATATCATCGAATCTCTTCCGACAATTCGCACGGTCCCTGACATGATTCCCTCACGCAGACACAGCCAATGTTATTTGATCCCACATTTCTTTTTTGGATGCTGAACTTGTCCGCCCTTGAAATACATACAAAATATATGGGGTTAATTATTATTAGAAAACCGAGCAGTTTCCTAAACTGCTACCTGTTCCAAGAGATACCAAATATGCTGGTTTATGTTGAATATGTGTACCACATGAGCATTTACGTGCAAACATACAAATCTAAGGAAGCTTGCATGAATATTGTATGAGCTTTGGCAAACTTTTTAGACTGATTGTTATGGTCGTTATAAAGCATGAAGGATTATGTGTGTAACAATTAACTTTAATTGATAGATATTAGAGAATAATAGTTTGATATTAAGACATCTCACATGAGATAGGATAACATGTCTTTGAACAATCAATGCAAAGATAGACTTACCTAGTAAATGCCCATACAGACAGTCATAGTGCTCCAAAATCCCTGTGACAAGAACTCGATTTTCCTCTTCATTGAACCGAGGATTACGTGGCTGCTCCAAACGTTTCCCCCTACCACGTGCAGCCACAGAGCTTGGCTGCTGCTGACCGGACTCTGCTTCTTCCAATGAAAGAGACTCCAAAAGCGGCCCACCACCAACCACCCCACCACCAGACACCACAGCAGCACCAGCAACAGACACCCCAGCAGCACCCCCACCACCAGACACCCCAGCAGCACCAGCAACAGACACCCCACCAGCACCAGCAACAGACACCCCAGCAGCACCAGCAACAGAGCCACCAGCAGCACTCGCACTCCCAGCAACACCAGTCGCACTCCCAGCAACACCAGTCGCACTCCCAGCAACACTAGTCGCACTCGCATCAACAGCACTCCCCTGAATCCTACGTTCACTCAGACGCGTACTCACACGACTACCAGTACCACTCACACCAGCATCACTCCTACCACGCCTTGCGGCCATACCTATAGCACTCAGAAAGAACAGAAAAGCAATTTAAACACAATCGCACTGAACACTTACAAAGTGAAAACAAGACAACACAGGACAAACCTCTCACAATACACAACAACTCTCTCAGTCAATATGAAATATGTAAATCGCCCAGCTCTGTGTCTCTCTCTCTCTCTCTCTCTCTCCCAACAACACAGAGAATGAATAACAAAACACGCTGCCTTTAAATGGGCCGCTCAATCAAAAACATGCTTGCTTCGGCAGATTCAGCAAGAAGTTTCATTGTTGAACCTAACACCACCTCGCCATGCACGCCGATACACCTGTGTGTGATCGGCAAATCATCGGCAGAGTGGGAACAAATATTTTCGGCTGGATTCGGAAGGGATTCGGCACTTATTGCATACGGAGAGGGAAAATCAGCACAATCATGCCGATAAGGAACACTTGGCGAGAGGAGTTTTTCGGCGCTTACTGCATAGAGCCAATAGTCCCAGGATAGTGGGCAGCTTTCTGTCTGATTTATAGAAGAAAGTGCAGACATAGTGGGGATGTGAACCGCCCCACAGATTCACACTCACTAAGGCTGGTGGATAGGAAATCCATACCAGACTTTATGGCTCTGGTGTCCCTCACCTGCTCTCCTAACTGAGGAACAGGAATATATTGCACTGAGGGTTGCTGCTTCACTTCAGCCTGGAGGCGAGGAGGAAACTGCTGCTCCCCACTATCCAGTTTGGGGTAGAGGCCCCCCCCCATGTGTTACAGCATCTGAGGATCTATTGGGACTCTGAACCCACCTGACAAATAATGCACTAAGCAGTGATAAGTCGTTTTAAGAGAGCAAAGTGCTCTTAGAACGTGAAGTTCCGCCGAGCGCTATTCACTAAGGCGCAAACAGGCACTTTGCGCTCCAAAACTGACTTTTTCCAGGAAATTTTTCAAAGTCCAATTTTGCTCGTACGATGAGCTGTTTGCGCTGAATCCTGCCCTTCTGCGGGATTCAATAAGCAACGCAAACTTATCGTACGTGAAAGTTGCGCTGAATAAAGCGCACCAGCTAAAGGCAGGTGATAAAAAAAGCTGGACTTAGAAAAAGTTCTTTGTTTACCTTTTTGCAGGCGCAAAACCCATACAACAGGCCGGCGGGTGTCCCCGGCTGACCCCGCGGGGGTCCCCGAGGGAGGCTGAGGGTCACACGGGTGTCCCCGGCTGACCCCGCGGCCGTCCCGGGGTCCCCGCAGGATTCCCGGGGTCCCCGCGGGCCTGCGTACCAATGTTGTGCCTACAAAAATACTAAACAATATTTCTGACTAAATACACCCCCCTAACACATACAGTACAATAATGTGCAAAATAACTATTATCCAAATATGGATAATAGATTATTTGCCCATTATTAAACACTGCATTAGCATACCTAAATAAAGTAAATAAAAACAGTAGCCAGCTAATCCAATCAATACAAGTAGTAAAAACATCAACAATGAATTAATTAAACCATTAACCAATGAAACCAAGTAATTCCTAAACCAACTCAAAATGAATAGTAACACTATCCAATCAAACCAATGAATTACTACAACATTAATGAATGTAACATTAAAAGACAAAGACATACATTCAAACAATATCTGAAATAACCATAAAACGCATTAGCTAACATAATACAACATTAACTACAAACGAACACCAATCGCAAACATTTTATCACATTAAGCAGGAAAAAAACAATCACATCCACATAAGAAACTGACATTAAAAAAACAACAGTAATACCAAGCCAGAAATGACCCACACATATTGTCATAATAATGTATTAATCTGTACCCTAAAGAGGTACAGATTAATATATTATCAGTCAATGTGCCTCGCCCAAAAAATAAAAAAAACCTGTAAAAAGAGACATTTACAAACATTCAATATATTACTTACCATTAGAAGCGGTGGCCCTCCTACTCCCGGGGTAACAGGAAGCTCACAAGGGCCTTAGTGAATCGCGCTTTAGGAATTGAATAGGGAATTGTATAATTGATTTGTATTGTATTGTAATTGGTTTAGAAAATGGATTAATTGATTGATGGTAATTGTATTGATGTTGCTTAGTTTCTATTTGATTTTCATGATGGCATTGGTGGTTAGGGGACATTGTTCATAGTGTATTTTATTGTTACATATAGTAAGGAATCCGCTCCTGGGTTTTGCTGAAACCTTGTCCTTACAGAACCTTGCAGTTTCTAGGAAACTCCCCCTTGAACCTGCAATCAAGAATCACCTGCTTTTGCAATTAGACTGCAGCCTGCTTCTTGCTGCCTCCTATGCAGCTCTGTCTCATTGGCTGTCTGTTCTATTTAACTCCTGCCCCGCCCACCAGGAAGTTGCTGAACATAGACTTTCTCTAGTAACTGTGTTTGCCACAGCCTGTGTTTGTCCTGCCTGGCCTTCTTGTCATTGTTCTCAGTTACTGGCAGACTCCGCCGCGTGGCCGCGGTTACACTGAAGCCTCAGTGTTTCTTGTCCTGTCTGCAGTACCTGTTCCCTGCTTCCAGTCCTACAGAGGCCTGCATCGGTGTTCCTGTTACCTCCTGCATAATCTCCTTGCAGAGGCCTGCATCGTTGTTCCTGTTACCTACTGCAGTCTCCTGCTTCCAGTGGCTCCACCACTCTCAGCTGTATCCGGCTAGGGGGTGCTGTTTTGTGCTGAAGCATTGGATCCCCCGTTCCTGTTCCTTTCTACGTTGGAGCACCTTCGCTGAAGCGTCCTGTTGCCGAACCCCAGCATGGATATCGTTTACCCAGCCTTCACCTATTCTGAACCCGGCTTGTACACGGATTATCCTGTCTTCTCCTGTCCTGACCAAGCTTTGTTTGACCAAAGAATTCGCAACCGGATCAGGCTTCATGGTCTAAGGTCGTTGTATATCTATCCCCACCTCAGCCCCGCGGTCCGGTCCAGGTTTGTGGTGAGCACGTACGTTACACATATATTTTGCATAGTGTTACATGATGCACAGATTAATTGCATCATGTACACACTCAATGCAATTGTGTGACATTTCATATACATTTGTGTAGCTGCTGGTTTGTTGTTTTATATTTACAATTGCTGCTGGATTTATTGTAACATGCAATGTGGTGATTTTAAGATTAAGAATTCACGTTTTGATTTATGCATGTTTTATTTGTTTCATAATGGGCAAATAATCTATTATCCATATCTGGATAATAGTTATTTTGCACATTATTGTACAGTATGTGTTGGGGGGGGAATGGGTATTGATGTATTTAATGTATAGGTCCGGTTTATTTTTTTTACATACAGGGTTGGTTCCTTTTGGTCTGCGGGAGACCTCTGGAGACCACCTGCAGTATCCTCGGGCTTCTCACAGGTACCAGGCTGCCGGGTCCACGGGGGACACCTGCGGGGAAGAACCGGTGGCCCTGCATCTGTGGGGGCACCGCGGACCCATAGGGACCACTCGTGGGTCCCCAGACACCCGTGGGAACCACCCGTGGCCCCTCAGACACCTGTGGGTCTGACCCAGGGCCCCCCAGACATCCGCGGGCCTACCGTGGAGACCTCATTGTGGCCCACGGTGACCCGTGGAGACCACCTTGTGGACCAATGCACCTGGCAGGAACCACCAACAGGCCTCCAGACTCTGTGTGAAACATGATGCTGGTCACCTGTAGGTCTGTGAGGTGACCCATCAGGCCCACCGGGGATTCCCGTGGGCCTGGGGTATTTGTATATACTATAAATTAGTATAATAATATTAGTATAAAGTGCCAGTGGCACAGCTGAGCATATATAGGCAGAGGGAGCCAATCCCCAAGGGTGATGGAGCAGAAGTGCGGCCTCTGCATAGACAGCTATAGGCTGGGCGTGACTAGGCAGGTGAGAGTGCTGAAACTGATTGAGTGTTCTTGACACTGTGCTTGGGAGCGTCGCGTGTGCATCGCGCAGTGATGACGCGTGATGTGATCCGGGATCCAATCTTGTGATGCGGGGTATGCGCATGCGCACCATGCGAGTGGAGGGAGCTGCTCCGGTGGAAGAAGCCCTGCGCATACGCGAGGAGGTGCGCGTTAGAGCACGAGATTCCAGGGAGCCGGCAACGGGTGCCGGAGTAGGAGGTGAGTACCTGCTTGTGCATCATCATCTAGCAGGAGCGCGTGGAGATCCGCGGGGCTCCCGAGTCCTCACAGTACCCCCCCTTTAAGAGAGACCTCCAGGTGATTCCTGCAGGGTTTTATGGGGTATTTCTGGTGGAATCTCCTGATGAGCTCGGGTGTGTGGACTTGGTGGTGTGGAATCCAGAAGCGTTCCTCTGGGCCGTAACCTTTCCAGTGGATAAGATACTGTGTGGTTCCCCATGAGGTCCTAGAATCCATGATTGTCTGGATTTCGTACTCCTGCTGCTCCTGCACGAGTTGAGGAGCTGGATGTGTGGGAGAAGGATCCGGAAAACAGGAGCTGCGGTAGGCAGGTTTCAACAAGGAAATGTGGAATACTCATGGTATGCCACCGGATTGATCTTCTCCAAGATTTGGAATGTTTGAGGGTGGGGACCTTTAAGTGTATGTTTTAGAGGATAGCCATACCTTGTCACCTGGCCTCAGCTCCTGGATTTCACTTCGGTGGTGGTCCGCTTGTATCTTCTGTCTAGAGGAAGCTCTCCTCAAATTCTCCTGGATCTTGGTTCGTGAGTCTTGCATGGCTTGAATCCGGTTGTCTGCTGCAGGAACTCCCGAAGAGGAGGGAGTGATGGGTATCCGTGCAGGATGAAATCCATAATTCACGAAGAAGGGAGAGGTCTGTGTGGATTCGTTCCATAGGGAATTATGAGCGAATTCCACCCAGGGGAGAAAGTCTGTCCCATCGTCTTGAGTATTCGTGATGAAGCAGCGCATGTACTGCTCTAGAGACTGGTTGGTCCTCTCTGTTTGACCGTTAGTCTGGGGGTGGTACCCAGATGAGAAATGCAGGATGTGCCCAATTTTTTAGAAAAAGCTCGCCAAAATTTGGAAACAAACTGGGAGCCCCTGTCGAAAATGATGGTTGAGGGGATTCTGTGAAGGCAGAAGATCTTTCTGCAAAAAATATCTGCCAGTGTGGGTGAATCCGGAAGCCCTTTGAGAGGGACAAAATGTGCCTGTTTGGAGAAGCGGTCGATGACCACAAGGATGCCCATGGAAATAGGCAGTTCCACAATGAAGTCCATCGACAAAAGGTTCCAGGGGCGGTCTGGGCGCAGGAGTACCAGAGGTTTACTACAGGGAACCTTGTTCCGAGCACATGTTGTGCATGCTTTGACGAACTCCTTAACGTCTGCTTGAATGTTGGGCCACCAAAACGTCTGTGTGATGATATCAGAGGTTCTCTTGGAACCAGGATGGACGGCAGTTTTGAACGAGTGATCCCACTCTAGAATCCTCATGTGAAAAGGTGGTGCGGCAAAGAGTCAACCGTCCACGACCTCCAGACCCTCGGGAGTGTTGGTTTGATCGAGAAGATTGACATCTAGGACGTTGAACGTGTTGGCAGATATTATGAGCTTTGAAGGAAAAATGGTTTCAGGTCTGGCTTCGGTTTTGACCTCGACTAGGAATTGACAGGAAAGGGCGTCAGTTTTAAGGTTTTTGGAACCGGGTATAAAAGAAATGATATAATTAATGCGAGAAAAAAAAGAGACCAGTGGGCCTGATGGGCTCCCAGACGTTGGGCGCTCTCCAGATACGTGTGATCATTATGATCCGTTAAAATAATAATCGGACTCTCCTTACCCTCCAACGAGTGCCTCCATTCCTCCAAGGTGAGTTTGATGGCTAGTAGCCTCTGTTGCCCATGTCATAGTTCTGTTGCGCAGAAGAGCTTTTCCCCGAAAAGAACGCGCAGGGGTGTTGATTAGCTGAATGTGACTTTATTTGGGATAGGATGGCGCTGGCTCCGATGCCTGAAGCATCCACCTCAAGAGTAAAAGGAAGTTTAGGGTTGGAGTGGATAAGGACCGGTGCAGAACTAAAGGTTTTCTTCAAGATGTCGAAGGCCAGGATCGATGCAGGTGGCCAAGACACGACGTCGGCTCCTTTCTTAGTGAGGGCCGTGAAGGGAGCGACAATGGATGAAAAATTGTGGATGAATCTTCTATAAAAATTGGCAAAGCCCAGAAACCTCTGAATGCCCTTGAGAGAGGTTGGGAAGTGACCAATCCATGACGGCTTTCAGTTTGGAGGGTCCATAGAGAATCCAGTATCTGAGACGATGTATTCTAGAAACGTAGTTGAAGTCAGATGGAAGTGGCATTTTTTCAATTTGGCATAGAGGTGGTTCTGACAGAGGCGTAGTAGTAACTGCTTGACTTGTACAAAGTGTTCTGGGAGGGATTGGGAAAAAATCAAAATGTTGTCAAGGTAGACAATAATAAAGTTATTGAGAAGATCTCTAAATATTTCATTCACAAAGTCTTGAAAGACTGCGGTAGTATTGCATAAACCGAATGGCATAACCAAATACTCGTAATGGCCATCCCTTGTATTGAAGGCCATCTTCCACTCGTTGCCTTGACGAATCCTTACCTGATTATATGCTCCACGAAGATCCTATTAGGAGAAGATGGAAGATCCTTGAAGACGGTCGAACAACTCAGAAATTAGTGGTGAGGGTGTAACAGGGGAGTTATCCCTGTTCAGGAAATGTGCCTCTAATCCAGCAGTGTGGTGGTTAACTGCTGGTAGTCAATTATCCAACACCACCTGCCTGATTAGCTTCTTAGAAAAGTCTGTCTTTTGAGACAGGAAGAGAGATTGTTCCTGAGTCTCACAAGTTGTGAGACTGACCATGGGGGAAGATGTCTTGAGCTTGCCAGAAGAAACAGCAGAGCTGCTGGCAAGACACAGGGGAAAGCACCTCTAAACCTGAATGCTGACAAAACCTGAGGAAAAAGGCAGCAACCCAGGAACAGACAAGACTTTCCCTCCTTCTATAAGAAACAGATAAGACTTTCATTTATAAGACTTTTGGTATATCTGCTCATATCAAGATATATGTTTGGGGCTGGGAGACATGCTTATCTAAAGGGTGTTGTGGACTGCATAGGTTAAATACTCCCAAGTGAATAGAAGCTTTGTTTGACCCCTGGTTTGGATGATTTTCTGATGTTAAGGAAACAGGCGCAATAAAAGCCTTATTTAATTTCACCTTAACAAGTCTCCCTTGCATACCTCTGTGCGCGTCCTCCTACATATGGTGCCAGAAATGGGATTGAGGTGGTCCTTGAAGTTAAAAGGGGCCCGGAGATTGCCTGTGAATTTTTTTGTGCTTTTTGCCTACAAACAGCCTGAGCAACATAAACAAAGATCTCATGCTGCAGAGACCAGAGTTAAAGGGACACACCCAGGCAGGAAATCTACACTGCACTGAAACTTTTCCCCGATTCCAAGAGGAGAGAGAGACTGTGCTGAAGCAGGTTAACCTTATTTGCCTATCACAAATAAAGTGTAATATGTTCATTGAAATAGGAGTTTTTCCTTCCAGCTGTAGTCAGGGTTCAAGAAGTAAGTTAGCCCTTAAAAGGGATAGGCGTTTGTTGTTTTCAAATGTTTCGCTGAAGCAGTGAATACAGATGGTGACACACGAGCGATACTTATTCTGCAAGTAAAGGCTGCCACACCGCATAGGACTACCAGTTGTGAATGGAGTATATGCAGAAAAGTGTGAAAATTGATGCAAGACTGTGCTGAAGCAGGGGAATTTTCAGTAAACAAGTGCTCAGGGTAAAATTGCCGTAATGGGGAAAAGGAATTGCTGAGCTGTGTAAAAGGTATCCCAAAGTGTGAAGAGTGAATATCATAATACCCAAAGTTGAGACTGAACTCAAGCAGAAAACCACATTATTTGGCTGAAGCAGAGAGATTGCCCCTAGCAAGTAAATGGTGTAAAGCAAACAGAAGTTTTTACCTAGCAACTGCACATCCAGCATACCTAATGAGAGATTATACCTAGCAAGTAAATGGTGTAAAGCAAATAGACGTTTTTACCTAGCAACTGCACATCCTGTATACCTGATGAGAGAAAATGCGTGCACAGTACTGCTGATATTGTAAAACTTACCCAAGAAAGAAAAGTCTATAGAGATGCCTGTTAGAGCTACGAACTCTACAAGCAAAATATGCCCACCTGTAGGACTACAACCATTTGGGGTCCTAGCAAATACAGTGGCAACAGCTGTAATAGCGCCTCCTGAGGTGAGGAAGAAAATTACACCTGATAGCCTCAAAATGGAGGACAAGATGCAGCGTTCCTGTAATGAACCCTACCCCACAGAAGAGTGGCCCTTCCAGTCCAATAAAGAGGAAGACATCTCTTACGGGGAACCCGAACAGAGTCACACCCACAAAACACCCCAAGAATGGTGGGGGTGCCTGAACTCGGTGCGAACCGAAAGGACCGCTCTCTATGATGACGGATATGGTCGACAGGAGAAAGAGCGGGAGCAGCAGATCACCAAATATTTCTGTCAGCTAAAGCAACTGCAAGAAAAGCCTGGCGCATACAATGAAGCCGCTGAAGTATCAAATAAAGAAGGAGACCCCAGTATTCCTGATGGGACGGAGTCATCCAAAACAAAAAGGCAGAAAAAGAAAAGCGGTTCTTCACTTACCGTGGAAGGAACAGACATGTCCGCAGATCCTGTGGAGAATAAGGGACCGAGTTGCCCTGCAGCCTAGAGAAAATGGGGAATTCGTCCCGCGAATAATCAAATATCCAGAGGGCCCAAAGCAGAAGTCGTGTACCCCAAAGAATTGTCTGTCCGGTGCCAACAGTGAGGAACCCTCAACCAACCACCCCAGGGAAGCGGAGCCGGAACCAGTGAGTGACTATCCCTTGACCAGCCCTGAAGACGCCCTGAAAATTGCCAGGCGTGACTGTGATCTACTCCGGGAACAATTGAAACTTGAGAGGGAAGATAATGCTGAGTTACAGAAGATGGTGCTCGCAATGTACTCTGAATTTGGAACAGAAGTGGACCATCTCAAGACTGAGCTAGATACTGCAAACGCTACTATTTCCGCCATGGATGAAAAGCAGAGCCAATCTTCTAAAATGATGGCTAAGCTGAAGCAGAAGTATGAGGAGGCACTGAAGCAGATGACAGTCTTTCAGCAAGAGGTTCATACTCTTCGCGTAGAGCTGAATGCCTCACAACAGGAGGTCAACAGTGTCCGGACAGAGGTGGACATATCTCAGAAATAGGTTCAGGCACTCTGCAAAAGCACTGGATGCCTCACATCAGGATACCAACAGCTGACGCACAGACCTGGAAGTCTCCAGAAAGGAACTACACAGTCTCACTGAGGAGCTGGACATTTCTAAAGAAACTATTGTCAATCTTAAAAGTACACGTGCTGAATCAAAACCAGAAGAATCCTTAGCTGATGAAGCTGAAAAGATCACAAAGTCTTTCAGAAGGAGCTTCAGACCCTCAACCTAGAGAAGGAAGTCTCACGCCAGGAGACTGTCATTCTCAAAGCAGATGTGCGTAAATGGAAGGAGGACTGCAAGGAGGCCCTGAATAGTACAGAGACTGAAAAAGGAGAAAATGTAAGATTAAAAAGAGAGAACTTAAAACTGGAAGAAGAAAATTCTCATTTGACAGACTACGTCAAGGAAAAGAATGAAAAGCTGCACGAGCTTAAAGAAATAAATCGACTTTTGGATGGTGAGAAGTTTGAAGCAGAGCACCGACTGCAGAACCAACTGCAAGGTCTGCGTACGCACCTCCAGATGGCTGAGGAGAAGCAGCGAACTCTGCAGGAAGACAATCTGCAGGCTGTTAAAGAAATACAGGTGCTGCAGGAACGTCTGATTACCCAGTATGTCCCCTCAAAGCAGCATGAGAAACTGAAGGCTACCCTGAGCCTCACCAAAGCATTACTAGAGGCCAAGCTTAGAACCCAGGTGACTCGGCACAAAAGGGAGCACAAGAAGGTCCAGAAACTGAGACAAGTAACTGTGGCCCGAGCAAAGAAATTCATAGTGCTTCACAATGCACTGAAAATGTGGAAGCAAGCTCAGAGAAAACAAAGTGTGCAGATAAATTCCCTGAGAAGAGACTTGCAAGACACACTCAAAAAACAGGGATCTCTTGCGGATGAGGAAAAGAATGAGAGATTACAGTTCTACAAGGACAAGTATTGACCCTGACTAAGCGTCAGTATCCCACAGCCACAAAAACCCATGAAGACAAGGGTATAGTGAGAGCTGGGAATACCGCTCGTCTGAAAAACAAGGTTACAAAATTTGAACCACCTAAACAAGCACTAGCAAAACCTTCAGCCACCCAACAAGCAACAAAAGAAAGTACATGTGCTGAATCAAAACCAGAAGAATCCTTAGCTGATGAAGCTGAAAAGATGGGACATTCTCTGGAAGTGGATATGGATTTGCAACTTAATCCCAAAGAGGCTGAACTAGCAACTCCATTAAGTGGGAAAAGTGCAGAGAGACAGCTTCAAGAGCGGAAAACTCAAAGGGCTGTTTTTAAACGCTCTGCAACTGCTGCCATACAGTCTGCCTACAATAAAAGGAGCAGCCGACGCGAGGGAAATCTCATGACCGCGCATGTAGCAAAAAGACTATACTTAGAAAAAGTCCTCCTCGACCGACTGAGGAGTGCTGATCTCAAGCACCTTCGGGAGGAGACACGAATGAACTGGAGATAGGGCTCCGATCCCAGCGGGACTGAGGGTTCTCTTCCTCCATCCACTCTCATTCAAGTCACAGAGATATCTAGAATGAGAGTGGAAGGATGGGCTTTGGCCGTGGCAAGCCTAAACTTCCCACAAACAGGGGAGGTATGTAACAGGGGAGTTATCCCTGTTCAGGAAATGTGCCTTTAATCCAGCAGTGTGGTGGTTAACTGCTGGTAGTCAATTATCCAACACCACCTGCCTGAATAGCTTCTTAGAAAAGCCTGTCTTTTGAGACATGAAGAGAGATTGTTCCTATGTCTCACAAGTTGTGAGACTGACCATGGGGACAGATGTCTTGAGCTTGCCAGAAGAAACAGCAGAGCTGCTTGCAAGACACAGGGGAAAGCACCTCTAAACCTGAATGCTGACAAAACCTGAGGAAAAAGGCAGCAACCCAAGAACAGACAAGACTTTCCCTGATTCTACAAGAAACAGATAAGACTTTCCTTTATAAGACTTTTGGTATATCTGCTCATATCAAGATATATGTTTGGGGCTGAGGGACATGTTATCTAAGGGGAGTTGTGGACTGCATAGGTTTCACTAGAAATACTCCCAAGTGAATAGAAGCTTTGTTTGACCCCTTGTTTGGATGATTTTCTGATGTTAAGGAAACAGGCGCAATAAAAACCTTATTTAATTTCACCTTAACAAGTCTCCCTTGCAAACCTCTGTGCGCGTTCTCCTACAGAGTGGTATCGATTTTTAATGGTAATCTTATTTAGCCTTCTATAGTCAATGCATGGACGGAGAGTACCATCCTTCTTCTTGGCAAAAAAAACCCCTGCCCCAGCCGGTGAAGAGGATTTTCTAATGAAGCCCTTCTGAAGATTCTCCTGAATGTAGTCGGACATAGCTTTGGTCTCTGGGAGGGAGAGAAGATAAGAGCATCCCTTGGGGAGGACAGAGCCCGGCAGCAGATCTATGGGACAGTCGAAGGGCCGATGGGGAAGAAGTATCTCTGATCTGGCTTTATCAAAGATATCTCTGAATTCCGAGTAACAGTCCGGTAAAGCGCTTGGTGTCTCCTCAGGCATTTTCATACTGCAGATCTTTTGAAGTGGTGTAGCGCAGGTCATGGAGCAATGTGTATTCCATGAGAAAAGGCCTTTGTTTAGCCCAATCAATGTGCGGGTTGTGGCGTTGCAGCCAAGGGAGGCCCAGAATGATCTCAGCGGACGGGGAGTGGTTGACGTCCAGAGAAATCTCCTCCCTGTGGGTTTGCTCGCACACTAGAGAGAGTTCAATGATTTGTAGAATGATGAAGGCCGATTGTAGAGGACGTCCATCAATGGCCTCTAGTCCCACTGGGGTTTCCTTTCTTTTCAATGGAATGTTGTTCCTTAGGGCAAAATTTAGATCCACGAAGTTACCTCCTGAACCAGAGTCGATGAAGGCGGAAGTGGAAGCTGAAAAGCCCGGACTCTGAAGAGATACAGGGATCAAAATTCTGCTGGGCAGAGATTCCTTGGAAATAGAGGAGTTGGAGAGTGCTCCCACAGAGGTTCCTCTGGACCAGTGACACTTCCCCCTTCCTCCCGACTTCAGAGGGCAGCGAAGGGCCAAATGGCTTGGATTGCCGCAGTAGAGGCAAAGGCCGGATGCTCAGCGACGCTGTTTCTTAGAGGCAGACAGCTTGTTCCCTTCTAATTGCATGGGTTCCGAGGCATCAACAGCGGGAACTTCTGGAAAGGAGGAATGAACAAGGGGTGATCTGATGGGTACACGATGGCGAGGCCGCTCTGATCTGCTCTCCTGAGGGCGCTGGTCCACCCGAATGCATACAGCGATGAGCTCCTCCAGGTCAGCTGGGCGATCCTGCTTGGCAAGTTCGTCCTTCAGTTGTTCCGAGATTCCCTGCCATAAGGCTGAAAAGAGAGCCTTGTTGTTCCACCCAGTCTCAGAAGCAATTGTCTGGAACTCCAAGGCATACCTGGCGACGGGACGATTCCCCTGAGTTATGTAGAAGAGGGAGGAAGCAGCAGTATTCTTGCGACCCGGGGTAACGAAGACACGTCTGAACTCTTTCGTGAATTGCCCAATGTCTTGTGTGAGGTCCCTTATCTGTTCCCAGATAGAGGAGGCCCAGGCCAGTCCATCGTCAGTGAGTAAAGAAACAATATAGGCTACTTTGGATCTTGTGGTATGAAATTGGGAGGGCATCAAATCAAACTGGATAAAACATTGGTTGTGGAACCCACGACACTCTATGGGATCACCGTAGTACCGGTTGGGAGTGGGGAGTCATGGTTCGGAAGATGTGGGGGTACACGGAGGAGACAGAGGTGGAGAGAAGGTGGGTATGTTAGCCTGTTGCACCTGTACTGAAAGGGTATGAAGGTCCTTCTGTAAGGAGTCCATGCGACAGTCAGACTGTTCTAAGTACTTCTCCAGTTTGGAGAACATAGCGGCATGATATACCACCATATCTCCCACCTCAGTGGGGGCTCTGTTTGTGGGGCTGAGCATACTGTTACGCTGTGCTCACCAGAAACAGGACAAGACGCCGGTACTGAGATGGGATTAGGCAAACACTAGCCACAGACACGGGGGCCACGTCTGGAGTGTACAGTAGGATAGTCTTGGTAGCCGGGTCTGGGGTGAAGAGGTCAGGGTAGTAGTATACTTGCCGAATTCGGTGCAGTAGAGGTCCGGAGCATAGAAGGTACTATTGCCAAGGTCAGGTTTGGAGAGAGGAGAATCGTCAAAGTTCAAAGCCATGGTCAGGGTTGGAGAGGAGCTGAGAGTAAGAGAGAGCTGAGGTCAGTTGTCTAGAGAAGCTGTAGTCCAAAGGTAAGCTGGGTCGGTACACAGGAAATCACAAAGCAAGGCAAGAAATCTAGGACACAGGAGAGGTAAGCACAGGGAACACGAATCTATGCTCAGCCAAAGTGCCAGTGGCACAGCTGAGCATATATAGGCAGAGGGATCCAAACCCCAAGGGGGATGAAGCGGAGGTGCGGCCTCCGCAGAGACAGCAATAGGCTGGGGGTGGCTAGGCAGGTGAGAGTGCTGAAACTAATTTAGTGTTCTTGACGCGGCGCTTGGGGGCGTCACGTGCGCATAACGCACGTCGCGCGCTGATTATGTGCAATGTGATACGGGATCCAATCCCGCGATGCAGGGTGTGCGCATGTGCGCCACGCAAGTGGAGGGCGCCGCTCCGGCGGGGGAAGTCCTTCGCGTGTGCGGGGAGGCACGCGTGAGAACGCGGGATTCCAGGGAGCCAGCAACGGGTTCCGGAGTAGGAAGTGAGTACCTGCTCGTATGTCGGCGTCTTGCGGGAGCTCGCGGCGGTTTGCGCGTCTCCCGAGTCCTCACAGTAGGTAACCGGGAACTTCTAGCTATCAAGTTTGCTCTAGAAGAATGGAGACATCTTTTGGAAGGCATGGAGAATCCTATCACCATCTTGACCGACCACAAGAACTTACTCTACATCGAGGGCGCTCGTCGCCTAGGGGTTCGACAAGCCCCGTGGTTGCTTTTCTTTTCCCGTTTCAAAGACATTATTTCTTTCCTACCGGGTTCAGAAAATGTCAAGGCCAATGCCCTCTCCCGTCATTTTTTGGTGGACAACAAAACCGAGGATCGTCAGGAAACCATACTACCCTCTAAATACATACTCTCTGCTAACACCTTTTGATGTCTTGAGATCGTACAATATCAGTCCCACATCCCGGAAAGGTCTCGAAGTTCTAGAAGGATGATTCTTTACCTCACCACCTCATCGGAGGAAAGTTCTTCAATGGGGTCATTCTTCCAAATCATCCTGGTACTAGAAAAACCACCGACCTTATGGAGCGGACCTTTTGGTGGCCCAGCATGCAGAAGGACATTAAGGAATTTGTTGCTGCGTGCTCGACATGTGCTCGGAATAAGACTCCTCAGAACAAACCACCAGGACTCCTTCGACCTCTTCCCATCCCGGTCCGTGCATGGACACACCTGTCCATGGACTTCATAGTAGAACTGCCTGTATCTAAAGGGATGAACACCATCTTAGTAGTGGTAGACCACTTCTCTAAGCAGTCCCACTTTATTCAGTTGAAGGGCCTTCCCAACTCTCCCAAACTAGCAGACATCTTTGTCAAATAAATTTTTCGCCTCTATGGGGTGCCTCAGGTAATCGTTTCCGATCGTAGGTCACAGTTTATATCAAAGTTCTGGTGTTCATTCTCCCAACAATTTCTTCACATTTTTCTTCAGGTTACCATCCCAAACCAACTGTCAGACAGTGCGAGCCAACCAGTCACTGGAGCAATATATTCGTTATTTCGTCTCAAACACCCAGGATGACTGGACTGACCTTCTTCCTTGGGCCGAATTCCTGCACAACAATCAGCGCAGTGAATCCACCATGGAATAGCCCTTCTTCATCAATTATGGGTTTCACCCATCTCTCCTGCCCATCACCACACCTAGTTCTGGGGTACCGGCACCAGACAACAGAATTCGCTGGCTATTGAATTCATGGAAAATAATTCAGCAGAATCTTAGGAGGGCAACTTCTAGACAGAAAACACAGGCAGACCGTCACCGAAGGAACATTCAAGAGTTCAACCCGGGAGACAGGGTGTGGTTGTCTTCAAGGAACATCCGCCTAAAGGTCTCTACGCTAAAACTGGCACCTAGGTTCATTGGACCCTATACTATTTTGGAGAAAGTTAACCCGGTGGCATGCCGTCTATGCCTACCTCCCTCTATGAGGATCCTGTTGGTTTTCCATGTCTCCCTGCTAAAGCCGGCTATCCAGGATCCTCGCTTCCCAGATTCGTCTTTGTTTCTGGCTCCTCTCCTCGTAGAGAGCCAACAGGAGTACGAGGTCCAGTCCATCTTGGACTCCAGAATTTCCAGAGCTTCAATCCAGTATCTCTTACACTGGAGGGGCTTTAGACCTGAAGAAACGGTCCTGGGCTCCTCACCACCGTCTTCATGCTCTCAGGCTTGTATGGCTCTGCCACGCCAAATATCCACACAAGCCCATCCTGAGATGCCCAGAGGTAACTCCTGAGGGGGACTGTCAGGATTCGTGATCCGCGATGCGCTTGGCGCACTCATCACTTACCCCAACCCGTGATCGGTCACCCTGCTCCTTCCATCATCCATCTCTCCCTTCTCCTGGGACCAGCGGCCATGCTAGGCACACGCGCATCCCGCACGGATGATAATTCCACTCTCTCCGGTCCTGCCTCCAGACTCCATCCATGCGGCAACTTCATCGGTGTGCCGCGTCATCTTTCTGCTTCCGGGATCCTCCCTACATCTGTCTCCTGCACCTTGTCCTCCTATTACAATCAGTCTTACTGATGCGCTGTGAGGATCGCCGCTAGGCCCGCCTTTCGTATGCATCATGCCACAATGTCAGCGGTGCGTGCGCAGTCCAGTCCTATGCACGCGGAGGAGCGCTGTCACTTAGGTGCACCCCTGGCGCGGTGCTGCTGCATCCACGTCCACGGGTGTTGTGGCCATTCCGTGCCACCCGCCACCTACACGCGTGTGCCGCACAACGACCAATCAGAAGAGTATAATCAGCTGTCTCTCACCTGATGCCCATATAGCTTCCTCCTATCGCCTCTCATCTTACGTGTGATGTCACTGATCCTGCTTCCTTTCTATTGGTTCTTGTTCCTTTTTATACCCTGTCAGCCCTCTGCTTGTTGCTGAGCATAAACTAAGGTTTAGGTGCTGTGCACGCTGCTTGAAGTCTGTCTGTTTCCAGTGCTTGTCTGAACCTGTGCCTGTACCCGGATACATCTCTTCTCTAACCCTGAACTTCGGCTTTACTTTGGATTCTTGCTCCCTCCTCTACTTGACAACGGCTTTACGGATATCGATCATTCTTCTCTCTCCAACCCCGGACCACGGCAAGTACTACGACATACCCGAACTCTCGTACCCTGACTCGGCCTCACGACTCTGACTACACACTCCGGGATGAGCTCCGTGGTTGTAGGGTGGCAGTTATATACATCCCCACCTCAGCCCTGTTGTCTAAGTTCTGTTTGTGGTGAGCGCAGCATGACACACCTCCTCCAGTCTGTTACCTCATTGGTTCCTATGTCCTTTATATGCTCAGTCGGCCCACTGGCAAATCGGCTGAGCATAAACCTTCTTATGTGCAAAGTGTTCACTGCTACCCTTGCCTCCACAGTCTTGTCTTGTACTCCAGTTTCTAGTTCCTCTGTTTCTGACCTCGGCTATTCTTCTGGACTCCGATCTTCCAAACGCCTGACCCCGGCTACCAACAACGATCTGCATCTCTCCAACCCCGACCGTGGCAAAGTATCACGATGATCCACACCTCTCCAATCCTGACCACGGCTAAGTACCTTCAATGATCCGCACCTCTCCAACCCCGACCCCGGCAAGTATCTCTGACCATCCATACCTCTCCAACCCTGACCTGGCTACCTCGACCTATCTACACTCCAGGCACGCCCACGCGGCTGTGGGTTGGTGTTGTTTATATAGATCCCCACCTCGGCCCCACGGTCACACCTTTTTTGTGGTGAGCACTCCGTTATAGTAACAGAGTAGGATTAACTTTTAGAGCGATCGAATGTGTTCCCCAGAGCTGGAGAGGTGGAGATAGATTGAAGAGCCTCTGTAAGAGGAGACATACAGGATTTATAAGCTGAAGACTCTGTTCCACATGGTCTTAACGTGGACATAGACATAGGGGCTTTCATTTAGAGTTCACAGATAGGAGTCACCACCTTTCACTGTTTTATTATGGGCTAACCTTGAGAGCTCGTAGCACACTTTCCCCTTCTTTGCACTTCAGTATGCACTGAGTATTATAGACAAAACAAAACAGAAAACAGCGCACAACGCTCATCGTGAAATGTGTATTAACAATTTATATATTAAAAATGATTCAAGGTTCTGCATACATCAGATATATGAATAACGGGCATTGATTATGACAATGACAGCTGTTACCACTCAGATACCAGAACACACGGGAAAGCAGGGACAGATGGCCTGATCCACCCCCTATAGAGAAAACCAAAAAGAAACAGAATTTGAAAGAAACAACCCCACACCCAGACAACACGAAAAATGAGATTTGTCAGGAGAGGGACACGGGGAGGGACCAGAGTCCAAAAAAAGAGAACATTACTGAAGGGGGTCCCATTAGAACAAGGGATCTTCAATTTATCATCCATTATATTAACAGAAGATCAAAAAATGGTACTTAGTAGAGGTCTTACGTTTGCTAGATCTAGTGGGCCTGATGGTTTCCAACTGTATAAAGATCTACACAAATTTATTAGGAATATCATCCTTAAGAGACACTTTATTAAGATAGATATAGAAAGTAATAAAGATATATTAGAACCAAATATTATGACCCCATTGGATACCACGGTGGATAACTTGGAGTGTAAACATACGCCGTTTAAACCCAGATCCAAACTTTATCCGGCCCACTCCAAGGGACACCATGTGGAAACATTCTTCAATATGGTCAATAATGATTTCCTCAGATTAACTAGAACCTTTATACCAAAAAATATTAAACATAATATGAGTTTTAAGGAAAATCTATCATTGAGATTTTTGATGGATATCTCCAATTTAATTATAAGACAGGCTGATAAAGGAGGCGGTGTTGTTCTTCAAGATCGCCCAGATTATGAGGCGGAAGCACACCGTCTCCTTGGGGATTCTGCTTTTTATAAAAAGATCTCCAAGGATCCAATGATAGAGTTTACGGCTTTACTGAAGAAACTATTAGATAAAGCACACATTGACTTAGTCATATCTAAAAATTAATATGATTTTTTGTATTCTGAGTGCCCGAAGGTACCCATATTTTACCATCTGCCAAAGGTATACAAATCAGTGAGTAATCCACCGGGTCGACCGATTATTTCGGGGATCCTGTCGCTCACGGCTAATTTGTCGCAATATGTAGACTTTTTTCTACAAGGCTATGTGGTTACATTGCTCTCATATCTAAAAGATACTTCGTCAGTTCTTCAGACTTTTGCAGACTTTAAATGGAAGGAATCATATAGATGGCTGACCTGCGATGTGCAGGCGCTCTATACACATATTCACCATGATAAAGGACTATTAGCAGTAAGATAATTTTTGGAGGGTGATTGTTTATTACATCCCCTTAACGTAGAATTCATTCTGGGATCATTCGAGTTCATATTGACTCATAATTACTTCATGTTTCTCTCCCAGTTCTTCTTACAGGTTTGCGGGACTGCTACGAGGACACGTTTTGCCCCCAGCTTCGCGAACCTGTATAGGGGGAACTGGGAGAGACAAAGAATTTGGACCAATAATACATTCCATTGTAATGTAATTATTTGGCGGCGCTTTATTGACGACATCCTGTGCGTATGGGATGGTGATGAGTCCAATATGAATGACTTCATTAGATATCTGAATGACAATGACATGAATTTAATTTTTAGTCACAAATCCGACGTGAATTCGATTGATTTCCTAGATTTGAAATTAACTGCTACTAAGAGTGGTAATGTTTCCACAAAAGTCTTTTTCAAAGAACTGGATTCAAATAATCTACTGATGGCAAGTAGCAACCACAAGAGAACGTGGATTTCAAATATCCCAAGGGGCCAATTTGTTAGAATAAAAAGAAATTGTAGTACCCCTGAGGATTTCGAGGAGCAGGCTCAGCAGTTATTTTGTAAATTTATTGAAAGGGGATACCCAGAATCCAGTCTATTGGCAGATCTGGATAAAGTTAGATGTATGAATAGGGACTCCTTGATTGTACCTAGAGTGTTAAAAGTATCAACAGGTCTTAGTGGACAACTGGAGGTTCCTTTCATCACTACCTTTAATTCAGTCAATGTAAAAATTGAAGAGATCATTAAAAAACATTGGGCAATCCTTTGTAATGATACAATCCTTGGAGATCAAATTTCACAAACACCTAAATTTATATACAGAAAAGCTAAGAATCTTAAAAATACATTAGTCCCGAGTGATTTCTTTCCTCCATATAATGTTAGAGAGAGGTTATGGCTCAATAAACCTGTTGGGAACTTTATATGTGGTAATTGCTCTGTGTGCAAACATCTCCACAAAGATAGTAAAACATTTAAATCCGCTATAACAAATGAAGAGTTCAAAATCGTGGATTTCAGAAATTGTAATTCAACCCATGTAATATACCTAGTAGCATGTGCATGTAATATTCAATATGTGGGCCGCACGAAACGATGTCTAAAAGTGCGGATCCAAGAGCACATCAGGAATATAAGACATGGGTATGAAAAACACAGTCTATCTAAACATTTTTTAAAGTACCATAATAAGGATCCTTCCACTTTAAGATTTAAGGGGATCAAGATTGTCCCTAGAGGAAGGAGAGGAGGTGATAGAATTAAAGATCTCTCTGTACAGGAAACTTATTGGATTTACCAATTACAGTCTCCTTCCCCGAAAGGATGTAGACATTTGGTCTCTTTATTGAACATGTCTATCTCCTTTATGTCCCATACTGTAATGCCTGCGCGAGCCCACAAACAAGACCTGACCCCGGCACTGAGGTGGGAAGGACTATGCCACACACCTACAGTAGCCGGGGGCGAGTCCAGAAGGTGGTTTGCAGTGTTGCTGGGTCTGGGAATGTAGAAAGGGTTAATCCAATACTTCCGGGGTCCGTGGGTTTGAGAGGTACACGTAATTGGAGTCCATAAGCATGTGGTCTAGGGTTGGAGAGGTACTCGTAGTCGTTATCCGTAAGCCAGGGGTCGAAGAGCCAGAGAGAATCCAAATGTAAAGCCAGGTCGGTACACGAGAGGTTAACTGCAGAGAACAAGACAAGACTGAGCTGGACAAGACAGGCACATGCAAACGCTACACAAGGTTATGTTCAGCAAAGTATGACAGGAAGAGGCAGTCCTTTATAGCAGACAGGAACCAGTAGGAGAGGGGTGGAGCGGAGGCGGGGCCTCCACAGGTGCCAAGGATAAGTTGCAGGAGACAAGGGCTCATAGCTAAACTTGCCACGCAGCTGGTGCTCATTGCGCGCCGTCACGGGCGTGCACCGCGCACAGCGGAGGTGCGGCGCATCCGAGGAGGCGGAGGTATGCTCGGTGGTCATGCGTAGAAGGAGCGGGTGCACGCGCGCTCTGTAACCGGAACGGTGATGCGCGCATCAGCAGGGGGCGGATCTTCGGCAGCTGCCGCTGCAGTACTAAAGGTAAGCGAGGAGGGAGCGAGCCGCAAGGGACGCGTTCCCCGATTCCTCACAGTACCCCCCCCTTGAGGATCGAACTCCGGATGATCCAAATACGGCTTCTGCAGATACCTGGCGTGGAACCGTGTGAGTAAGCCGGGAGCGTGAATCTGGTCGAATGGTACCCAAGAATGCTCCTCGGGACCGAAGCCTTTCCAGTGCACTAGGAATTGTATCCTTCCCCTGGAATATCTGGAATCAATAATAGACTGGATCTCGAATTCCTCTTGACCCTGAACCAGTACAGGGGGAGGAGGAGGAGAGAGAACATCAGGGTACCTGGAACTCTGCTTGACAGGTTTTAAGAGAGAGACATGAAATACTGATGGTATCTTCATAGATGGAGGCAAATCAAGGCGGCACGCTACAGGATTAATCTCTTCCAGTATCTTGAAGGGTCCCAGGAATCTGGGAGCCAATTTTAAGGTAGGAGTCTTTAATCTGATGTTTTTAGAAGAGAGCCATACCTTGTCTCCTGTCTTGAACCTGGGCACCTCTAGACGATGTCGATCCGCCTGGATTTTTTGTCTCTGAACGGATTCTTGAAGAGTTTTCCGGATCCTACTCCATGAGTCTTGAAGAGCGTTGACTCTAGCATCAGCGGCTCGAACTCCAGAAATGTTAGAAGATAAAGGAAGAGAATAAGGGTGATAGCCATAATTGATGAAAAAGGGCGACTCTTGGGTGGAATCATTTCTTAGAGAATTGTGTGCAAACTCAGCCCAGGGTAATAGAGCAGCCCAATTGTCTTGTGTCTCAGAAATGAAACATCTAAGATACTGTTCCAGTGATTGGTTTACCCTTTCTGTCTGTCCATTCGTTTGCGGGTGGTACCCAGAAGAAAAAAGAAGCAAAATATTGAGTCTTTGAGAAAACGCCCGCCAAAATTTTGACACAAATTGTGATCCCCGGTCGGATACGATAGAAACAGGAACCCCATGTATACGAAAAATCTCCTTGATATAGACCTCAGCAAGAGTAACAGAATTGGTGAGGCCCTTGAGGGGTCTAAAATGGGCCTGTTTCGAAAAACGATCCATGATGACCATGATGGTATTCATACCATTTGAAATAGGTAGCTCCACTATGAAATCCATAGATAGGTGGGACCAGGGACGTTCCGGAATGGGAAATGGACGTAGCAGACCAGCAGGCTTTTGTCGACCGGACTTATTCCGAGCACAGACTGAACAGGATGAAACGAATTCCTTAATGTCGCTCAACATCTCGGGCCACCAGAAGGTACGTCTGATTAAGTTGGTGGTTCTTCGGATACCAGGGTGACCGGCAGATTTGAAAGCATGACCCCACTGGAGAATCTTTCGATGGAATTTGGTTGCCGCGTAAAGACATCCTTCAGGAACCTGCAGTCCTTCAGGCACCTGCGTCTGTGATTCCAGAATCTTGTCCAAGATGTCGAAAGAGTTGGCAGCAATGATGAGTTTAGAAAGGAGAATGGTTTCAGGAACTTCGTCTGACTTGTCCTCGGAAAGGAATTGACGAGACAATGCGTCGGCCTTTAAATTCTTAGTACCAGGAATATAAGAAATTACATAATTGAACCTTGAGAAGAATAAGGCCCAGCGAGCTTGATGGGAACCAAGACGTCTAGCACCCTCAATATACAATAAATTATTGTGATCGGTGAGAATAAGAATAGGTTTTTCGGTACCTTCGAGCAGATGTCGCCATTCTTGAAGTGCCATCTTGATTGCTAAAAGTTCTCTATTACCAACGTCATAGTTGATCTCCGCAGGAGATTTTTTTTTGGAGAAATACCCGCATGGATATAGGTGATCTTGGGGGGCACGTCTTTGAGAGAGCACAGCTCCTGCTGCAACGTCTGAGGCATCGACCTCCAATGTGAAAGGAAGAGACGGGTCGGGGTGATGCAGAATGGGGGCGGATGTGAAGGCTTTCTTCAGGGATTGAAAAGCCGAACAGGCCTCTGGAGACCAAGAGGAAGGATCAGCATCTTTCTTGGTCAGGGTGGTTATAGGAGCCACAAGAGTGGAGAATCCATGGATAAATTTACGATAATAATTGGCGAAGCCAAGAAATCGCAGGATGGCTTTAAGCGATGTAGGTTGAGGCCAATCCAATACTGCTTTTAATTTCTCAGGATCCATGGCGAATCCCTTCTCGGAGATTACATAGCCCAGGAAGGAAGTAGAACTTTGATGGAACATACATTTCTCCATCTTGGCATAAAGATGATTCTGACGAAGACGAGAGAGTACCAGCTTGGTATGCTGAATATGTTCCGGCAGGGATTTAGAAAAAATGAGAATTTCGTCAAGATACACAATGACAAACAAATTGAGAACATCCCGAAATATTTCATTAACAAATTCTTGAAAGAACGCCGGAGCGTTACAGAGTCCAAAGGGCATTACTAAATACTCATAATGGCCATCGCGGGTGTTAAGGCCGTTTTCCATTTGTCTCCTTCCCTGATGCGTATAAGGTTATAAGCACCGCGGAGGTCAAGTTTTGAGAAAATGGAGGCACCTTGTAAGCGGTCGAACAGTTCTGAGATGAGTGGTAAGGGATACTGATTCTTTTGGGTGATCTTATTTAAACCTCTATAATCAATGCAGGGGCGGAGAGACCCATCTTTCTTTTTCACAAAGAAGAAGCCTGCCCCAGCAGGTGAGGTGGAGTTTCTTATAAATCCCTTTTTTAAGTTCTCTTGTATATATTCTGACATGTCACGGGATTCTGGGATGGACAAAGGATAGGATCTGCCTTTCGGGAGAATGGCACCAGGGATGAGGTCAATGGGACAATCGAAGGGACGATGCGGGGGAAGGGCTTCCGAGCTAACCTTATCGAAGACATCCAGGAATGCAATATAAGCCTCAGGAAGTAGACCCTTAAAAGTATCAGCGGTTTCTAAACCGGCAAGAGAACGAGGAGGGGAAGCACAAGGAATATGACATGCACCAGGCCATCGTATAGGAAGTTTATCAGTCCAGTCAATTATAGGATTATGCCATTGTAACCAGGGAAGACCCAAAATTACCTGCACCGATGGTGAATGAATGACATCCAACAAGATTTGTTCCTTGTGTCCATCCTTGGTGGAAAGAGTGAATATCGTCGTCTCCAGGCAGATGAAGGCAGGTTTAAGTGGACGGCAATCTATTGCTTCGAGTCCTATGGGAATGGACTTGCTAAGCAGAGGAATCCGGTGTTCTATGGCAAAATTCTGGTCCACGAAGTTTCCTCCAGACCCAGAGTCGATGAAGGCAAGTGCAGAAGCATGAAAGTCAGTACCCTCCATTATGATAGGCAGAAGGATCCTTTTTGGCATATTTTCCTTGGAAGACGGACACGAAGATATGGTACCCAAAGAAATGTCATCATACCTGATAGGCCGCTGGCGTTCTCCCGGACGCGTAGGACTGCCAAATGACCGGCTAGGCCACAATAAAGACATAGCCCCTCGCTTCTCCGGCGCTGCTTTTCTGTAACAGACAACTGGTGAGTACGCGGCAGCATGGGTTCAGGTGCTTCAGAAACTGGAACAAAAGGAGAGAGTGGGAGAGAGAGATATAGGTACAGGCATACGAGTATTCTGGCGTTCCCTTCGTCTCTCTTGTAGGCGTTGATCCACCCGTATACATGTAGAGATCAGATCTTCCAGGGCAGTGGGTCTTACATGTGCAGCCAATTGATCTTTCAAGGAGTCTGATAGGCCCTGCCAGAAGGCTGCAGTTAAAGCTTCATTGTTCCAACCGGTCTCCGCGGCAATAGTCCAAAATTCAAGAGCATACTTCGCGACAGTCCGGTGGCCCTGGGTGATGTGGAAAAGAGAAGAGGACGCAGTAGCCTCGCGGCCAGGAGTGTCAAAGACCTGCTGAAACCTTTTTTTGAAAACAAGAAAGTTCTGCGTGAGTTCAGGCATTAACTCCCAGATAGGAGATGCCCAGGCCAAAGCGTCTCCGGTCAGCAATGTCATGATATACTGTAAGCCACTTTAGATCTATCGGTAGGGAAGCGAGAAGGGGTTAATTCAAAGTGAATATCACATTGGATAAGAAAGCCTCGGCATCCTAGGGGTTCACCCGCATACCGATTGGGTGTCGGAAGACGTGGTTCCTGGGGTATGTTTCCCACTAGAGTAGAAGCAGTTGTGGTTAGGCCCACCTCAGGGGGGTCAATGTTTGTTGGGCTGAACATACTGTAACGCCTGCTCGAGCGCACAAACAAGACCTGACCCCGGCACTGAGGTGGGAAGGACTATGCCACACACCCACAGTAGCGGGGGCGAGTCCAGAAGGTGGTTTGCAGCGTTGCTGGATCTGGGAATGTAGAAATGGTTAATCCAATACTTGCCGGGGTCCGTGGGTTTGAGAGGTACACGTAGTTGGAGTCCGTAAGCCTGTGGTCTGGGTTGGAGAGGTACTCGTAGTCGTTATCCATAAGCCAGGGGTCGAAGAGCCAGAGAGAATCCAAATGTAAAGCCAGGTCGGTACACGAGAGGTTAACTGCAGAGAACAAGACAAGACTGAGCTGGACAAGACAGGCACATGCAAAGGCTACACAAGGTTATGTTCAGCAAAGTATGACAGGAAGAGGCAGTCCTTTATAGCAGACAGGAACCAGTAGGAGAGGGGTGGAGCGGAGGCGGGGCCTCCACAGGTGCCAAGGATAGGTTGCAGGAGACAAGGGCTCATAGCTAAACTTGCCACGCAGCTGGTGCTCATTGCGCGCCGTCACGGGCATGCACCGCGCACAGCGGAGGTGCGGCGCGTCCGAGGAGGCGGAGGTATGCTCGGTGGTCGTGCGTAGAAGGAGCGGGTGCGCGCGCGCTCTGTAACAGGAGCGGTGATGCGCGCATCAGCGGGGGCGGATCTTCGGCAGCTGCCGCTGCAGTACTAAAGGTAAACGAGGAGGGAGCGCGCCGCAAGGGATGCGTTCCCCGATTCCTCACACATACCAATCTTTATATAATCTTAAGAATGTTATTAGAGCGAGCCGCAAGTTATTAATCCTTTGTTTCTATTTTTTCAGTATCCATATGGAACAAATCCATTGCCAAATTGTTATATATGTTTTTTATACATATTTTTTATACATTCAATTGCATTTCTTTTATATGTTTATATAACTTTGTATCATTTATATTAATTTTTTTAGAAGTAGATTAATTATGCATACAGCTGGATGTTAATGATGTCTGCTTATTAGCTATTGGCTGCTATTTGACTGCCAATTAGCCAATCACAGATCTATAGAGAGTATATATTGTGAGCATTTGCTCAATATCTTTCTTCCCTGAAGAAGTGGCCTTTATAGTGCTACGAAACACGTTGGAATTATACCTTCTACTGATCTTATTTAGCCCGTGGTGCTGTATTAGTACTCTGGTGATCTGATAGCAATTTTCGGCATTTTTCCTGACTGACGCCGATACGGTGACGTCATCACTGCCCGACGGCGTTCAGCGTGGTGCCGCGAGATAGACAGCAGACGCTGTTCCATGAGACTGCCAGTGTATCAGCTACCTCTGACCTGAACGGAGCTTTGGATTCATTTTCCTGGATGGTGTGGACGCTACTAAGGGACTCTCTACACATACATCGTGATAGATGAGAGCACTGCAAGCCATCTGACTGCAGAACCCTGGAGTGAATCAGGCCATCCGTCCCTGCTTTCCCGTGTCTGAGTGTTTTACTGCATTCATTTACTAATTTTTAGTAATTAGCTAGAAATTAGTATTGTCTACAAGCTCTGTTAATTTAGTGTTTGTGTTAAGTATGGATTTATTATTGTATTGTGGAGTTATGGATTTTATTACTGCCCAGATATGTATGGTATTTTATTTTTAAACCACCCCTCTGGTTTGCCTTAACAAAGTTGACGGATCTATATGACATTAAGCTTCCAGACAGTATTTGCTGTTAATAAGTGTAGAGATCTGTTTCTGTATGAGCTCTTGTGACACAGAGTGCAGTTTTGGAAAGAGTATGCATTTCCTATACTACGGGCAGCGGAGAAGTTAGAAAATGTCTTCGTTCCATGTAAAGGATGATTTTCCAAGTATCTACAGCTTAGATACCTTTGAGAAATTAGAGGAAGGGTACTTAAAAACTCTACTTGAGACTACGGTAATCTATTGAGCCGGAGGAAGTCGATCACTCGGCGAAACCCGTTGCTCTATGTTCTGGGACTAGTTTGGACTTTGGCAGCCACCGTAGCTGTCTGCTTCCCTTGAGTGTCAGCAGCATTCCAAACATAGTTACATAGTTACACAGTAAATGAGGTTGAAAAAAGACGTACGTCCATCAAGTTCAACCTATGCTAAATTTAGATAAACGCTATATCGGATGTGGAAGTGAGGACCTGCTTGCATCGCAGAGAATGCTGACTCTACTGTGAAGGCTAAGGAGTGCCTATATGTGAGTGTACACTTTTACTATTAAATAAATGTTTATGATGTTATTTTAACACACGCTCCATACTTGCCTATTTACTCTGGGGACGCAAATGTGATGGGGTGAATGGAAATCCAGTGTCTGGAAAAACATCCAGCCAAAGGACCATATAGGAGTTCATTTTGTGAAGAAAAGACAAAGATACCATTTCAGAACAATTTATTACACAGGGTCGTTTAAGTAGTTTGATTCATTATTTTATTGTTTGTCACCATCCCCGTCTTATGTTTATAGCACTGTGATATTGCATTTACCGTTGCTATTGTAGTATTTGTGCAGGTCTCAGTGTTTTAGTGGTGTTTTGGCCAACTCACCATTGGCTGTTTTCTGTTCTTGCTACACTCTGTGCTCCCCTTACATTTCTCTTTATCTCTCATTTCATTTGGGGTCCCGGAAAGATCCTTGGGGTTGAGCTGCAGGTATTGGGCTTTGCAGTAGTGCACTGGTAATAGGGTGTATGTAGGAGTCCAACTATTACGGTAATATCATCACCGTTTATTTACTGATTTTTATACATGTTCTAGAGAGAGCGCCCTAGCTATTTTCTTTTCTGGTAGAACGATCGCATGGTGCTACCGAACGTAAGGCGAGAGGGGATTGTGTTGGAGGCTCTGCATCATGGGATCATGTACTGTATGTGGTCTGTCTGAAGAAATACCCTGGTGTACAGGAGTACACAGGAAGGTACCCACGTGAACCAACAATATACGCGGGAGGGTAGCGCTGACCTCGTACACACATTGGGAAGGGTTGTTTGCTGAACACCGGGGTATAGGTGCCCAAGCACCCTAGGTATCATTGGGAAGATGTCCAGAGCAACATCCAATGTGACAAAAATACACAGTGAAATACCTATATATCTCTTGAAAAAGGGTCATTTAGTTAGCCCTTTGGCCAAAATAAGGATTTTAATCAGTTAGTGTGAAAACCTGCGATAGTATGGTCATGCCTTGAAAGTGGCTCACAGGCTTATACGCTTTGGCCAAAGGGCAAACTATATTACCCTTTTTCAAGAGATATATAGGTATTTCATTGTGTATTTTTGTCACATTGGATGTTGCTCTGGACTTCTTTGTTTCAGGTTCCTATGAGCCCAGACAACCAAGAGAAAACTGCATTTGTCTGCCCATTAGGATTCTATCAGTTCACCCGAATGCCTCATGGCATTTGTGGAGCACACGCCACATTCCAGCGGCTTATGGAAAAGACTATCGGGGACATGAACCCCAGCGAGTGTCTGGTCTACCTGAATGAGATTATCGTTTTCGGTCGGACACTGAAGGAACATGAGGAGCGTCACCTGAAGGTCCTGGATCGATAGCAGAAGGAAGGCTTGAAGTTGTCCGTACACAAGTGCAAATTCTGTCGGATATTCATCACCTATCTGGGTCATATTGTCTCGGCAGACGGAGTGGCAACTGACCCTACTAAGGTGGAAGCAGTGGTAAACTTGCTTCGGCCTGACAATGCGATAGAGCTCCGTTCTTTCCTCTGATTTTGCGGCTACTGTCGGCGATTTGTGGAAGGATATTCATGTATCGCCAAAGTTCTGAATAACTTGCTGAAGATTCATGCTGAAGAGCCTCGTCAGAAAGCTGAGAACCCAAGAACAATATTCACCGAGAAATGAACTCTTGTCTGTGAGGACGCCTTTCTGAACCTGAAAAAAAGGCTAATTGAAGCTCCTGTTTTGGCCTATGCTGACCCTTTCCAACCAACCATTATCTATATGGTTTACCATTTGAGGTAAAAACTTACAACAATCTGCATACCTACATCCTGACATCCACCAAATTGGATGCCACTGGGCACAGATGGTTGGCCGCGCTATCCAACTATAATTTCACCCTAAAGTACAAGCCGAGACCTCTGAACATGGGAGCTATGTTCTGTCCAGAAGACAGGGATTGAGCCCAGTGCCTGACGATAGAGATAAAGGAAATCCCGGAATTGCTTCAAGGAAATACTGATGCTCCAAATTGTGTGCTAGTAATACTCATAGTCCAGAATGAATGATACATTTATAAAGCAAACTTCCGTTCAGAGTCCCATTGTAATATGAATATAGTAAGTAAGCAAGTAAGCAATCACCCCACTTGACCGAGAACCGCAGCGTCACACGGGTAGGGGCTGAAGTGTGGTAGGGAGGCCGTGTGGCAACAATACCGCCGCGTCACCTGAGCAGGAACCATAAACAGCTAAGTATGCCGCCAGCCTCCGCCACTGCCCCACTAATCCCGGCGCCACACAGGATCAAGATGACCTCAAAGCGGAGGTAAATACGGGGGATAAATGAAGGAGCAAATGCACTCACTTTCTTGACACGACGGGTCTCTGGTCCGCGCTCAGCATTCGGCGTCCACCATCCAGCGATGACGTCAGGACCTCTGAACCGGAAGTGACGTGTAGCGTGCTCCAAGCCAGGGAAATCCAACAAAAATAGAACAGAAGGGCGGTGCACTGCTGTCGTCAGGGTTAGAAGATGGCGATATCCACACGCAATATAAATAAATAAAAGGTTGTTTTATTGAGTGCATATACACTGAAAATAGTGCTACAGAGCGAACTCTGACGCGTTTCGTCCCTGCCTGGGACTTTGTCAAAGAGTATCCGGTACCAAACATGATGATGTATATATAGTGATATATACATCATCATGTTTGCTACCGGATACTCTTTGACAAAGTTATTTATTTATTTATATTGCGTGTGGATATCGCCTTCTTCTAACCCTGACGGCAGCAGTGCACCGCCCTTCTGTTCTATTTTTGCCTGACGATAGAGAATTGGAAGAGATCCCTGGTCCTGGGATTCGGACTATGTGCTCCACTGCTGCTGTACTAGAGGTAAACGTAGCCTTCTCTGAACCCCAAGTGGTGGACTCCATGGGAGGCTAAGCAGAAGCATTCCCTGCAGAGTACTGCCGCCCTGAAGCCATGTCGATCACTCAAGACACTATCATAAGGTTGAAAGACCTCGTCCATGCTCAGATGCGAGACCCGGTGGCTAGAGCTCTATGCCAGGCTATACAAACCCAGAATCCCTCCTTAGTGAAGCGTGCCCGTGGCAGGACGGCCTGTAGGCGAGGTCAGACAAGAGTCCACACGTGCCTTTTCAGGGTAAAACAAATGTTGAGTGGTTTTATTTCTCTACAACACAAATAAAGATTGCCTGATGAAAAGCTCGTCTCACTCCTCCTGTATTGGCTCTTTGGCTGGATGTGAGGGGAACGCTTTCCCTGGGTGTCCTCTGGACTGCTGCAGTATATCATCTCAGTATATCTGGCAAGTATCTGTTTGAAGTTCCACAAACCTCCGTTGTCTGTCAGTGGCTGCAGCTCCTCTCCTTCAATTCCTGATCAGCGTCCTTAGAGATGCTACATCCCCCAGCTCCTTCCTGGTCTGACCGGAAGTAACGCTTCCTCATCAACGATCCAGCCTGTGTTTCAGCTTTCAATGTCTCTTTGCTCAGTGTAGGTGAGGTGTGAATCACAGTGACTGACTGCAATCTGTGCCTGCTACGACTTCCTACTACATGTTTTTCCACTTAGTGTGTTTTCATCAGTGGATCATTGATGATGACGTGTTACCTCCGGTCAGTGACGTCATTTATTCTATTTTTTTTATTTTTTAATCAAATTTTATTTTTAATAATTTGTTTTGTGTGAGTACACAATTTTATATTGCATTGTTTATGATAATTTAAATTGATTTATAAAGTATTTATTAGGATTGCGCCCTTCACGTTCTTTTCTTCTTTCTGAGGTTTTCTATATATAAGAGGAGTGGTATCTTCTTTTGTGGGACTGCATTAACCATCAACCGCAATGGAGGAATATCACACTAAGGAGGACATTATATCAAAATATCCTCATACACTCATCTTAGTGTCTTTTGGGTGTAATTATAATAATTTACACTCAGGGAACTAATAAGGTGCTTATCTTGTATTTGTGCAAGCTATTGGTCTGCATCTCTAAGGGATAGTGCTATCAGTGGTTATATGCATCATGCATGTGGTCATTTGACTATATTTGAATTGATATTGTTTTTGATCTTTTTTATTCTTTGTGTTTCTTGTTCTTCCTCTGGTTAGTGAGTCGGAGTGTTAGTGTTAATGTATATTTTGGTAGGGGTCCTATGTTTATATGTTTAAGAATATATGCTCCATTTTTGTCAGCTCAGTTACAATGTGTATAGCTGTTGGAAATAAAAGTATGGGAACTCTGTTTTAACACAGAGACCAGAAGTCACTTCTAATACAGTTGCTCCCTGTTGAGATCAAGTCCCATATATCCTGTTTGACCGGAATCCTAAAATATTCAAACTGTCCTGTCAGCAACGTGCGATAGCCATGGCAACTGGGGGTTAGCTGAGAGAAAATGGCATTGTTAAGGATAACTATAGCAACGACAGCTGGGCTGGGGGGGTAACTGAAAGGAATATGGCATTGTTAAGGACAACTGGCTACTGTTAAGTGTACATGGCAACTTGGCAACCTGAATGACTTACATATATGTGACAACGCCCCGAAAGGGCTATAATACCTAATGCATATGACCATTAAAGCAGACCAGTGAGTGAGAACGATACCTTGTGTGTTCGAATTATTCACTTATCTCCAGACATCTGTCCAGCTATCCTGTCCAGCACATTGAACCTGAAAGGGACCTCCCGGGAGGCAGCCTTGAGTCCACTGGGTAGACCTGCTACCGTACGGTGGAAAGCAGACCATATTTTCATCTGGTGTCAGCAAGTGGGGACAGGGCACCATCCGGGTAAGTACGAGATATTTATTGTTATCCGTATCACTCCCGGGTGTCTCCCTGTCCGAAGATAACCTATTTATATAGTCTGGTGGACTAAGGCAAGGGTAGAATAACTATGAGTTAAAGTCTCGTAAAATACATCGTGGGTTAGAGTCCCAGATGTGAACAATATTCTTTTTGATATATATGAGTTCAATGTGACTGTGGAAGCTGATTTTTGTTTAAAATTTTTTTTTTTTAACTCAAATTTTTTATTGAGTCAAGACAGCAGAAAATACATTACAGAATACTTTTGTCTTGTATGTAAACAATATTTCAACAACTGTGTAAGTAGCCACGATGTCCTACTGTGCTTCGGGACCCGGTCTTCCGGGTATTTTGGCGTGGACCATACAGTCCAAGCTGTCCCTACTTAAGTGGACAAACAGACCCTTATAACTCAACTTAAAAGGGGAGACAATACACACTCACAATAATAATAAAAAATAAATAAAAAAAATATATAAGGAAAAGGGAGGGGAGGTCGAGGCGGGATGGGGAGGGGAGAGGGGTAGGTTGGGGGTGAGGTAGAGGGTGTGCTTTGGTAGTAGATGCAACACGAGGCCCAGCGCTGAGCATCTCAGATGCTTGCGGGCTAAGTCGTCTCTCACATTACTGACATTATAATGCTGCTATATAGGGTCTTGGGGGTATAGAATACCTCCTGTAAGCCCCTCCCAAGGAGAACGCATCTACTGCTATCAGAGCCATATTGAGGACCTCTCAATCCCCGGGATATCTGTCTGTGCCAGCCAAGGCGTCCAGACTTTTAGAAAATTGTCACCAGTATCGTTAACCAAACTCGTTAACTTTTCCATCTGGCAAATGAACCAAATTCGATTCCGAATCTTTGGGATGGTTGGGATATCAGATTGTTTCCATAATGCTGCGATCTCGCACCTCGTTGCATTTGCAAAATGGGCAATTAGTTTGTTATGTGCTTTGGAAAGGCCCGTCAATGGCCTGTTCAGGAGGAACAACCACGGGTCTGGGGGAATGGTGAGATCGAACAGTTTCTGTATCCAATGTCTAATCGCCTCCCATATTGGAGAGATCCGCGGGCAAGACCACAGCATATGTAACAGGTCGGCTGTTCCTCCGCACTGGCGGGGGCACAGGGGGGAGGATCCCGGCACAAACCTTGATAATTTTAGTGGGGTGAGGTACCATCGCATTAGGACTTTATATGCGTTCTCCTTGAGAGTGGTGCATATGGAGCTCTTCGCTGTGGCCATAAATATAGCGCTCCATTCTTCATCCTCTAAGTTTTCTCCCAGATCTGTTTCCCATTGAGATCGGAATGAGGGTATCTGCTGCTCATGTTCACCAGAACTGATCACTTCTCCGTATAGCTGAGATGTAAGTCCCTTCGTGTCGGTCTCAGCCAGACAGAGCTTTTCGAAAGATGTTAATAGGGGGTATGGGGCAAATTTGTTATAAAATGCCCTGATCTGGAGGTATCTAAACAATTCTGAGTGGGGAATCTCTTTTTCTTCTCTGATATGGTCGAATGTTTTGATTTTTCTGTCATGACCCTCCAGATCTCTAATCCGATTGTAGCCCCTCTGTCTCCAGATTGAGATATTACTGACTGATAGACCCGGAGCGAAATCAGGATTATTCCATATGGGTGTCACCATGGAATGTTTTGTCGTGAGGGAGTGCCGAATTTTCGTAGACTCCCAGATTGACACTGAGTTGGTCACCGAAGAGAGCGGCATGGCGGTGAGTTTTCGCGCCATTTTAAGTAACCAAATTAAGCTGCTCAGTTCCAGAGGTGCACATGCAGCATTTTCTAATTCCACCCATCTCTTCAACTTTGGGTTAGATTGTCATTGTACAATCTGACTTAATTGTGCCGCCTTGTAATATGATACCAGGCAGGGTACTGCTAGGCCGCCCGCCACCACAGATCTTTTCATATTTAATTTACTTACTCTCGGTTTTTTACCTCCCCAGATAAATTTGGAGATTTCAGATTGAAGTGAGGGCACGTCCCTCCATCTGAGTGGCACTGGAAGAGTTTGGAAAAGGTATAATATACGGGGGAGTAAATTCATTTTGACACTATCCAGGATATCCTTTTGGATGTCCACTTCCGTAAATCAGATTTTAAGGTCCGAATCAGGTTGGGGTAATTTGCATTGTACATGTCTTTTACAGATTTGGTGATGTGGACACCCAAGTATTTTATGTGGTTTTGTTGCCAGTTAAATTTGAAATTCAATTTTAGTAATTACTCCATGTGTCTAGGGAGGTTGATGTTGAGGGCTTCCGACTTGGATTGATTGATTTTGAAGCCGGAGACCTTAGAGAATCGGTCTAGTAGGTCAAATAGGTTTGGTAGGGAAGTAAGGGGTTTTGTGATAATCAAGAGGATGTCATCCGCATACAGGGCCGCTTTATGGGTCTGGGAGTATGCGTTTAACCCTGAGATGTCTGGGTTTCCTTTGATTTGCGCCACCAGTGGTTCGATACATAGGGCAAATAAAAGCGGGGATAAGGGGCAGCCCTGTCTCGTGCCACTCTTTATTTGGAATGGCAGAGAGGGGTAGCCTTGGTGTATGACCCTGGCGGTGGGGTTAGAGTACAGCGACAGAATCGCCTCGCTCACCCGATCTCCAAAGCCAAATGTCGCAAGCGTCTCTTTTAAATATGGCCATCGAAAGCTTTTTCTGCATCCAGACTTAACAACATGCTTTGAGTTGCCTTACTATTTGCCAAATCCAACAGATCAATAAATCGTCGTATTATCCGCTGCTTGCCGACCCTTGATAAATCCGACTTGATCTGGTGTATAAGTCTGGGTAGGATGAGACTAAGTCTATTGGCCAATAATTTAGCATATAATTTAACATCAGTGTTAATTAATGATATAGGCCGGTAACTTTTGCAATCTAGTGGGTCTTTCCCAGTTTTATGAATTAGTGATATTGACGCCTTTAACATCTCCTTGGGGATGGGGGCTCCCGCTAAAATTGCGTTAAACATGCGGAGCAACCTTGGGGCGAGTAGCTTTATAAATTTCTTATAGTAAAGCCCTGAGAATCCATCTGGCCCAGGGGCCTTTGATGGTTTCAGTTCTTTAATGGCCTGAGATAGTTCTTCAATAGTGAAGTCAGCATTCAAAGCTGCTCTATCTGTGTCCGTCAATCTCCCCAGTTTTGAGCTGGTTAAGAAATCTCTTAGGGCACCAATCGTTATAGAGTTATGTGCCACTTTTTCACCGTTATATAGTGTTTCATAGAAATAGCCGAATTCGTTTACAATTTTCTGAGGATTAGACGTGGGGGTACCAGATTTTAAGCGTATAGCTTGGATGTTCTACTTAGCTTGCCTGTCCTTTAGCATGCGGGCTAGCATTGTATCCGGCCTGTTCGCTTTCTCGTAAAATTTTCTCCTTGACCAACTCAGTGAATTGTCAGCTCTGGAAGCTAGTAGCATGTTAAGTTCAATTTTGACATCTTTTACCTCCTGTAGATTTTTAGGGTCTAAAGTTTTTTTATGTTTCGAGGAGAGAGTCTGTAATTTGGTTTGGAGAGTGACGATTTTGGTCTCTCTCTCTCGTTTTCGTCTGGCTGTGATATTGATTAGCGTGCCCCGTAATGTTGCTTTATGGGCTTCCCATAGCACTAACTGTGAGTCGACGGAGCCTGTATTTATAGTAAAGAATTGGTCTATCTTGTTACCAATAATATCACAGATCTCGGGAATTTTTAAGATTGATTCATTAAGTTTCCAATTCGTCCCGGGTCTATCAGTTCGGATATTATTGCACCTTAGCTGTATTGGCGCATGGTCAGACCATGAAATATCATGGATCTCAGCTTGGGTAACCATAGGAACCAGTTGACAGGATACAAAAAAGTAATCAATTCTGCTGTATGAGCCATGGGGGTGAGAGAAGAAAGTGTAATCCCTGTCTGCCGGATGTAATTCCCTCCATATATCTGAAAACTGGTTGGTCTTGAGGCCCCGGCGCAAACATACACCCGCTCCTTTGTTGTATTGACCTACAACCCCTGACCTATCCAGGTGCGGTTGCATGACCATGTTAAAGTCACCAGCTAGCACAACGCACCCTTGGGCCACTGAGTTCAAGGTTCTGAAAAACTTATCGAAAAAGATCGTGCTCTTCTCGCTGGGGGCGTACAAGCAAGCCAACGTAATTCTCTGCCCCCTAATTGCTCCTACAACAATAATGTATCTACCATCAATATCACGTTAGCTGCACATCGAACGGAATGCTGTTCCGGACTAATATAGCTACCCCTGTTTTTTAACTGCTGCTGCAGATGTGAAAACCTGGGTGTAACAGGGGACTTATCCCTGTTCAGTAATGTTCCTTTAATCTAGCAGTGTGGTAGTTAATTACTAAACATCACCTGCCTGATTAGATTGTTTACAAAAAGCCTGCCTTTGAGACAGGAAGTGACTCTCTTTAGCTCTGACTGAGAGCTGACCTTTGGAGACACCACAATGTCTTGAGTTCTGCCAGCCACACAGCAGAGCTGATTGCAAGACACCCAATAAGACTTCTAAACCTGGATGCTGATATTTTTCTGTGCACGCGCGGGTGCGGTTCCAGGAGAGCAGAGAAGCTTACTCTACAGCTGATAAACAGATAAGACTTTCATTATTAAGAGACTGCTTATATCTGCTTATTTTCATGCTATGTGTTTGGGATGGGAGAAATTCTTAATTAATGGAGATGTGAACTAATTGCAAGGATTTCACTAGAAATACTTCCAAGTGAATGGAAGCTTTGTTCCCCCCTGTGTTTGGATAATTTCCTGATGAAAAGGAAAAGGCACAATAAAGCCTATTATAATTTCACATTATAACGACTCCAATTGTGTACCTCTGTAAAAGTCCGTCTACATTTGGTGTCCGAGGTGGGACAAGAGGTGTCTTTGTAGTTAAAAAGGACCGGAGTTTTTATGTTAAATTTTTTGTTATGCTTTTTGCCTACAAACAGTCTAAACAATTTGAAGAAAAAAAAACCCTCTCATACAGCAGAGGCACTGAGACTTACAAAAACCACGGATGGCCTCTTTTCCCCAATCCCACGAGAATGCTGAAGCAGGTAAACCTTTAATTGCCTATCACAAAGTGTAATACAGTCATTGAAATAGGGGTTTTGCCTTCCAGCCATAGTCAGGGTTCAAGAAGTCAGTCAGCCCTTGAAAAGGGATAGGTGTTTGTTGTTTTCAAAAGTTTCGCTGAAGCAGTGAATACAGATGGTGACCCATGAGGGGTACTGATTTTGCAAATAAAGGTTACCACACCGCATAGGGCTACCAGCTATGAATGGAGTATATGCAGAAAAGTGTGAAAATTGATACAAAGACTGTGCTGAAGCAGGGGAATTTTTAGCAAACAAATGCTGAGTGTAAAATTGCCCTATAAAGGAAAAGGGTTTTTCAAAGCCAATTGCTGAGTGTTGAGTCACCCTGCCGGGAATGAAAGAAATAGTCCACTGCAAAGAATGGTTTTTTTTCTGCAAGTAAAAAAGTATGCCTATTATCTTGGGAGCAAAACAAACACCCAAAGAGTGAAGTGTGAATGCCATAATACCCAAAGATGATACTGAAAATTACTGAACTCAGGCAGAAAACCAAATTCTGTTGCTGTAGCGGAGGGATTGCACCCAGCAAGTAAATGGTGTATAGCAAATAGACTATTTTTTACCTAGCAACTGCACATCTTGTATACCTGATAAAAGAAAATGCAATCACAGTACTGCTGATATTGAAAAAAAAAAAAAAATTACCCAAGAATGGTGGGGACTACCACAATTGGGGGTTCTAGCAAATACAGTGGCAACAGCTGCAATAGCGCCTCCTGAGGTCAGGAAAAAAATTACACCTGATAGCCTAAAAATGAAGGACAAGATGCAGCATTCCTGTAATGAACCCTACCCCACGGAAGAGTGGCCCTTCCAGTCCAATAAAGAGGAAGACATCTCTTACAGGGAACCTGAACCGAGTCACACCCACAAAACACCCCAAGAATGGTGGGGGTGCCTGAACTCGGCACGAACAGAAAAGACCTCTCCCTTTGATGACGAATATGATCAGCAGGAGACAGAGCGGGAGCAGTGGATCACCGAATATTTCTGTCAGCTAAAGCAGCTGCAAGAAAAGCCTGGCGTATATAATGAAGCTGCTAAAACTTCAAATGAAGATGGAGACCCCAGTATCCCTGAAGGGACGGTGTCATCCAAATCAAAAAGGAAGAAAAAGAAAAGCAGTTCTTCACTTACCGGGGAAGGAAGATCCTGTGGAGGAAAAGGGGGACAGAGTTGCCCTGCAGCCTAGAGAAAATGGAGAATTCGTCCCACGGTTAACCGAATATCCAGAGGGCCCAAGGCAGAAGTCGTGTATCCCAAAGAAGTGTCTGTCCGGTGCCAACAGTGAGGAACCCTCAACTAGTCATCCCAGGGAAACGGAGCTGGAACCAGTGAGTGACGATCCCTTGACCAGCCCTGAAGACGCCCTGAAAATTGCCAGGCATGACTGTGATCTGCTCTGTGAAGAATTAGGAAGAGAGAGAAAAAATAATGCTGAGCTACAGAAGACTGTGCTCGCAATTTATTCTGCGGCCAAGACCGAATTGGAGGATCTCAAGACTGAGCTAGATACTGCAAAGGCTACTATCTCCGCCATGGATGAAAAGCAGAGCCAATCTGTTAAAATGGTGGCTACGCTAAAGCGGAAGTATGAGGAGGCACTGAAGCAAATGACAGTCTTCCAGCAAGAGGTTCACACTCTTCGTAGAGAGCTTGATGCCTCACATCATGAGACCAAGAGCTGCCGCACAGACCTGGATGTTTCCAGAAAGGAACTACACAGTCTCACTGAGGATCTGGACATTGCTAAAGAAACTATTGGTAATCTTGGTACAGTTCTCAAAGTCTCTCAGAAGAAGCTTCAGAACCTCAACCTAGAGAAGGAAGTCTCACGCCAGGAGATTGTCATTCTCAAAGCAGATGTGCGTAAATGGAAGGAGGACTGCAAAGAAGCCCTGAAAAATACAGAGACTGAAAAAGGAGAAAGTTCAAGATTAAAAAGAGAAAACTTTAAACAGAAAGAAGAAAATTTTCAGTTAACAGAAGAAGTCAAGGAAAAGTTTGACGCAGAGCACTGACTGCAGAACCAACTGCAAGGTCTGCGTACACACCTCCAGTATGCTGAGGAGAAGCAGCAAACGCTACAGGAAGAAAAACTGCAGGCTGATAAAGAGGTACAAGCACTGCAGGAACGTCTGAATACCCAGTACGTCCCCACAGAGCAGTATGAGGAGCTAAAGGCCACGCTGCATGTCTTCAGAGCATCGTTGGAAGCGGAGCTTCGATACCAGGTGACTGTATGAGAGGGAGCGTGAGAAGGCTCAGAAACTGAAGCAGAGAGACTGTTCCATTCCCTTGAGTCAGTACACCAAGGAGAAAGCAGACGCAGCGGCAACCTTGACGACAAAAATTACAGAGCTCCAGAATATGAAGGAGACTCTGATACAGATTCCTCCAATACGGAAAAAGGTATTGGCTCCGCCCAAGCACCAGTATCCCACAGTAACTAATGCCCATAAGGACAAGGGTACAGTGAGAGTTGGGGACTCCACGCAACTTCAAAACAAAATTACAAAATTTGGGTCACCAAAGAAAGCACTAGCCAAACCTACAGCTGCCCAACAGGCAACAAACAGAGGTAGGAGTGCAGAATCAAAGCCAGAAGAATCCTTAGCTGAAGAAGCTGAACTGGCGACTCCGTGGTGTGGAGAAGCTGCAGAAAGACCACTTCAAGAGCAGAAAACTCTAAGGGCTAGTCCTAACTGCTCTACAACTGTTGCCATACACTTTGTCTACAAAAAGAGGAGTGCCCGACGCAACAGAAATCTCAAGACTGCGCACGTGATAAAAATATTTTACGTGGAAAAAGTCCTCCTAGAGCGACTGAGGAGTGCTGATCTCAAGCATCTTCGGGAGGAGACAAAAATAAACTGGAGAAAGAACTCCAATCCCAGCGGGACAGAGGGTTCTCTTCCTCCATCCACTCTCATTCAAGTCACAGAGATATCTAGAATGAGAGTGGAAGGATGGGCTTTGGCCGTGGTAAGCCCGAGCTTCCCACAAACAGGGGAGGTATGTAACAGGGGACTTATCCCTGTTCAGTAATATTCCTTTAATCTAGCAGTGTGGTAGTTAATTACTAAACATCACCTGCCTGATTAGATTGTTTACAAAAAGCCTGCCTTTGAGACAGGAAGTGACTCTCTTTAGCTCTGACTGAGAGCTGACCTTTGGAGACACCACAATGTCTTGAGTTCTGCCAGCCACACAGCAGAGCTGATTGCAAGACACCCAATAAGACTTCTAAACCTGGATGCTGATGTTTTTCTGTGCACGCACGGGTGCGGTTCCAGGAGAGCAGAGAAGCTTACTCTACAGCTGATAAACAGATAAGACTTTCATGATTAAGAGACTGCTTATATCTGCTTATTTTCATGCTATGTTTTTGGGATGGGAGAAATGCTTAATTAATGGAGATGTGAACTAATTGCAAGGATTTCACTAGAAATACTTCCAAGTGAATGGAAGCTGTGTTCCCTCTTGTGTTTGGATAATTTCCTGATGAAAAGGAAAAGGCACATTAAAGCCTATTATAATTTCACATTATAACGACTCCAATTGTGTACCTCTGTGAACGTCCGTCTACACTGGGTAAAATCTTTGTCAAGGTATTTGGGGGCACTTGATTTACTGAAGTGTGTCTCCTGCAAAAAGAGGATTTTAGCGTGTTTCCTTTTATAGTCTGTAAAAGCCAGCTTCCGTTTGGTTGGATTGTTAAAGCCCTGTACGTTGTGGGAAATAAGTATCAACACCATTTATTAATGTGTGTGTAGAATAGCTTCTTGATATCTTTGGACTCACCCAAGACTCCATCCTTGGAGCATGCCCGGTCCGTAGTTCCGAGACGCACCTGTACCTTCTGTTGTGTGTTTTGCTGGTGTGGCTGATGTTCCTCTGAGAGGGGGAGGGAGAGGCGGGAGGGAGGGAGGGAGGGAGGGAGGGGGGGAGAGGGGAGGGGGGGGAAGGGAGGGTGGGAAGGCAGGGGAGGGTGGACCACATGTAGGTAAAAACAGTAGGGAGGAAACAAAAAATAACGTGCATATATAACATCAACATGGAAGTGACATCAAATGATAAAAAAAACAAGAGTCCACCTCGGGAGCCCCCGAGGGTGTCCCTTGCGCCCATGGGGTTGGTCTCCTGGCCCAGTCTTACAAAGAGATCTCTCCATCTTGCTGGGACCCAACCTCCCTGGGACTTGTTTGCGATCCCCCCCACCCCCCCTCTCCTCCTCCCCCTCTCTCCTCCTCCTCCTTTCTCCTCCTCCCCCGCCCTTTCCCTTATATCCTTATTATTGTGTGTGTGCTTATGGGAGACCACAGTTCTTGGGTAAGTTCATGAGCGGTCCCTTATATTGTGGCCGGAGATTCTCTGCAGCTGTGCCCCCTCTAGTCTTCCCGATCTGTGCGTCCTCGGAGGGGAACGCCGTGGTATCGCTCCTCGGTAGCTATCTAGGTGAGGGGCTGTGTTGTCAGCAAGCGCCTCTGCTTCCTCCCTCTACTGCGCAGGCGCCAGGGATCCAGCTCTCGCGAGACGGCGGCGCGGAGTGATGACGTCACTGGACAAGCCCGCGAAGATCAGTGAAGTTCCCGCGCGCCTCGGGGACGGAGCAAGGGAAGATTGCCGGCGATCAAAAAACGTGAGTAAGACCTGCTGCATTGGAGAGTGCCGATTCCCCTCTCTAGGGACTGGTGTGGGCTGCGGAAGAAGTCCCATGTGGTCCCAAGGTCATTAGGGGCAGTGTTGGGGTTGGTCAAAACAGCATATTCCGGTGTTTGTGAAAAGCGGAGGGTCTCTTATGCAGGGCTCAGTGTCTCAGTCGTCGGTTAGATCATGAGGGCGTGGGGGCGCCATCTTTAGCCGCCGCATGGTGAGGGGGACTCTGCGCTGATCCCAGGACCCTCCTAAGGAATCCCTCAGTATCCTCCATATTTTTGAGGGTATGTGCCACTCCATTTTTAAAGACCATAAGGGCACAGGGGAATATCCAGCGATATCTGATCTCTTGATCGCGTAGCGTTCTAGTAACTGAGGCCATTGCTCTTTTTTTTGCTAGCGTGGCAGGTGACAGATCCTGATATACTTGACATTTTATTTGTTCAAACTCCACCACCTTCAGTTCCCTCGCTATCAGGCATGTTTCTTCTTTGGTGCGGTAGCAGTGGAATCTAAGCACCACGTCCCTCGGGGGATCTACTTGCTACTTCCTCTCAGCGCCCGGTGGCATCTGTCCAGCACCAGGTCTCTGGCAGCCATGTCTGGGAATATATGTTCCAGCCACCTCGAGGTGAATTCCTCTGGGTCTGTTATAGATTCTGGCACCCCACTCAGCCGTATGTTACAGCGCCGGTCACGGTTCTCTGCGTCCTCAATTTTATCTTCTAGAGAAGTGATCTGTGCCTTTAAGGTGGTCATTTGAGTTTGCGTTTGTGCTGTGGATGTAGCTGTCTCATCTGCCCTGGATTCCAAAGCGGCCGTACGCTCCCCCAGTGCATCCACATCCTTCCGAAGCGCCCAAAGTTCAGACGTAAAGAATTGTTTCATATTGCTGCAAAACTCCTTCATGTCCTTACGTCGCATTACAGCCATATCGTCTGGTTCTTCAGGTGAGGAGTCCATTTCAGGGTCTGCTGATGCTGTTTGCACTGGAGACTCAGGTATGTCAGCCCTGGCAGCCTCTTTGCTCTTAAAATAATTCAACACCGGCTGTGTTTTTCTCCTTAAAGTCTTGGTTGATGCCATCTCTGTATATTCAGACACGTTCTGCAGGTTTTGAATTATGCAGTTGCTATGTTTTTGCTGGAGTTAGATCGTTTTGAAACGCCGGAGGGGATGGAGCTCACACTCTAATCTGCCATTCACCTCCCTGTCGTGCAGGCGCCATATATATATATATGCCTCCCTCTGCCACTAGCTGGCAGCTATAACCTTGCCCCTAACTGGGCTATAACTGGGCTATAACCTCCTTACACAGTATCCCCAAAGTCCTTGTACCCAAAGTCCTAAGGGTCCCAAGAGGTCCACAACCCCACCCACGTGTGGAACAGCGCTGCCCACTAAGAAGATGTGTATAGGTGGTGCACTTGGTGATTTGGATAATACCTGCCCGGTGCTCCTGCTACCGGGTGCGCACAGGACCTTTGCTTGGAATCCCTTGCTCCAGGAGATGATCCAAGATGCCTCCGCCTCAACGGTGGGTGGCTCCCGCATGGAGTGATCCACCTTTATAATGTCTCTTATCTCTGCTAACGCAGAGGATGTATTACCTTCACAGCAATTGCCAGGATAGTCACGGTTCCTGGCTGGACCCTCACTTGTCTAGGTTCTACAGGACCCTGTCCCTAGTCTAAGGGGAGTCCCTGTAGTAACCACAAGTTGAGATGAGAAGGGCCTAGCTGGGGGCTAAGGGGAGACTTCTGGCCTAGTGCAGGAGGCTACTTTCCTCCCTGCACAAACACACCCTCCCCTCTCTGTGTCCCAGCTCCTAACTGACAATCCCTGTCTTCACACAACATTGTTGCAACTTTTCAGCATGAGAATCTGTCAGCCTTATTGGCTGTCTGGCTGCCTGTGACCAGGGTGAAAGTGCAGTCCCCAGAGGCTGCTGGGAATTGTAGTCCTTGGTGGCTCTCCTTGGTGGGCCTCGTGCGCGCTGTGTAATAGCCGCCGCCGCTGCTAACTGCGCATGTGCGAACTGGGGGATGTCCCTGACTATGGAGCGCCTCTTCTCACTCCCTGTAATGGCTGCCGTTTCACATCTGGGGCTATACTGCGCGTGCACGAGCTTCCGCCTATGCGCGAACGCACACAAGATGGCGGCGCCCTGTAGCTGATGTCGCCGGGAGCCCCCGGTGACGCGATCACCCCCGCAACTGCCCTCATGCTGTCGCAGGTAAGAGAGAAAGAACCGAATGTCTGGGGAGCCAGAGGGGACAAGGCTAAATTCTCCCCCTGGTGGAAATACCAACGTCCCCGCTTGGAGGATATCACAACATAAGGTTACACAATCAAAATGCAGTGCATAATAGGTATAACTTAACATATGTACTCTAACATCAATGGTACATAACATATCACACACAGTAATACCTGAGGCCAGCTGAATGTTAGCTGTTTGCTGAGACCAATTGTGGGGTGCCCCTAACTGATAATGTGGGGGTACCTCACTTTGACTTTTGTGAACCTCTGCAAACTCATGGCCAGGTGAAACAGTCACTGGTTCCATACTGCTTCCTCCCCCTGGTGGAAGGGATAACACAGTGTCTCTTGGCCAGACCTTTACCCGGCCATCTGCGGCATGGATGCAGTAGGCCAGGAGATCTTGACCTTTTCCGCGGTCCACCACATGGTGAATGGAACGCTCCTTTTTGTGCCTAAGGAGGTAATTTTCACTGAATCACTCACAACACAGTCCTTGTCCCTAAGAACTTGGGAGGCTTCCATTGGGAAGCGAGCAAGTAGCAATGTCTCTGTTACATCCTGCAGGGGGTTAAGGGTTGATACCTTACCACTGCGGTGATTCATGGTGGCCAACAGGTCCTCTCACTTGCTGGAAACTCGGGGGCATTGGATCCCAGTCCTGGGACCAATTGGGTTGGAGCCCACGGGCTCACACTCAGTTCAGTTATGGTAATACTTATGGCAGTACTGGACATCATGATGGGGCTGTCTTTCCTCTTCACCTGGACGATAGGCGGTGGGTACTAGTCCACTCGCACCACTGGACAGCGGTCTTCTAAGGGGGACACCTCCACCAGAACACGATGCCGAGTGGAGCCAATCGCCCAGGTGGCCAGACTTAAGGAGCTACCGTGCTCCGCAGTCACCTGGAAGCTCACACCCGACACCCCTGGGGCAGTCAACTCATCCTTGTCGTCGTTAGGTACTGATCCCAAGCCTAGGACCGATGGTACCATCGTAGTATGCCAGACTGGCCATTGTAGGGCACACGAGCCCACATCAGGGTTCGCTGCAATTGAGGTTGTTGGTTCTTTGTCTGCAGCTTCACTTGAGTGGTCCGCCGGTTGGCGCCTCACCACTAATGGTGGATCAGTGTCAGTGATAGGAGAGAGAAGAGATACTTCCACAGGGGAACAGCATCTGGGTACCTTGTATTCACTGTTGGCTGTCAGCAGCAAACAGTCCTGCCCCGGTGCCACTAGCAGAAGTGCACCCCACTTTTCCTGGGCATTCACCACGCTTGGTGGTTCTGACAACTGAGGCTCCTGCTCGGGAACCGGGTCCTGAACTGACATCTGCGGTTCTGACATACGTGACTCTGCCTTCAGTGGCTCTGGCTCGGGACCTGAGTTTAGTATGTCCATTTGGGCACACGGGTCCTCTACAACCTCCATAGCTGAGGTAGGTTGACTAGCAGCGGTGTTGACCGCCGGGGTAGAGACGTCAGGCGCCTCTTTCTCTACGAGTTCCGCCATCAGAGGTTCTTGTTCTAGAACTCGGATGTCCAATTTGAGGGGGTCTGGAACAGTGTCTGCAACAGTGTCTGTAACATTGGTTTGGACACACGGGTCCCCTGAGGCCTCTGGGATTAGGAGAGACTGATTAGCAGTGTAACTCACTTTAGTAGAGAGGTCAGGCTCCTCCTCCTCTTTCTTTGGCGGTTCTGTAGGCTGCGGCAGTCTGGGTTTCAGGAACTGCATCTCGCTGTCGGTACACTTGGGCCCTCGTGTCAATTCACCGACGGGGCAATCACAACCACTCAGGCAGCAGTGTAGGCATCCTTACCCATCTACCACTGTCATCGTGAGCGCTAATGGTAACGTAGATAACTCGTCAGTCCAGCCACCAGTCACATTCTAGTCTTCTAATACACACGGGCATACCAGCAGGGGCGAGCCGAACTTTGGGGCCCGTATGACTCTATACATCCGAGGGTGTTTGTCTCTGCATTCTGTACTTTCCTTATGGGGAACAGAAGTTGCTGATTGCTGCTCAATGTGCTCACTCCCCCTGGTGGAATTTAAAGGAGGGGCGGCACGCTCTGGTTTTCCCGCCAGTCCTGGGCAGATTTTTCAAAACAATTTAGTGCAGGCTTGCAGTCAGCAGCACGTGCGCTCTCCTGCTTTGGCGGGAGACGCCATTTGACTGGGTCTGCGTAGACTAAGGGGTACCCCTCAGACGGGCCACCTGGCATAAATAGTGCGGACGGTGCCTCTGACAGGCATATATCCGCAGTGTGGCTTGCCACGAAAAGTATCGTTTTCCACATGGACGTGGGATCTTGTTCTTCATCTAAGACACATGCGTGCGGCCACCCAGGAATTTTACACATATACTCCCTGACCTTTCCAATGGTTATAGTGGCAGGGAGGCCTCCTACCGCCACCACGCGGCAGGGTTCAAGATATTGCCTCAAGGCCCAGGCAAGGACCTCGTGTCCGGACTTTACAACCATGGTGGACAATTTGACATAAAAATAAAATAGGGCACCCCAGGTCTGATCTCAGCAGCGCCTCCAAATGTAACGGATATTCCCCCCCACCCAATCGCATATAGTGTGTGTGTGTGTGCGGGGAACCTAATGTTACCTGGTGTGGTGCGTTATACCTGTAAGGCTCACAGGAGGCCTGAGCCTCCGCTAGTGAAAGCCTGGGGTGAATCTCTGGAACGTTCTCATCGGTCAGCGCCTCCACCTATGTAGGATTCTATAGGAATGTAGAATGGGCCTAGCATAGGAACCCACCCAGAAACCACATACACCAGGGTTAGGGCTAAAAGGTTTACTGAAAGAGCAAATAACACAATAACATCACATCATATTGTATAGCAACACAACACAGAGTATTATCACAGTGCAACATCATCAGTATGCACAACGATATATATGCCACCCTCTGCCACTAGCTGGCAGCTATAACCTTGCCCCTAACTGGGCTATAACCTCCTTACACAGTATCCCCAAAGTCCTTGTACCCAAAGTCCCAAGAGTCCCACAACCCAACCCACGTGTGGAACAGCGCTGCCCACTAAGAAGATGTGTATAGGTGGTGCACTTGGTGACTTGGATAATACCTGCCCAGTGCTCCTGCTACTGGGTGTGCAGATGACCTTTGCTTGGAATCCCTTGCTCCAGGAGATGATCCAAGATGCCACCTCCTCAACGGTGGGTGGCTCCCGCATGGAGTGATCCACCTTTTATAATGTCTCTTATCTCTGCTAACGCAGAGGATGTATTACCTTCACAGCAATTGTCAGGATAGTCACGGTTCCTGGCTGGACCCTCACTTGTCTAGGTTCTACAGGACCCTGTCCCTAGTCTAAGGGGAGTCCCTGTAGTAACCACAAGCTGAGGTGAGCAGGGCCTAGCTGGGGGCTAAGGGGAGACTTCTGGCCTAGTGCAGGAGGCTACTTTACTCCCTGCACAAACACACCCTCCCCTCTCTGTGTCCCAGCTCCTAACTGACAATCCCTGTCTTCACACAACATTGTTGCAACTTTTCAGCATGAGAATCTGTCAGCCTTATTGGCTGTCTGGCTGCCTGTGACCAGGGTGAAAGTGCAGTCCCCAGAGGCCGCTGGGAATCGTAGTCCTTGGTGGCTCTCTTTAACATTGGGGCCTCGTGCGCGCTGTGTAATGGCTGCCGCCGCTGCTAACTGCGCATGTGCGAACTGGGGGATGTCCCTGACTGGGATGTAGCTGATGTCGCCAGGAGCCCCCGGTGACGCTCACCCCCGCAACTGCCCTCACGCTGTCGCAGGTAAGAGAGAGAGAACCGAATGTCTGGGGAGCCAGAGGGGACCTGGCTACATAAGTAAAGAATGATAGGACCAAAAAGGGTAGAGATTAAGGAAGGGAAATGAGGGACTGAATTTAAAATCTAAAAGTCAGCTCTGTTCCTCTTGTAATTGTATGCAGCCCACAGTTGTAGAAACCCCCACCCTTTTTTCATTGTATGTTACACAGGAATGTGAGCAGTTCACAGCTATGCAAGTTAACATAATATGTTTGCTACAATAGAATTCTAAAACTGTTTTCAATTAGTTTTAAAGTAATTAATGTACATTATAAAAGTTTTCAGAAGATTTACAAGAAAAAGAATAGAAAAGTATATTCTTATTAAATTAGGTTTTTGTAGGAATAAGAATTAAATGATATTTTTTTTTTTTTTGTTTTTGTTTTTTTTCTCAGCAAAAATGTAGATTAAACTGCAAACTTCTTAAAAAAAAAAAAAAAAGCATATTTTTAGGGTAATAAAATTAGGCGAAGGAAAGTGTGATCCAAGAATGATAGGAGAAGCTGTCGGCAGGGAGATGGTTTTGTTTAGTTAAATGTTATTAGTAAATGTTAGAAAGTTAGGCAGAGCTCCTAGGAGAGATAAAAGCAGAAAATATTTTTTTCAATCTAAAATTAAGTATGAGTGCATATTGACTTGCATTAAGAGCATATCTACAGTATAATAGGTATAGGTTTTCTTTGTTTCAAAATGTTTTATTAGATTTTCAGGTACAGTATAACTATGGTAAAAACATTGATTGTTTGAGTAATCCCTGTATGCTTGTAGAACCTGAGTGAATCCTACCTGTGTGAAAGTCTTATGTGAGTTGAATAATAGGAATGACGGTTTATTATATATTACTATCAAGGAACTTGTGAGTGTTTCTAAAATAAGAATATAATTAATTGCTTGCTTGAAATTTAATTTTTAAAGGTGTACACCCCCACTACAATACAAATGAATAAGCACTGAGCAGAGGAGAGTTTGGTTGTCCGTGGAAAGAGAGGAGGAGAAACAAAGGACAAAATTTGAGAAAATCAATTGATCTTTACCATTTTTTTGTAATCAGTCCGGTCACTGGAAAAAATAAGGATATTTATCGTACTGGCTCTGCGATTTGTTTCCTTAAACAGAATGACATTCTTTCCCCCTGAATTTCCATAGACAGAATTAGGTGAACATGTGAACATGTGACACAGAAATAACGGGCAGGACACATTCCAGACATGAAAGTTAACTACTGTAGAAGCTCAGTATTTTCAAATTGGTTTTAAAAGGATAGTTATAATATGGGGAGAGAGAAGGATATTTTTTTAAATATAGTTTGCAGGCAGGATCAAACGGGTTTGCATTGCCTTGTTTTTGCATTTTTGTTTCTTTTTGTGTGTAACCAGTAATGATAAACTGTTTAAAATATATGTTAAGCCTATAATTTCCTGTTTAACAACAAAAAAAAAATTCCAGGTTTTATTTTTGAATACCAGTAAAATGTTATCCTGTATCGGGCCGTGTAAAGAGCTTCATATTATAAGCTGTCCCAAACTGTATTGCAGTGTATGTTAAACTCCGGTAATTAATCATCTGTTTTGTTCAGATGCCCAGAAAGTTATCTCAGCTTGCTGTATGCCTGTAGTTGGAGAAATATAGTTTTAAATTGACTAATGTAAAGTTTTCACTGGAATTACTTTCCTGCCTCATTTAAATGTTAAATACTGTTCACATTGCACATGCTTTATATGTCAAAAGTAGGGAAAGATAATTGATTAGTGAGCCCCAGCATTTGTGAAGGCAGTATATGTTTTATAGGAACAGTGTGGTATTTGAAGTAATCTACAGATAGATCGTATTAGATTATTAGATAGGTTTGGTTAAGTTCTACTCCTGTCTATATGCGGACGCTAAGACAGTGGTAAGGAAATTGATACAGGAATTTATTCTTAGGTATAAATTATCTCCTTATGAGATACTTATAGGATGATTTATGACTATCAGTAGTTTTAAGGAACTAATTAGGGACTATGTTATTGGTAATAAAACAATTAGTATGCAACTAATATATTTTCTGAGTCTCTCTAGGCAAAGGTCAAAGTTGAAAGTGCCCCTACTCGAGACGGGGTTAATGGTCAAGCATTTTCTACGCAAGAACGTTTTTCATCCCAGATGAAAAGGCCCATTTAATAAAGCTCATCCCAGTGTCACACACAGCCGCTGCCTATGGGGGAAATAAGACTCCAGGCCGAGACCCGAACATTTATTTTTTTATTTTTATTTTTTCAAGGACTCAATATTTTTATTTTTTATAGAGTGTGTTTAAGTTAGAATTGTAAGATGTATGTATCATTTTGGCTTGTGGAAGTATAACCCACAGAGAGATGACAAAATTGTAGTGGGAATGCTCTTCGGAGAGCCTTGTTAGCCATTCTCATTTTTCTGTGATCCTTATGAATCACAGATATCTATCACTAGGTTCAAATTGGCACATGAGTCCAATTGTAAGCCCACTAACGACACGTGTTTTACTCTATAACAAAGGAATTGACCATAGGTAGACTCAGAAACAGGAGAAATATACCCAATACACCAGGGTTAAAAAAGTAGACTATGGAAAGAACAAGTGTGGGTGAGTTTATACCCAAAATGAAGGAGTTGGGTTACTGTAGAACAGGTTCAGATTAGATGGCCCTACAGAATAGAGTGGCTCTAGACTATATTTTAGCCTCAAAGGAAGGTGTATGTATGCGCCCTAGTTAAAAGAGCAATGTTGTATGTTATTAAAGTTTCAGAATCCACTGGAACTTGGTGGTTAGATTGATTCGCTGGGGGCAAAGCTAGCGATTTTTTTTGTATGTGTGTTTGTCCTACTCATCACTCTCTATGTATGTGTTATGTACAGCAAAACTTTGGTCCAGAAGTGCATTGCAACCCCCCACCGATGCTATGCCTCTTTTCGGTGAAGATGTCAGCAGTCCCCCAGAAGAAGAGACCGAAGAAGAAATCAACTAGGCCGAGATAATGGCCGAAAAGGAGTCAAGTCATGCACAAAAAGACCACTTCCTGGTCCAGCAGGGCTATGCAATGGTTAACCATTCCTTAAATAGACTGTCTCTTAAGGATAAGAGGGGACTGAGAAAATTGGATATGAGGATATGAGGAAGGTGGGGAGGTCACCCAGGGGTGTGAGTCAACCACACGGAAAGGATCGGAAGCAAACCATTTTGACCATGGCATCCATTTTGTCTGTTTTGCCATTCTGAGTAAATGCAGTAGGAAATATGCGTGCAATGATGTTTGTGCAATCGCTCCCAGTAGAAATTAGCCCCCACCAATTCTCAGAAATCCTTTAGTCGTCATAATGCACTAGTTACGATGTGCAAATTTATGTATGCTAGGATTTTTAGAGAAACACCGGTGGCTACCGCAACTGCATTAACTATGTGCTCCTTCTATTTTGCAATGTTGTCATGTTATGACAAAAGGAGGGAATTGTTAATGTATATTTTGGTAGGGGCCCTATGTTTATATGTTTAAGAATATATGCTCCATTTTTGTCAGCTCAGGTACAATGTGTATAGCTGTAGGAAAAAAAGTATGGGAACTCTGTTTTAACACAGAGACCAGAAGTCACTTCTAATACAGTTGCTCCCTGCTGAGATCAAGCCCCATATATCCTGTTTGACCGGAATCCTAAAATATTCAAACTGTCCTGTAAGCCACGTACGATAGCCACGGCAACTCGGGGTTAGCTGAGAGAAAATGGCATTGTTAAGGATAACTATAGCAATGACAGCTGGGCTGGGGGGTAACTGAAAGGGTTATGGCATTGTTAAGGACAACTGGCTTCTGTTAGTGTACATGGCAACTTGGCAACCTGAATGAATTATATATATGTGACAACGCCCCGAAAGGGCTATAAGAACTGATGCATATGACCTTTAAAGCAGACCAGTGAGTGAGAACGATACCTTGTGTGTTCGAATTATTCACTTGTCTCTAGACGTCTGTCCAGCTATCCTGTCCAGCACATTGAACCTGAAAGGGACCTCCCGGGAGTCAGCCTTGAGCCCACCGTGTAGACCTGCTACCGTACGGCGGAAAGTAGACTATATTTTCAGTTAGATCTGGTCATTTATATACACTACTCAGATACATATATGTACTCTACAACAACTTATGTAGAATAGCTTATGCTATGCCTAGCGCACCCCTGATGCACTTAGGTGCTTAGGTGTACATCTGTACACATTTTTTTCCTGTTCAAATAGACCAGCGGTTTCCTGCTTCCCTCCCTGATCGCGCCCCCCTCCCTTACCTTATCTCCGGCGTCAAATGACACAGCGGGGTCACGTGACGTCACGCTGCCCCTGAACAATCTTGCACCCCCCCCCCCAGTTTGTGCACCACTGAAAAAGACAATGGCCTACTTTATTGGGTGGTTCCTTATCACAACCATCCGGTTAGAAGACAGCTAGTTCTGCCAAGGAAACTGCAGTATATGGTCCTTAGGTCCCTGCATTATGACCATGGGCACTTGGGAGTGGACAAGACCTTTGGACTACTACGAGACCGGTTCTTCTGACCCAAAATGAGAGAATCGGTAGAGCATCATTGCCGAAGATGCTTGCTATGTATTCAGCTTAAACACTTCCTACATGAGCAGCCCCAATGGGCCACCTGAAGAGTTCTGGTATGTATGTATGTCTTTATTTATAGCGCTATTAATGTACATAGTGCTTCGTCCTATGGATCCGGTATGTATGGACTTTGTGTATTGAACCAGATTCCCGGGGTATCGGAAATGTCCTCGTGATAACCGACCACTATACCCGATATGCTCAAGCCTTCACTACCAAAGATCAGAAGGCCCTCACGGTGGCTAAAGTATTATGGGAAAGATACTTCATCCACTATGGACTGCCCAAATGAATGCACTTGGACCAGGGGCGTGACTTTGAGAGCAAATTCATTATAGAGCAGCTGAAGGTGCTCAACATTAAGAAGTCCCGTACGACCCCATATCATCCTGAAGGAGATGCCCTACCGGAACGGTTCAATCAGACCTTGCTTGATATGCTAGGTACCCTGTGGGACCCCGAGAAGGCCGGGTGGAACACGGTGCATGCCTACAAATGCTCTAGGCATGAGTCCACTGGGTCCTCTCCATACTTTATGATGTTCAGCAGAGAAGCCAGATTACCTGTGGATATTCACCTGGGAGTGACCGCCGATAGAGTACGCAACATGACCCATTATCAGTATGTACAAAGACTGAAAGATAATCCCATAGGGCATATCAGTTGGCGGAAGAAGCCACCGCCAAGCTGAATCAGAACAACAAAAGGCGATATGATTGCAAAGTGCGCTATCGGGAACTTTAGCCTGGGGACAAGGTTCTTCTGCGAAATCTGGGAGTACCGGGAAAACATAAGTTTGCTGACCGATGGAAAGATACCCCCTTTGAAGTGGAATCACAGATGCCTGGTCTCCCCATCTACCGTATCAAGGATTCGGAGGGTAGGGTAAAGGTATGGCATCAGAACCATCTGCTACCCATTCTGCAGGTGGATGCTATAATGGGACTTATCAGTCGGCCTTGATGCCACCAAAGGCACAAGAAGACCCAGTTGGATCCATGATCCCACAGATGAAGAAAATCAGGATTCAGTGGTGGAAGATTCTCCAATCACAGATCAAGAGTCGGGTAATAGTCCAGCCAATCAGGAATTATCCCCAGTGACTTCAACAAATCAGCCTCTTGATCCAAAGAGTCCTAGTTTCACCCCCAATAGAGACTATTCAGAAGAACAGATACACTCTATAAGAGGGCGAGGGCCTCAAGCCACTGGAAGCCTCTCCGATCAAGAAAATGTACAGGAGGAATCAGATGTGATCATTCCAAAAGTACGTTGGAGTCAGAGATGGAGACGCCCCCCCATGAGGCTGGCTTATGATTCATTAGGGGCACCCCATTATGAATCACAGCAGTCGTCTCAGAGCAAGCTTGCGTCCATAATGGCGATACTCACTGAAGTATTGAATGCATTCTAAATACCTTCTGTTATTTATTTATGTTATGCTATTGCATTTTTCATTATAAAAAATTGTATGTTAATGTTGGTTTCTTAGCGAGGCCGTTGATGTCTTCACAAGGGGAGAGTGTAGCAGCAGTCCCCCTACACCAATGGGTACCACCTGTGGACCCACGGGGGACACCTGCTGGGAAGGAGCGGGGGCTCCACAGCGGGGGCCCCACAGCGGGGGCCCCACAGCGGGGGCCCCACAGCGGGGGCCCCACAGCGGGGGCGGTTGTGTATTGATGCCTAGTAAATGTTTTTTAATATGCATTTAATTCCTAGTATAAATGTGCAGGGGTCTCCAGAGTAGAACCGCGTTGGTTTTATGTCTGGGGACCCCCTGCTTCCAGAGGTACAGGCCCCGTTATGGGGTGCTGATATCTCCTATGCATTGGATTCCCGCGTCACGTGACCGGGACATTTAAATGCATAGGAGATACCGGCACTCCATAAAGGGGCCTGTATCTTGGAGCAGAACCAACGCGGTTCTGCTCCGGAGACCCCCTGCACATTTACACTAGGAATAAAATGTATATAAAAAACATACATTTCGGGCGAGATTTTCGCTGGGAGAGGCGGCTCTCTCTGAGCAGCTCTCTCTGCAGCAGAAATAAATTGCAGGGTAAGGCCTTTTCAGAGGGTCGACCCTATCGCTGGCAGCAACCCGCTCGTTTTGGGAATTTTGCTGTGACAGGTAATGAAGGCTTGCTGAATACCGTTATAGCAACTCTACAAAAAACGGCGATATAAATGGCCCGGCGATATTTTTTTTGAAGCTTTACTGCATAGGCCCCCTAATGTCAAATGTTCCTAGATTTAGTTACATGTTAAGTATTTGAAGTAAAATAGGTGTGGTTAACCTATTCTAAACCACCAGAATAGACAGTTTATACGATAGTTTTAAGTTGCCTGAACAGGCTATGGATGACATTTGAGTTAGAATTTATAGCCGTTGGTATAGCTGACAAAATAATTTCTGATAAATTAGCTTGAGTTCCTTGTATGTTCATAAGGAGATATTGTATGACATCAGTGGTACAACATAATGTATGTAAAAACCATGTTAGGACATAATACTTAAAGTTACGATGGCTGACTGGGTAGTTTTGTCTGGATAAATATCCAGCAGCTATAGCAGGGTTAGCTGAGAGACATGTTAAGACCTGGAGAGATGAGGATCAGGATTTAATATCACAATATCAAGATCCAATAGAAAGATTAAGTAAATTATGCAATCATCTTAAAGAATTCCATAACTCAGGTTGCGCAAGATTTTTCTGGGGGGGCACGGCAGTTTCAGAGGCACCGCACTCTTCCCCAAGGCATTTCAATTAAATGCCGGGGGATCGAGTGAGGCGTCTGCAGCATCAACTTACCTTGACTCTGCCGGCATCAGGATTTGTCTCCATGGCAACGCGGCCTCAAATGATGCCACGGGGTCATGTGACGTGATGTCACATGGCCACGTTGCTATGGCAACGCGACATCAAATGATGCTGCGGGTCAAGGTGGGGGGGGGAGGGTTCGAGCACCAGAGGAGGCAAGGCAGGGGAGCGCAGCAGCAAACGTTTGCGCTCCCCTGGCATAACTTATTTGGTACGTCACTACCATTTTTACTATTTTTTTGTATGTGAGTATTGATCTTCAAAATAAATGTTTCTTTTTGTGTTATGCTGGAGTAATTTACAGAAAAAATAGGGCATTTAACAGACCTCTTAATCACATATTGCAAATGTTCTCGTTTTCTACAGTCCTTTGCATAGTATCACTCTTCACAACACCTATAGCAGAAGTGAAAGCTAGTGTCCATCAGGGAGGGGGTTCTATTATATTCATCCCCTTTCTAGAGGGTGTTTCTATCCTGTGGGTCCACCTAGGCCTTTCCCCTCCATCGGGCCAAGCATCTTCTTTCTGTACCTCTCCTATCCGAAAGCAGGCTATGAGCTCCGGCATTCTGTTGGAGCGCTTGCCTGCTTTGTAAGGTCCATTCCGCTCTCTACTTCCCCATTTGGGTGTCTTGGCTTATGGTGAGTCTTTTCCTGACCGCACGTTGGCAGCACTGTCACCAGATCCCCTTCAGCTACTAGCCATTACACTCTTATTTGACCTCAGTCTGGACAATCGCACAGCTATCTGTTCTTCCTCATTCCTTATGTCCCTTAGGAGCTCTAAGAATTTAGGGGGTGTCTCTTTCTGCTCTCTGAGCCAAATGTACGTCATCACATCTCCCCCGGGGACCCCTTGTATTAATATACAAATGCATCTTTAATATCATAACATAACACTTTCTCCTTTTATGTGAACCTTTGCCCACACTTGGCTTGTTTCAAGTACTTCATAAATGGTCGTGTCATCAACCGTGTCAGGGATTCCCTTAACCAGAAATACTTTGTCACAGTCTAGGTCTTCTCTGATACACCAGTCATTTAAAATGGCCATGTGTGGCTGCCGGCACAACGTTGGAGCTCTTATGGAAAGTGTTTAACTGTCGCAGGCATATCTCTTCACAAAGCCTTTGGTATCCTTTGTCAATGGAGAGGATCCAATCCATAGCTACTCATGCCTCCTTTAACCTGGTAGGCTGCTGCTCTGCTTTGACTCCTCCAGTGAGCGTGAGTTTTCTTCCCCATCGCCTTATTCTCAGGTCAATCTGAATCAGTCTGAGATCCCTCAGGGTCCCGGTAGCTCTGCCCCCTCATGCTCTTAAACACTCCCCCTTTTAGTCACTGCTCTCTTGAGGAAAATATCATTGGCTGGAGTCCATGACTATGAAAGAATCACATTCTGGGCACACCACAGAGAGGAGTCAGCCAGGAGGCAGTGTGTATCTTAACTGTATACTTTCCAAGGGGGTTACAAGTACAATGAAATCAATGGCAGTGAGCAACCAACAATGTGCTATCACTGTTCTATCACTGAAGTAACTAGAAGTTTAACCTCGGATAAGTCACTTGACTTTGCTTACAGGGGGATTTTGTGGACTATATTTATATATCAAGGCAATTTGCATAATCATGCAGCTCTACCTATGTGTTAAGCACTTTGCTCCAAGTTTCACCCCATGTGGGTCAGCTTGTGATTTGGGAGTGTCAGAAGGTGGAGGTGGGGAGAAGTTACATGACAGAATATAATGAGCTGTATCAGATTGCGCACCTACTGTATGAACATCACATTTTCTTCCTTCAATCAGCATTAGAAAATCTGCCAAGTTTAGGTGCCATTAACTTTCTGGCTTCTAATAATCTGAACTGGGTGTAAGAAATGTTTTTTTATTTTTTTACCATTTCATACAAATGTGCACCAAAACATAGTGATGCATCAAAACTTACTATATCGACTCACAAATTGCCTGAGTACATAGCTAAGGTTGTGGATATATGATTATCTGTATGGCTACTCTCTAAGAGTAGGTTTGAAATAAATGGAGCAAAACATGGGTTTCAATGAATATCACAAGAATAGAGAGCGTTGATAGCGCACTGCCAGGGAATCCTGTGAAAATCATTCAGGAAAAGGAAACAGCCAGGCCACTCCAAGAATGAAAAAAATGCTTTGAATTTAATGCATGCTGAAAATTACACACAAAAAACGCTCTCTATTCTTGTGGATCTTCAACAGATGGATCGCACGCCACCTACGACACGAGTGCCCCCTTGGTAGTACAGGTAAAGAGCCGCAGTGCCTTTTATTTATCCCTGCTTACCATGGTCACTGACCACTCATTTCTCATACACTGGTTGGGTTGATTTATTGTAATCTAGTGAGAGTCTGGCTGATTCCACGTCTGTCCCACCAGTTGTTAATCAACTCTATTGGGGGCACTCTATCGTAATACGGATTAACCCATTGTGGATTTAAACTATACCGGATATCCAATACAGGACTGGTTACAATTGGGAGCATCACATCCACCTTGGTTCTATGTTCAATGAATATCAGCAGCATTGTTTCAGAGGTTGTTTTTTTTATATACGATTAAGTAGAGGATACAGGCAATCAGTCTTATCATTACATTAATATATTTTGTGTCAATGTTTATGTCCACCCAGTACTTTTCCCAAGTTCCGGGGAGGAATACAATCACTGACACCGAATAAATGAATCACAGAATAAAGTTGAGATCCTGTATCCTTTACGTATCCATGTACAGTAAGTGCTGTTGTTTAAGGAATCTACAGTATGCAGTACCACCAATAAAAATTGATTCCTGAGCTGTGCCTTCCTTTGTTGTGAACAAAGCTTTGCAATAGAGCATCCTATTTGGCCACGTAATAAATGCAGAACAGAAGATAGCACCAAAGCACCAACTGAAATATTTTAACTAAATATATGATGCTCACTCAGTCAGTGGCAGAACTACCATACGTGCAGCTGGTTCGGATTGCACTAGGACTCATGACCTTTAGGGGCCCACCCTCCATGTGCCGGAAAAGACAGTGCACTTATTTTAACAACCAGAATAGCGTTCCTGCATTTCCAAAGGCCCCCTTCTCTCCACACCCCCTCCCCGGGCCCTATCTGTGGCGCAGGGTCTTACGCAGCAGTGACAGGAGCCCAGCCAGGTGGTCCTCATATGAACGTTAGGCCCAACTTCCGCAATCACCCCCTGGGTGGGCTCCCTCCATCGCTGCCGATGCCACATTAAGGTCAGCTCTACAGGTAGGGCCCCCGGTGGAGTGTGGGGACCTTTTTAAAAAAATGTTTTTTTTTTACTTGCACCGGGGCCCAGCATAGTTCCACCCCTGCACCCAGTGTCACATTATGTGCCATATTTTATTTAGCCATATTACTTTCTTGCCTTTGAAAATAAAATCTAAAGATCCTATGTTTAATAACTTGGAAGCCTATAATGCAGAACCTCAATCTCATGGCGTTTCAATCGTTTAAATGCCTAACTACATATATATCAGTTTAACCTTATCAAGCATAGGAAGATAGCAAAGGAACATACTTTTATCTGAGACATAATAAGACACGTAGATAGATTCATATTTAAACACATTAAAGGTCACACTCGTCACCATTCTCTGTCCCAGAAAATGAAGCATGTAAAAGTGTTAGCATCATCCACAAAAATAAATAAATAACTAAAAACTTCAATGAGCTTAAACGTGATTAAAACTAGAGAAAGTCTGTTGGATCCAGTTTGGACTGGCCAATATTAAAAGAGTGTGATAGTATTTTTGTCTTAAAAATGACCACAACGAAGGCTTTGGGTTGTTCTGAAGTCTTAATTTGCATGCTGCCCATGAAACAGATGGGCATTGTTTACTGCTGGGAATGCAGACGTGAGTGGCAGCAAGTTAAACTCGGGACGCCTGCAGACTTCCATAAGCATCTTAGAACAAGAAGTGAAGAATTGAGTTCATGACCATGATGGTTAGAGAACAGAATTTACAAATCTTTATGTAAACTAAAGCTTCCAGCAATGAAAAATCTTCTTGTTACTCATTGCAGTTAATTGCACCGTATGTAAAACATAAAAGGGGAATATCAATTGGTCTCACTCTTATTTCTAATCTGACAGGTTAAATTTATAATTCTGCTTATTAAATGTTTAGACATAAAATGTACAGGAGGAATGTCAAGATGCCACACAAGTACTAATTACAATAAATAAAATGAAATCCAATGGTTTCCTGTCTGTGACATGTATTTGTTCATAAATCGCCTTTCTGAAAACAGTTTGAAAATATTTTTAGATAGTATTTCCATTATACAGTATGTACAGTATTTCTATACTACACAGAATATAGGGCCAATGAATAAATGCATATATTTATTTATTTCGGGTGGCGTTGGGAGGTATGTGGACAGTTATAAAAAGCATAGCTAGTGAACTAGTGTGTGAGGCATTAGCCAATGGTGTGAGAGGTCAAATCATTAGAAACTGTAAGGGATCGGGGGACACGCGCCTCTCAGCGGGTCCCCGTCACCCAGGCTCCCAGTTTGGCCGCTTGTCCCAGACCCCCTCCCCGTCGGCTCCTTACCTCCTTCGGTCGGACGCCAGGCTGCTCCTCCTCCCGCCGGGGCGCGTGCACGGGAACCTTACATGGCGCGCGCGCACCCGATCCTCTTTGCCGTCCTCCCGCACCGCTGGCACTGCCTCCTATCAGCTACAGGCTGTCTCCACAACTCACCTGGCTGACTCCCACTCTGGGCACCTGAACCTATCCCTGGACTCGCTCAGACAGGCCTCCGTTCCACCTCTTGCTCCTATTGGTCCTCCTGCATATATAACCCCAGTCTGCCCTCTCCTTCCTCGCTCTGCATAGTTCTTCTGTGGCTTCGGTTGTTCGGTCGTCTATGCCTGGCTCTCTTTGGTATTACAGCTCTAGTTCCTGTCCCTGCGTCCGTTGGATACCCTTGGATTTGATCTTTGCTCTCGTTGACTTTGTGTACCTCGCTACTCCCTGGACTCGGCTTTGGACCTTACTACACTGCTCTCTCCTGCCCCTGACCTACGGCTCTTGGATCTCTACCCTCGGACTTCTGGCACCCCGGGCACAGCAAGTATCAAGTTAACCCTTTCTCACCAGGCCCGGCAACGCATCACACCACACTCTGGGCACGCCCTCACTGCTGTGGGTGCGTGTTATACTCTTACCCACCTCAGTATTGGGGACTGGCCAGGTCTGCAGGCATTCAGGCATTACATTGTGCAGAGCCCAACAAATGCAGACCCCCCTGAGGTGGGCCAAGGTGTATCTATTGATCATTGGCAATTTTTAAGCGATCATGTCACGGCCATGGCCCAGCAGCTTTCTAACCTCTCCCTGTGGGATTCACCAGCTGCACCGTCCCCTCCTGCCCCAGGACCTATGGGCCTCTCGGAGCCACTTATTTCACCTCCCAACCGGTATGCCGGAGACCCCCTTACTTACCGGGGATTCTTGAACCAATGTGATGTCCAGTTCGAGATGTCCCCATCTCAGTTTCCCACAGATCGCTCTAAGGTGGCCTATGTCTACGCCCTGCTGACGGGCGATGCTCTCACTTGGGCTTCACCACCCTGGGAGCACAGAGCTGAGATAACACAAGACTACCCCAGATTTCGGCGAGAGTTCCAGCAGATCTTTGACACGCCAGCGCGTAGGGAAACTGCAGCTTCTTCCTTGTTTCATCTCTCCCAGGGTCGCCGGTCGGCTACAATATCCGCTGCGGAGACTCGGTGGAATGATGAAGCCCTTTCCGCGGCATATTGGCAGGGATTGTCCAAATCCCTCAAGGGCGACCTGGCAGCTCACGCTCGTCCCTCATCTGTAGAGGACCTTATTGCCCTCAGCATCCAGATGGACCAGCGCATTCAAGAGAGACGCCAGGAGCGCCAGCGTCCCCGTTTTATGCTGCCCTCGTCTGCTTCTCCTAGGTCTCCTCCCCTGGCTCTTCCTGCATTGGACGCTCCTGAACTGATGCAGATCGGTAGCCAACAGCTCCGGACCACTGAGAGAACATGCCGCCGAAACGATGGTCTCTGCTTCTACTGTGGGTTCCTGGAACATCAACTACGTCACTGTCGCCTGCGGCCAGGAAACGAGAACGCCAGTAAAGGTTGAGGGGCTTTTACTGGGTACCATCTCTCCTTGCCCCTCTCCTTCCAAAGAACTTCCGAAGAGAATTCTTCTGCCCATAACTCTCGAGGGTCCCAATGTGCGGGTAGCAGTGGAAGCCTTCATCGACTCCGGGTCTGGTGGCAACTTCTTGGATCACGACTATGCTTGCAATAATCAAATTTCATTAGTCAAGAAGAAGTCACCCATCGGTCTTGAGGCCATCGACGGTCAACCGCTTCAACCAGCGTTTATAATATTGGAATCTGTTCCTCTCACCCTGACCACCGCGGATGGTCATACGGAGGTCATCATCTTCGATGTCTTCCACTCACCTACTGTCCAGGTCATTTGGGGATTGCCGTGGCTCCAGCTTCACAACCCGCCTGTCAATTGGACAGACGAACTACCGATCCAGTGGGGTCCTACCTTGAAGGAGGCGGTCATTCCTCCCGTTACCGTGCTCGCTGGTCTCGACGCTTCTTCACCTCCTCTCTCTACCCTGCCTGAGGTATACCGTGATTTTTTGGATGTCTTCAACAAGACTCAGGCGGATGTCTTACCACCTCATCATTTTTACGACTGCCCCATCGAATTAATTCCTGGAGCCGCACTCCCTAAGTCTAAGTCGTATCCCCTCTCCATGCCCGAGACCGAGGCTATGACGACTTACATCCAGGAGAATCTCAAGAGGGGTTTTATTCGGAATTCCACTTCCCCGGCCGGGGTGGGCTTCTTCTTCGTGAAGAAGGATGGCTCCCTAAGACCCTGTATGGACTTTCGTGGGCTTAACAAAATCACGGTTAAAAACCGGTATCCTCTTCCTCTAATTTCGGAACTCTTTGACCGTCTCCAAGGAGCGTCTATATTTTCCAAACTCGACCCGAGAGGAGCGTACAATCTAATCCGAAAACATAAGGGTGACGAGTGGAACACGGCATTCAACACACGTACGGGTCATTATGAATATCTAGTGACGCCGTTCGGCCTCTGCAATGCCCCAGCCGTCTTCCAAGAATTTATGAATGACATTTTCCGGGGCATTTGGGTGTTTTCGTCATCGTATACCTAGATGATATCCTCATTTTCTCCAAAAACCTGGAGGAGCACATTCGTCACACCAGGGTGGTCCTCGCTCGGCTTCGTGCCAATAGCCTCTACGCGAAGATGGAAAAATGTCTCTTCCACCGATCATCCACAGCCTTCCTTGGCTATATAATTTCTGACAAAGGCTTCACCATGGATCCTGAGAAATTAAAGGCTGTTCTAGATTGGCGATGCCGAACTCCTTAAAAGACATCCAGCGTTTCCTTGGGTTTTCAAACTACTATCGGAAATTCATCCGTAATTTCTCCACTATCGCTCTTCCCATTATCGCTCTCACCAAAAAAAGGGCTGATCCAGCAGCATGGTCCCCAGATGCCATCAAAGCCTTTGAGTTTCTTAAAAAAGCTTTCATCTCTGCCCCCATCCTTCGTCACCCGAACACGTCTCTTCCTTTCACCCTTGAGGTTGACGCTTCGGATGTGGGAGCTTGGGCGGGATTCTCGCAAAGGTCCTCACCCCAAGAAAGACTCTATCCTTGTTGATTCTTTACTAGGAAAGTCTCTTCGGCCGAGAGAAATTATGATGTCGGGAACCGTGAACTTTTGGCTATCAAGTTAGCCTTGCAAGAATGGAGACACCTCCTCGAGGGTAGCAAAGAGCCAGTTGCAATTCTCACTGATCACAAAAACTTATTGTATATTGAGGAGGCTCGTCGCCTGGGATCCCGTCAAGCACGTTGAGCACTTTTTTTTTCTCGTTTCAATTACACGATTTCTTAAATTCCGGGTACCAAGAATATCAAGGCCGATGCACTTTCTCACCAGTTCTCTACAGAGGAAGGATCTAACGAATCTTCAGAGTCTATTCTTCCTGCAAAATACATTGTTTCTGCCAATACTTTAGATATCCTGGATGAGATCACCAAAGCCAGGCTCATATCCCTAGGAGATTTAAGGTGCCAGAAGGACGTTTGTACGCTGCTCCACGTTTTCGCCACAAAATCTTGGAGTGGGGGCATTCTTCCAGATCAGCTGGTCATCCTGGCTTCATGAGGACAGTGGATCTTATTAAACGGACCTTTTGGTGGCCTAATATGAGTAAGGACATTTTTGATTTCACCAGAGCTTGTCCAGTCTGTGCTCAGAGCAAGTCCGCTCGACTCAAGCCATCCGGTCTTCTCCTTCCCCTTCCTATTCTGGAACGGCCTTTGAAGCATATTTCCATGTACTTTATTGTGGAACTTCCTCCTTCTAAGGGGATGAATACGATCCTTGTAGTAGTGGACAGATTTTCCAAGCACACATACTTTGTACCCCTCAAGGGTCTCCCCAATTCAGCTACCTTGGCTGACATATTTTCTAAAGAAATTTTCAGACTACACGGCGTTCCACTCACCTTTGTCTCGAACAGGGGTTCTGAATTCATTTCTAAGTTTTGGCGAGCATTCTGTCAGAGACTTGGCATATCCCTCCTCTTCTCCTCGGGTTACCACCCAAAGACCAAGGGCTAGACAGAGAGAATGAATCAGACCTTGGATCAGTATCTCAGATGCTTTGTGTCAGAATCTCAAGACAACTGGGTGGACCTACTACCCTGGGCGGAGTTCGCAGTTAATTCGTTGAAGAATGAATCCACGCAAGAGTCGCCTTTCTTCATTAATTTTGGGTTCCACCCCAGCAGCCATCCCCTCTCTTCCCTGCCCTCTGGTGTACCCGAAGCAGATATCCAAGTTTCTAATCTACAAGACTCCTGGAAAAAGATTCAAAAAGCCTTGTAAGGGGCCGTACAAAAACAAAAGGCTCAAGCAGATTGGCGACGTCAGGTGGCTCCGGAGTACAAACCTGGGGACAAAGTCTGGCTTTCTTCAAAAAATATTAAACTTAAAACTCCTTCTCAGAAGCTGGCGCCCAGATTCTTTGGTCCCTTCAAGGTCCTCGAACGGATCAATCCAGTAGCCTATCGACTTTCGCTACCTCCCACCATGAGGATACCCTCAGTGTTCCACGTTTCCCTTCTGAAACCCTTTGTTCAGAATGTACATTTTCCGGACCGTTCTCATAGACCCAACCCCATCGTAATACAAGGGCAACAAGAATTTGAGGTTCACTCCATTCTCGATTCACATTTTTCTAGGGGCAAACTTCAGTTCCTCATTCATTGGAAGGGATATGGTCCGGAGGAACGTTCCTGGGTACCTTGTCATCACATTCATGCCCCAGCGCTTCTTAAACAATTTCGTCGGAAATTTCCTCACAAACCTTGGGAGGATCGTCTGGAGTCCGATCCCCAAGTGGGGGGGGGGAGGTACTGTAAGGGATCGGGGGACACGCACCTCTCAGAGGGTCCCCATCACCCAGGCTCCAAGTTTGGCCGCTCGCCCCAGACCCCCTCCCCGTCAGCTCCTTACTTCCTCCGGTCGGACGCCATGCCGCTCCTCCTCCCGCCGGGGTGCGTGCACGGGAACCTTACAGGGCGCACGCGCACCCGATCCTCTTTGCCGTCCTCCCACACCACTGGCTCCGCCTCCCATCAGCTACAGGCTGTCTCCACCACTCACCTGGCTGACTCCCACTCTGGGCACCTGAACCTATCCCATGGCTTGCTCAGACAGGCCTCCGCTCCACCTCTTGCTCTCATTGGTCCTCCTGCTTATATAACCCCAGTCTGCCCTCTCCTTCCTCACTCTGCATAGTTCTCCTGTGGCTTCGGTTGTTCAGTCGTCTATGCCTGGCTCTCTTCGGTATTACAGCTCTAGGGTATCCCTGCCCCCGTTGGATACCCTTGGATTTGATCTTGGCTCTCGTTGACTTCGTGTACCTCGCTACTCCCTGGACTCGGCTTTGGACCTTACTACTCTGCTCTCTCCTGCCCCTGACCTATGGCTCTTGGATCTCTACCCTCAGACTTCTGGCACCCCGGACACAGCAAGTATCAAATTAACTCTTTCTCACCAGGCCCGGCAATGCATCATACCACACTCCGGGCACGCCCTCACTGCTGTGGGTGCGTGTTATACCCTTACCCACCTCAGTATTGGGGACTGGCCAGGTCTGCAGGCATTCAGGCGTTACACAAACCTCTTTGTAAGTGGAACGGAAGGAGTAGAATTGTGGTACAGTCTTTGAAGTGGCTGATCCCGTTTCAAGAGCCACGGGGTTATTTACTGATCTCATGGCTGAAACACTGGGGCAAAACCAGTTCAAAAGAATAGGACCAGATTTATCAAAGGAAAAACTCCACTTGCTTTCAATGGAATGTATTTTGTTTGATATATACAGTATGGTGCTTTTATTAAAACCCGCCAGCTTCTGATCCATGTGTCTTGGGGCAAGTCACGTCATCTCCCTTTTGCACCAACATTTTTATTGCTAGCTCTGCAAGGCACAGACTCATTGTAAAGCAAGCAACAATATTGGTGCACTCAAAATAAAATCTTTGAGACATTTAGTGTAATGTGTAAGGCTCCTTTTTGTAGTTATAAAGACAAATTATATAGACTATGAAATATAAATAAAATGAGGGACAAAACCTTGTGAATTGTGGCAATTGACAACAATAAGGGGATTCAAACGCTTAGGAGACATGAGAATTACCAGACCATAATTTCTCCTCAATGAATAGATGATGAATGGAAGTACCATGCTGAGAAACTATGGTCAGGTAATATAAATGATAGGCATGAAAAAGGGCCAGCACTGGCCCCAAATGTTTCCATTTTCTTGCGAGCATCTCTTGTAACTGGTATCATTTTTGCTCTCGGTTTGCTCACTTTGGCTCAGATCCACAGAACTCCATTAACTCAGGGTTCATAATGGTCCCTGTAACAGGGACTTACCCCTGTTAAGAAACGCGCCTCTAATCCAGCAGTGTGCTGGTTAATTGCACACCTGGAATCAACCAACCCCACCTGCTTAATCAGAACTCTGTTAGAAAAAGCCTGTTCTAAGACACAGGAGGAGAATTCCTGAGTCTCACAATTGGGGGCTGAACCAAGGAAGGACATATGTCTTGATCTGCAAAGAGACTGCAGACTGACAGCAATACAAAAGAGAGCAGACTTCTCTGTACCTGGACAGACATTGCCTTAGCACACAAAGGTGCTGACCCAGGAGAGCAGAGAAGCCTTCCCCTACAGCTACAAGAAAGAGATAAGACTTTTTTTTATGGCACTGTTGTATATCTGTATAAATGTGTAAATTGTTACGCCGGTGCTGCCCGCAGACCAGACTCGTCCCTTATACTGAGGTGTGGATGTATATGTGCACGCACCCGCAGCAGAAGGAGCGTGTCCGGAGTGTGGTGTTTTGGCATTGCCAGACCAGGTGTGAACAGGTGTAGCAATACTTGCCGGTACCGGTACTGAAGAAGCGAAGTGTTTGCCGTTAGCCAAAAGTCGGGGAGAGAGAGATCCGGAAGGTCGAGGTACAAGCTGAGGTCGAGGGATGGAAGAAGCTGCAGGGTCAAGAGGGAGCCGGGATCCAGAGCCAGGTAAGTTCGTCCGCCAAGCCGGGTCGTAACCTGAATGCACAAAGACAAAGGGAGAGTCAGAATAGACGTCTGTAGCAGAGACTATGTCGAGCGATGTGAGAGAGGCAGAACAGGCATTAAGTACTGTGGCTGACAATGGTTAACGGAGGCAGGCCAGGAGGAGCCCTAGGAGCAGTCCAGGATTGGTTTCCATAATAGGCTGCCAGGTGATAAGGTTTAGGGTTAACTAGTAACCAGCTTGTGGGAGGGAGGTGTGGCTTCACTGCAAGAGCAGTGAATAAATTAGCTGGTGCTGGAATGTGTTCGTAACAGCAGGGGATGTGCACGCAGAAGCAACGGCAGGCAGCCAAGCACCATCCCTGCGCGGGGCAGCAGCAGCCAGACGGGGAGGACGGGGAAGTCCCCTCAGCAGGGAGACCGGGCGAGGAGGGAGCCGCACAGCCGCGGGAGTGGACAGAGGTGAGGGGAGGTCACGCTGCGACCGACGCGACCCCCGAGTCCTCACATATATATATTTGGGGCTGGTAATTAGCTTAGCTAACCACCCGGTTAGGGAGGGCTGGACTTCATGTGTAGATATTCTCCAAAGTGGAATATGTTTTCTTTTTGCTGTGTTAAAGGGACTGGCACAATAAAGACTAATTTTAGTTTTACTTTAAACGGTCTCCATTGCGTAGCTCTGCACACGTCTCTTACAGTGCCTGATCAAAATTGATCATGGATGTTATTTGCCTGAGGGTAACAGAGAGACCCACAAAGCTAACTATATGCAAAAACAACGTCTGTTAAGACACTCATTAGAATAGAGTAGGAAACTCGGCGAAACTAGTTTACCCTGGGTTGACAGTTTCCTGCCCTTGCTGCCTGTACCATGTTAGCCATATTCTAATGAAGATGCCAGGTATAAATTGCAATACAATATGTACCTGGAATCTGCCTTCAATAAAAATGTATTAACCCCTTAGAAGCCATAGTGGCGATGAAGGCATGCATCATGCATCATGCATGCCTTCATGGGCACTAAGGTAGCCAAGGGGTTAATACAAACACCACAACTACCTTACTATCGATTGTATGTCATAGAGATACAACCTCTATGACATACAAAGGGCTAAGCTCCCCCTGAAGTCTGCCAGATGCCTCCCCGGGTCACCTACCCTCATAACCCAACAACACTACACCCATTCTCCAATAAACCTAACCCTTCCCCTCTAAAGTACTGGCCATTAGCCTCACTAGCCAACAGGGGCTTATAGGACTAATTACCAATGTAATTACAAGATATACTTACCAGAACTCCCTCCTACTGTCTCTGTACGTTCTCCCTACCTACCAATTAGACCGTAAGCTCCTCGGGGCAGGGACTCCTCTTCCTTAATGTTACTTTTATTTCTAAACCACTTATTCCCATGATCTGTTATTTAAATTATCTGTTATTTATTTGATTACTACATGTATTACTACTGTGAAGCTCTATGTACACTAATGGCGATATATAAATAAAAACATACAATACAATAGAATTACACTACAAGTAACCAAATATTTAAAAAATACAATAACACACTGTGACAGAGTCTATATCTGCGCAGGTTGGAAAGAGCTGGTAGTGTGTATGTTCCAGCATACAGGCAGTTAACCTCCCCTGGAGAGGCTAGATGCAGGTGGAGCTAATTAACAGACCTGAATGAACAGGGTTTAAAGGCAGGAAGGAAACTGCCTGGAGATAGATTGTTTTTCCCCAGAGATAGAAGGAGAAACTTTCCCCAACCAGGATTGAAGCTGGTTAGTATTCTTCCAAGGCCTGCTGAATCTAGGGCCTGCTGGGACTGCCTGGGATGCACACCCAGGACAAGACTCCATGAAACTGAACAAGCCTGCTGGATCTGGGGTTTGACTACAAAAAAACAGCATTCCAGAGACTGCTGAGAGAGCAGAGCTGTCCTGTCCAGATTGCGGTGTCCAGAAACATTTCCTGGACTCTCCTGGAACTGAGTTCCCACAACAACAGATAAGCACTTTGTTATTTCTTTCTAGTCATTTTGGAATTGTATTATATGTTTGGAGTGGTAACCAGCTTAGCTGGCCAGCCAGGTAGAAATGAGCTGCTGTGTAGTTAATATCCCAAAGAGAAGTAGGGTTTTATTTTATAGTTTCGTTTTCTTAAAGGGACATTATGCCTATATTTAGTTGTTATTGTACAGAATAAATCACTGCAGTTACAGCTTAAATCACTGTCTAAGTGTATTACTGACCCTTCTGTGAGATCGTCCTGCCACTGGTGGTGTTAGAAGTTGGATGCTACGCCTCTGCGGGTCAGTAGATGAAGATGTGTTAAGGCCAAAAACCAAAGACAACATTTTTTTGCTGATAGTGAAATTGCAGCTAGCAAGTGCTAAGTGTGAAGTCTGCCCTGTCAGGTGTGAAAGGATCGCTGTGCTTGTCACGATAGCTTATGACAGGTTGTAATTTACACCAAAATATATATAACTGGGTTGAACTGGTACGAGACTTAGATATGATAAAATATAATTTATTCCTTGAAAAAGGTGAACACACAAGATATACAAATAACAGGCAAAATATAGACACTTACTTAAAGATTATGACAAGAAAGCCATCAGGATACAGGATGGGCCATTTCTTCCATATTTCAGTTGACATCACAGCAATACTTGCATCTCATGAATGAAGACACATGCATGAAGACTATACATGAAGACCTCTGTCATGAAGACATTTGAGTAAGGGTTGACTCTGACTTAAATACCATGTCAAACTCATCTCTTAACCCTAGATGCCGAGCTGTCTAGCAAAAATCCCTTCGAAGCTTTTTGAAGCAGATTTTTGACTTCCATTGTTAGTGTGAAGTATTACACTTAAAAAAACAGTCAGTTTCTTGGTTCCTGGGCCCAGCATAAACAATTAGGCAGTTAGCCTTTGATCACCTGGCTATGTAAATTCTTGCAGGATGTTCTTCCTGCTTATTACCATAGCTGATGGGGGTCTGCATTTTCAAAACAGATTCAAAATCCCATATACACTGGCGACACACTTTATTCGAGCTTGGCTAGTCCCACGAATTCGGGTATACCCGGGTGTATTGAGGTTTGTGACTGTTTTCTGCCCGAGTGCATTGAGGTATTTTCCATGCAGGGATTGAAGCATTTTATTCCCGCTGGCTGCAATACTGCACAGTATATATATATATATACTGCATTACAATTCATGAATTTATGCCATCTGGTAGACACGCGAAGCATTGCAGCCTATTAAATCCTAATCATTATCATTTAACAGATCAGCCGCCCATCAGCCAGGCATGAACCCAGGCTGGGAAGGCAAACGCAACGGGGCTTGTCAGAGGTGAGGAGCGGCGCATTCCAGGTATCTGCCAGGTACATACTGGGTATTTGCTCGAATAAAGTGTGTCGGTGCAGTACACTGTAAATAACTTCATAACTTCAGTTTAGTTTTACTTACTGGCACGCGAGCCATATTAATACATTCCGTCATGCATGATGCTCCCAATGAGACTAAATATTACCGTGTAATACTAAAATTAAGAGAGATATTAATATCTGGCTCTTAGTATCTGTTAAACCACAGGTGTCTGTATTCATTAGTTGGGGCTCGGTCCCACGAATACACATATGTAACTCTTAGCATGTTCAGCCGAGGACATCTCATAATATTCTTATATTTAATACGGTCACTCATTCTGATATCTCCTTGCGTAACCGCACCCCTGGCCCCCATCAATACATCCTTTGAAGCAGGGACCCCTGGGTAGTGGACATTTGTCACCTGGTGTTAGATTTCACACCCAATGCCCCAGACCTCCTAAATCAGAGGCGTTTGTAAGTGTGAGTTATAACGCTCACAACCCACTCTAGCTTCCTGCAAACAGGTAGAGTGGCTGAGCCTTTGAACAGGGGCTGCTTCCTAACCATTTGGTCGCTCTCCTGACCATTTGCATTTAGTAGGCAGGCATCTTTGAGGGTAATTTAAACAAAGGGCTATAGTCACTATTTTAACATTAACCCCTTCCCTCCCGCATCAACCCTAGAGTATGTGTGAGTGCAAACACCAGGATAACACAATACAGTTACACAGGGGAATAAGCATTTGGATATTGAAGCGAGGTAAAAACACATTACTGGACCTCAGACCAGTTAACCCCTTGCTTCCCAGGTGAGGGTAGAGGGTGGCCAATTGGTGTGTAACCCCTTTAATCCCGGGCCAAATCCTCCCCATCGTCACAGTGCTGTATAAATCAAAAGCAATAGACAAAGTGTGAAAAGAAAAGCGGGGGAAAAAAACGGGGTATTAAAATGGCCGATGCGAAATATTGGTATTGCAATGTACGTAACCTTGAGAAAAAGTGTGCCTTCAGGCCATATGATTATGATGTGAATGAGGATGACTCGTATGTGGCCTGGCCAGGGAAGAAAGCTGTATCCGCAGATGAAAGCTGCAATGGCGACATGTGTCCAGAGCCCAGGACCCTATAACCCTGGAGTCAGTGACCAGGAATTCAAAGCTGCACTGCCTGGAATGAAGACAGTTGAGGATCTGAAGGATTCAGTATGCTTCGCCTGTCATGAGCCAGGTCACACAGAAAAGATTTGTCCCCATATCCTCAAATATATTGCAGCAAATATTGCTTGCAATATATTTGAGGATTTGGGGACAAATTTTTTGAGCACGAGGAAGATGCAGAAGCTGGTAACGTTTAGTGTATGCCCAGTACTACAAATATCTCAGGAGCCACAAAGGGCGAAGAGAAAAAGGAAGAAAATGAAAAGTGTTTCTCGACTCGAGGAAGTGACCAAAACACTTGATGAGTCTGGGATGTCATTATAAGATGTGCTGCAGACTGGAGTGATGGGCATAATCGTCATGGGATCGGTGGCAAAGGAAGCGGAGGAGCGAAGGAAAGCTGAGTCCTTGAACCAGAATAAAGATGCATTGATTTCTGCACTCCAATCTGGCCGCCATGATTATGATGTCCTGCTGGAACGATTGGATAAGGAGCTAGAGTAACAGAGGTGTCTACTCCCAGCTTTACAAGAGTATGAAGCTTTGGGGAAAACAGAGCATCTCTTGCAGAGTGAGTGTCACGGGGAGACTCCTGGAGCGTGTAGGACCTCGGTGGCCGGAACAGCGGGAGCTAGCAAGGATTTTTGGGATCACGGGCTGAGGTTGGTGGCTGGTGGCAAGTAGGAATTTCGGGGTCACACGCAGAGGTCGGAGGCAGGCAGCAAACAGGAACATTGGGGTAACGTAGAGTTCGGCAACAGGAAGGCAGGAGCAGGACAGGGGAGCAGGAACAGGTCTGGAACTTGCTAGCAGGAAAATAGACTGGGGCAATCTAGTTAAAAAGCAAGGGCCTTTAATATGAACAGGCCTCAGATACAGACCAGGACAGGTACAGGTACAGGAACAGATCAGAAGCATAAGCATGGGCATGGGAGTCTGAACATAAAGCAAAGGCAAGGAGAAACAGGAAACTATAAGGACAGAGGACAGGAGTAATAAGACAGACAGACAGGGGAACCCCAGAGCAGACTGAAAGCATCAGCACATCCGGTGGACAAAGAAGGGAACTATGGCTAGAAGCAGGATGTCTGGGAGGCCCTGACATTACTCCCCCCTCTCAAGAGCATTCTCCGGACGATCCTCCAGGCTCTTCCCGGAGGCCCTGATGAAAGGCCGACTCAGGGTGACCCACCTTTTGTGGTTTTTCGACAGGCAAAAAACTTGTCTCCATCGTGACGGCACAGGAACCAGCAACCGGCACATGCAAGGAACTTCCAGACAGGTGTGTCCAACTTAAATGCAGGGGCATGGACATCAGGAACATGGGCACCAAGAACGGGCACACCAGGCTCTCCACACTAGTCAGTTGACACATAGAGTTCACTTTCCGTGGTCTCTTTTGTGACCAACTGTCATTTGTGCTCACCACAAACTGGACTAGATTGTGGGGCTGAGGTAGGGATGTATATAATCGCCGCCCTACAACCACGGGACTAGGTCCGGAGTGCAGAGTCAGAGTTGTGTAGCCGGGTCAGGGTAGGAGAGTTCAGGTATGTCATGGTACTTGCCTTGGTCTGGGGTTGGAGAGAGAAGAGTAGTCGATATCCGTAAGCCATGGTCGAGGAGAGAGAGGGGGTCCAATAAGAAGCCAAAGTCCAGGGGTACAGAAGAGACAGGTCCAGGTATGAGCAGGGGTCACAACACAGGTCAGGCAGGGCACAAGAACAGGCAAACTACAGGAAGCAGCGAGCACAGCACATAAACATCAGTTTATGCTCAGCAAATTGGACAGGAACAGACAGGGTAAATGAAGGAGGTGAGAACCAATCAGGAGGCAGAAGTGGAGTGACATCAGGCATAGGCTACGAGCCGATAGGAGGAAGAGAGATTGGCTGCAGGTGAGAGACAGCTGATACTTTTCTTGGGAACAGCTGCCGCGCTGCGTGCGCCCGTAGGAGGAGCACGGCATGGGGCGAGTGCGTCGCCAACGAGAGCAGGCGCCATGGCGACGTTCCGGAGGCGTACCTCTGTGGGTGTATAATTAGGTAGGCGCACACATGCAGATAGCGGTCTGCGCGCGCCGCAGGTACTGTTGCGTAACGCGTCAGAGGGACAGAGCCTAGCAGTGATTCTGACACCAACATATCTCTTTTAGTTTTGGAATCAGGAACTTCCCGATGGGTACGTTTAACTCAATCGCAGGGGCATGGACATCAGGAACATGGGCATCAGGCACCGGTTCATCAGAGTCCCCATACGAGTCAGTACATAGTTACATAGTTACATAGTAGATGAGGTTGAAAAAAGACGTAGGTCCATCAAGTTCAAACTATGCTAAATCTAGACAACAGATACTTTATCCTACATCTATACTTACTTATTGATCCAGAGGAAGGCAAACAAAAAACCCCATTAAAGGGAAAAATTAATTCCTTCCTGACTCCAAGAATTGGCAATCGGGTTAATCCCTGGATCAACATCCTTCCCATGTATACTTATTTGGTATATCCCTGTATACCTTTCCCATCTAAAAAGATGCCCAACCTTTTTTTGAACAAATCTATTGTATCTGTCATCACAGTCTCCATGGGTAATGAATTCCACATTTTAACTGCCCTTACTGTAAAGAACCCTTTCCTTTGTTGCTGGCGAAATTTTCTTTCATCCAACCTTAAGGGATGGCCCTGAGTTCTTAGTACTGCCCGTGGGATGAATAGTTCTTTTAAAAGCTCCTTGTATTGTCCCTGAATATATTTGTATATAGTTATCATATCACCTCATAGACGTCTCTTTTCTAATGTAAATAAATCTAATTTAGCTAGCCTCTCCTCATAAGCTAGAATGTCCATCCCCTTTATTAATTTGGTGGCTCTTCTCTGCACTCTCGCTAGTTCCAGAATGTCTTTTCTTAGTATTGGTGCCCAAAATTGTACTCCATATTCAAGGTGTGGTCTTACTAATGCTTTGTAAAGTGGCATAATTATGTTTACTTCCCTTCCATCCATTGCCCGTTTGATGCAAGATAAGATCTTGTTTGCATTTGCCACTACTGCATGACATTGGGCACTATTGCTAAGCCTGCAGTCTACAAGCACTCCTAAATCCTTCTCCATCAAGGATTCCCCCAATATAGCTCCATTTCATTTGTAAGTTGCCTTTTTATTCTTGCATCCCAAATGCATAACCTTACATTTATCTGTATTAAACATAATCTGCCATTTACCTGCCCACGTTGCCAGTCTCTCTAAGTCCTTCTGAAGAGAAATTACACCCTGCTCTGATTCTATTACCTTACACAATTTAGTATCATCAGCAAAGATGGAGACTTTGCTCTCGATCCCAACCTCAATGTCATTAATAAACAAGTTAAAAAGCAGGGGTCCCAGTACCGATTCCTGAGGTACTCCACTCACGACTTTAGCCCTACCTGAAAAGTTCCATTTATGACAACCCTCTGTTGTCTGTCCTTCAACCAGTTTTCAATCCAGGTACATACATTATTACTGAGTCCAATTTGCTTTATTTTGTACACCAACCTCTTGTGCGGAACCGTATCAAAAGCCTTTGCAAAATCTAAGTAGACCACATCAACTGCATTACCCTGGTCTAAATTCCTACTTACCTCCTCAAAGAAACAAATAAGGTTAGTTTGGCAAGATCTATCCTTCATAAATCCATGCTGACTATTACTAATAAAAAAAATTTCCATTAGGTATTCCGGAATATTATCCCTTTTTAAACCTTCAAGTAGTTTCCCTACTATTGAAGTCAGGATTACAGGTCTATAATTTCCCGGTAGGGACATTGAGTTCACTCTCTGTGGTCTCTTTTTGTGACTGCCATTTCGTGGTATTACTTAAATTCTCATTAAGACCAGATATTTGAGTTTTCAGTTCTTGAAGCGGTCCTTCTGCATTTCTTTTCCCACTCAATGCAGTTGCCAGTTCAGCTTCTTTGGAATTGAGTCGCGATTCCACACCTCCCAGCTGACTCAGAGCAAGGCTTCAATCTGTCTCCTTTTTTTTATTTCTGACTTGCAGCTGCCGGTGCTCCTCCCGGACCTTGTCCAGCTCTAGCTGCAGTCGGACATTCTCACGGGGCTGTGTGGTCCAGCAATTCATAGGCATCGGCAATTTTGACCTCATAGTACAGTGTCAGTTTGGCCACTTGACAGACGGATGCCTCCTCTCTCTTCTTTTTTGATGAGCTGTAACTTGAGCTCAGCGATCTGTGTCTGCAGTGCTGTGAGTTGCTGGGATGTGTATTCAGCTGCCAGCTTTAGCCCTTCCATTTCTAGGCTTTGCTGCAATTTCCACGCCTCAGCGAGAAACCCTGATTGAGTGCATCCTGCAATTCTCCTCTGAGGGCCTTCATAACTTCACTGTGATCGTTCTGAGTTTGCTCCCATGCATCCCACATTACGCCCTGGAGCTCTGCCAATTCTTTTTCTAGGGTCTCAGTATCTTGCTTTTTCCAGGTTTCTTTCTCCTGGATGTACTGACTGTTGGAGATGGAGCAGTGTCTCTGCTCTTGTAACTCTTGCTTCAGTTTCTGGACCGTGCTTTCTCTCATACAAGGTTACTTGGCCTCTAAGCTCCTCCTCCAGTGAGGCTCTGGTTATGGTCAGTATGGCCTTCAGCTCCTCATGCTGCTCACTGGGGACACACTGGGTACTCAAATGCTCTTGCAGCATTTTTACTTTGTTAGCAGTCTATTAACTTTCTTCCTGCAGAACTAAGAAAAAAAAGGGGGAGCAAAGGATTAGAAGAGATTGACCTATATTACCAGTACTGAGATAACTTAATGGAGTATCTAGCTGTTTAATAAAGGTGTGATGATGAATTGACAATTGTTTGTAGTGAAATACTCACACGGCCCTGTGTGAGCACATATGTATAAAGGTATCTTGCTTCTGACAACTTCTTCTTAACCCAAGTGGCTGGTAAAATTCGGATGGGAATGGAGGGGGGGGGGTTAAAATATTAGTAATCATAAATTACTTACACGGCCATGTGTAAGCTCAATCCTTTGAGAGGTTACTATGAGGTGCCTCTAGTGGACCCGTCTGTGGTAATTCCCGTGGCACCGTGTGTTCAGCTGCTGGCGGGCAGGATGTTGGATGGGGGTTCCCCTTCCCTCACACGTTCCAATCCTCCCCCCCTTCCCGGTTCAGGAAATGGGGATGTGTGGGGTGAGATGATAGCAGGGGTCAGTGACAATCTTTGGTCATAATAGAAGTTTATTAAACATATAAATTGAAAAAACACTCACAAAATGATGTTAAAAAACCCCGTGGTACTCCTGTCGGCGTGGTAGCAGGTCGCCTTCCAGCTGCGCTGTCTTCCGTGTCCGGGTTCAGAAGTGATGGGAGCTTCTGACGCGGCTGTGACTGCAGTCTGCTTCCACTGGCTACGGAGGCCTCCAATGTTCAGAAAGAAGTGACGAATTAGAGCAACGCGTTTCGCCGTTCAGGACGGCTTCCTCAGGCTCAAAATGTATGATGGTGGGGGTCTTCTTAACTTATATAGACCCACAATCATAAATATTAGTTAAACATGGTCACTTAATTGCTACCTTCATTAAAGGGATATATCCCCTTGTAGTTTGAGGTGTCTGATTTATGTGCAGGGGGGCTGCAGTAGATTATAGAAAACATTATGAATGGAGACTTGCTTACTTGATCAAATATAGTAATATGATTCAATAATGGTTATAAGTAAAATTAATAAAAACATAAAATACTCTTAAAAGCATCCTAACAATCACTAAAATATATAATATATATGTCTAATCTATTCTCTAAATGAAATTCTAATACATTCTTCTTTCACAAGTTATAATTCGAATCTGTTACAAACTTTATTACATTACAGTATATCTTCAAAAATGCATGCAACTCTTATGCTAAAAATTGAAACAAAATAATATCAATTTACCTATAATTCAACATTAAAGTTTAAAATAATAATACTTATGCTAAAAACCCATACTGTTCAATATATCTTTAAAACATGTGTAGCTATTATGTTAAAAGTTTAATTGAAATAATATCAATTTGCCTATAATCAAACATAAAAGTTTAAAAATTATAGTGTTTATGCTAAAACTCATGCTGTTCATTATAAATGAACATAGACCTGGATATGGTTGCCAATGCAATTTATACACAGTAGATGGTTATCCGTGTATCTATAATCAAAAAAACAGGGTTAAGTTGGTCAAAAAGCAGTATATCTTGTTTTCTTGTTCCCCCAAGCAACCCTTACATTATGGTAAGCAAATCAAGTACAATACAGGGGAAACAAAGGGAGGGGGGTTCCAAAAGAGGAGGTCATAGGTCAACGTGGTAGAATGTGTGTAATTGTGTTTTCCTACTCACATTCACACAAACGCAGCCATGTCCAAGTCGACATTCAGACCATTGGGGGTTAGGGTTTTGAGTTGGTAAATCCAAAATGTTTCCCTTTGGCGTAAGCGCTTTAGTCTGTCTCCTCCCCTCCAGTCTTCCGCCACCATTTCTATTCCCCTATAGGTCAAACCTGTGGGGTCACCCCCATGGGCTGAACAAAAGTGCAATGGTACACTATGAGTTGCCACTTTCCTCCTAATGTTGCCTATGTGTTCCAGTATGCGGACCTTTAGACTTCTCGAGGTCCGGCCCACATACTGGAGACCACACGGGCATTCCAGCAGATAAACGACAAAAGTGGACTTGCAATTGATAAATTGCTTTGTTTTAAATAATTTCTTAGTTTTTGTCGAAATAAAGCTTGTTTTCTCTCTTGATGCGTGTTTACACGCTATACAACTGAAACAATTGTAAAAGCCCACTGGTTTGGGCAACCAGTTGGTATTTTGCTCCACAATCTCCCTCCTATAGACACTGGGGACTAATTGCATCTTTATGTTGTTAGCCCGTCTAAAAATCACGCGTGGGGCTTCTGGTAGGTGGTCCTTCAGTACTACATCCTTCCGTAGAATATGCCAATGCTTTTTTAGAATATCGCATATTTTGTTGGCTTCAGTGTTGTAGCGTGTGATAAAGGGTACTGTGAATTTATCATTATCTACCCTAAGTTTTGGTTTTGGTTTCAATAGTTCCTCCCTTGATAGTCCCAGTGTCTTTGTTAGGGCCTTCTCTATAACCCCCTGTTCATAATCTCTTTCCTCAAACTTGCTTTTTAGGATAACCGCTTGTTCCTTAAACACCCCTACCTCCGTACAGTTCCGCCTGATCCGGCGTAATTGGCCAAACGGTATGTTCCTTAGCCATTGTGGATGGTGGCAGCTGTTCTGTAAAAAAAAGTTATTCGCATCCACCTCTTTAAAAAATGTCTTTGTTTTGATCTCACTATCCTCTATGTAGATAGTCAAATCTAGGAAATTAATACTTGTCGGACTGATCTCTGATGTAAAAGATAGGTTTACCTGATTCTCATTGATATGGCTCAGAAAAAGGTTTAAATCTTCCTTGCTCCCATGCCATATGAAGATCACATCATCGATGTATCTCTTCCAGAGGACTAGGTTTGCTCCAAAGGGGTTACCTGACCAGATATTCTTCTCCTCCCAATGTGCCATAAAAATATTTGCGTAGCTGGGAGCAAACCTAGTCCCCATTGCGGTCCCACATTTTTGTATGTACATGGAGCCATCGAACCAGAAGAGGTTATGTTTTAGAATAAACTCAATTCCATCAATTAAGAATGTTTTCTGCTCAGGTGGGATTAAAGGATCTCCTTCTAAAGCATTCCTTACTGCCTCACATCCGTCTTCATGCCTAATCGAGGTATAATGTGAGGTCACATCACACGTGACCATGAGGAAATCTTTCTGCCACTGAACCTCAGATAAAACCCCTAAAACCTGTAGGGTGTCTCTTAGGTATGATCTTGCACTAGTGGCATACTTTTGGAGATAATGATCTACATACTCAGAGAAGTTTTGCGTCAGTGACCCAATCCCAGAGATGATTGGTCTCCCCGGGGGTCTAAGGCGGTCTTTGTGGATCTTGGGTAAGAAGTAAAATACTGCCTTCACTGGTTGTGATTTCAGCAGATATTGGTAAATTCACAGTACCCTTTATCACACGCTACAACACTAAAGCCAACAAAATATGCGATATTCTAAAAAAGCATTGGCATATTCTACGGAAGGATGTAGTACTGAAGGACCACCTACCAGAAGCCCCACGCGTGATTTTTAGACGGGCTAACAACATAAAGATGCAATTAGTCCCCAGTGTCTATAGGAGGGAGATTGTGGAGCAAAATACCAACTGGTTGCCCAAACCAGTGGGCTTTTACAATTGTTTCAGTTGTAAGGCGTGTAAACACGCATCAAGAGAGAAAACAAGCTTTATTTCGACAAATACTAAGAAATTATTTAAAACAAAGCAATTTATCAATTGCAAGTCCACTTTTGTTGTTTATCTGCTGGAATGCCCGTGTGGTCTCCTCTATGTGGGCCGGACCTCGAGAAGTCTAAAGGTCCGCATACTGGAACACATACTGCACCGACACACTTTATTCGAGCAAATACCCGGTATGTACCTGGCAGATACCTGGAATGCGCCGCTCCTCACCTCTGACAAGCCCCGTTGCATTTGCCTTCCCAGCCTGGGTTCATGCCTGGCTGATGGGCGGCTGATCTGTTAAATGATAATGATTAGGATTTAATAGGCTGCAATGCTTCGCGTGTCTACCAGATGGCATAAATTCATGAATTGTAATGCAGTATATAAATATGTACTGTGCAGTATTGCAGCCAGCGGGAATAAAATGCTTCAATCCCTGCCGGAAAATAACTCAATGCACTCGGGCAGAAAACAGTCACAAACCTCAATACACCCGGGTATACCCGAATTCGTGGGACTAGCCGAGCTCGAATAAAGTGTGTCGCCAGTGTAGGCAACATTAGGAGGAAAGTGGCAACTCATAGTGTACCATTGCACTTTAGTTCAGCCCATGGGGGTGACCCCACAGGTTTGACCTATAGGGGAATAGAAATGGTGGCGGAAGACTGGAGGGGAGGAGACAGACTAAAGCGCTTACGCCAAAGGGAAACATTTTGGATTTACCAACTCAGAACCCTAACCCCCAATGGTCTGAATGTCGACTTGGACATGGCTGCGTTTGTGTGAATGTGAGTAGGAAAACACAATTACACACATTCTACCACGTTGACCTATGACCTCCTCTTTTGGACCCCCCCCCCCCTCCATTTGTTTCCCCTGTACTGTACTTGATTTGCTTACCATAATGTAGGGGTTGCTTGGGGGAACAAGAAAACAAGATATACTGCTTTTTGACCAACTTAACCCTGTTTTTTTGATTATAGATACACGGATAACCATCTACTGTGTATAAATTGCATTGGCAACCATATCCAGGTCTATGTTCATTTATAATGAACAGCATGAGTTTCAGCATAAACACTATCATTTTTAAACTTTTATGTTTGATTATAGGCAAATTGATATTATTTCAATTAAATTTTTAACATAATAGCTACACATGTTTTAAAGATATATTGAACAGTATGGGTTTTTAGCATAAGTATTATTATTTTAAACTTTAATGTTGAATTATAGGTAAATTGATATTATTTTGTTTCAATTTTTAGCATAAGAGTTGCATGCATTTTTGAAGATATACTGTAATGTAATAAAGTTTGTAACAGATTCGAATTATAACTTGTGAAAGAAGAATGTATTAGAATTTCATTTAGAGAATAGATTAGACATATACAGTATATTATATATTTTAGTGATTGTTAGGATGCTTTTAAGAGTATTTTATGTTTTTATTAATTTTACTTATAACCATTATTGAATCATATTACTATATTTGATCAAGTAAGCAAGTCTCCATTCATAATGTTTTCTATAATCTACTGCAGCCACCCTGCACATAAATCAGACACCTCAAACTACAAAGGGATATATCCCTTTAATGAAGGTAGCAATTAAGTGACCATGTTTAACTAATATTTATGATTGTGGGTCTATATAAGTTAAGAAGACCCCCACCATCATACATTTTGAGCCTGAGGAAGCTGTCCTGAACGGCGAAAGGCGTTGCTCTAATTCACCACATCTTTCTGAACATTGGAGGCCTCCGTAGCCAGTGGAAGCAGACTGCAGTCACAGCCGCGTCAGAAGCTCCCATCACTTCTGAACCTGGACGCGGAAGACAGCGCAGCTGGAAGGCGACCTGCTACCACACCGACAGGAGTGCCACGGGTTTTTTTAACATCATTTTGTGAGTGTTTTTTCAATTTATATGTTTAATAAACTTCTATTATGACCAAAGATTGTCACTGACCCCCTGCTATCATCTCACCCCACACATCCCCGTTTCCTGAACCGGGGAGGGGGGGAGGATTGGAACGTATGAGGGAAGGGGAACCCCCATCCAACATCCTGCCCGCCAGCAGCTGAACACACGGTGCCACGGGAATTACCACAGACGGGTCCACTAGAGGCACCTCATAGTAACCTCTCAAAGGATTGAGCTTACACATGGCCGTGTAAGTAATTTATGATTACTAATATTTTAACCCCCCCCCCCCCTCCATTCCCATCCGAATTTTACCAGCCACTTGGGTTAAGAAGAAGTTGTCAGAAGCAAGATACCTTTATACATATGTGCTCACTCAGGGCCGTGTGAGTATTTCACTACAAACAATTGTCAATTCATCATCACACCTTTATTAAACAGCTAGATACTCCATTAAGTTATCTCAGTACTGGTAATATAGGTCAATCTCTTCTAATCCTTTGCTCCCCCTTTTTTTTCTTCGTTCTCGTTTACTCTGAGGGTTTGGATACCCCTCTCTGGGGTCGAGCAGAGGAACTCACCGCAAGCTATGGATCCCACTGCGAAAGACTACATACATTGGTTTTGGATTAAGTATTTTATTGTACTGTCCACCCTGTACTAATATCTTAAGGTAAGCGCCCGGTCCTTTGTTTGCACTTCCTGCAGAACTCACTGCTTCTCCTCAGCATTCATCTGTTTCTCCATGGCGTCCTCCAGACTTGCATGCAGTTCTTGCAGCTGACTCTGCAGCATATTTTCTGCTGGTGTGCGCTGCCCCAGGGAGACATGTTCTTCTTGCAGCACTCTCTCTGCATTCTGCAGTGCTGCCTGCACGTTTAACTTTTCCTTGGCCAATTGTTTCTTCTCCTCCTAATTCATGGAGTCTTTTATCTCCTTCACTGACTCGGACATAGAGATTCTTGCAGTCTTGGGTTACAGATTCAAAACTGCTATTTAACCCTTCAAAGATCTCTCTCAATGAACATAGTTCTGTGCTGAAGTGGCAACTCCTCTCCTTAGTGGCTTCCAGCTTTGTACTAAGCCCGTGAACTTCTTTCTGAGATGCTTCCAGCGTTGCGCCAACTTGAGCCATGAAACTCTGGTACTAGGCAGAATCAGCGTAGGCCTTCTTCAGCATCCTTGTTACTTGACAAGATCACCCTGTTACACCAACTGATCCTTTTCTTTTTCCAAGTCACCCTCTGCTTTTCCCAGTGCTAATTGCATCCTTGACTTTTCTTCTATTAATAGTCTTCTCTCCTCTTCTAATTCATGGAGTCTTTTATCTCCTTCACTGACTTGGACAAAGAACTTCTTACTCATTTTGTTAACAGTTTCAAACCGACTATTTAACTCTTCGAAGGCCTCTCTCACCAAACATCTCTCCTCCCGAGCGGCTCCCATCTCTGTTCTCAGCTTGTGAAAATCCTTTTGAGAGCTTTATGCTTTGTATTAAGCCTGTCAATTTCCTCCAGAGAGATCTCCAGTGCTGTATTAAGGTGATCAATGGAGGTCTGGTCCCGGGTAACATCAGTATATACCTTCTGCAACTTACTTGACATGATAACCATGTCCCTCTCCAACTAATGCTTTTCTTTCTCCTGTAATACACATTTAGCAATTGCTGAGAACAGACACTTTTGTGGTGTAGCCTTGGCCTCTTGCTGTTTATTTAGTTCTCCATAGAGGCAATCTATCTCATTTCCAGCAGATTGAGGTGTCTGGGATGGGGCTCTTTTACCTTGGTTACAGGCGTCCTCTTTCTTTTCCACTATTCCTGGGATGGTTCTGTGAATTGCCTTAGGCTGCAGCATATCTCTTTCATCTAATGCAGACTTTCCTGAGGTTAAAGGTTCAACCTTAATTCCTTATGCAACTTCCACAGTAACAACCCTCTCTTTTTTTTCTTTCTCTTTGTTTTGAGAAGCTCTGAAGAATCAGTGGTACTGTGTTCACATTTGTTGCTCAAGACTTTTTTCACAGTGGGAGCCATAGATTTGCTGCTCAAGACTGTTTTCTCAGTGGGAGCCATAGATTCAGAAGTGGGAGCCATAGTTTGGGAACCCAAAACTTCCCAAGAAAACCAGTAAAGAGGAAATGTGTTTTTAAAGCAGAAGCATTGGAATGAACAGAAATAGTAGGCACAAAGGGGGGACAAAATATAGGAGAGTTGACCTTAGCATCAGTCACAGGAATATCATAAATTGCAGGGGAAAACATACACAGAGAAACTTGCAGTTATATCTGAAACTTTAGAATTAAGCATAGGAATATCCCAGATTGAGAGAAACTAAAGACAAAGGGTCTTGCAGTTACCACCGAGACTTTATAAATCAGGCATAGGAATATCATAGATTGCGAGAAACTAAAGACAGAGGGACTTGCAGTACTGTAACATCTAAAACTTTTAGAATCAATATATAACACAGAATAACACGTCGCTCACCAAACACAAACAACAACAGAAAACTACCTGTTGCATAGAGGAAAGGAATAGCACAAAAACACAGCTAAATGATCACAAAAGGATCACAAAAAGCCCCTAATAGCTGCACTCAAGCTAGGTCACACTAGGAGTGGTAGTGAGACACATTGAAAACTAGAAATATACAAGAGACAGGGGGTGCCCAATGCTACATCCCATTGACAAAACATATTTGATGAAAAGTATAAAGTAAAATACTTCAATAATAATAATAATAATATTAAATACTGGGTTATTTGGTTAACCCTTTGGCCAAAGCGTCATAAGCCTGCATACCAACGTCAAGGTATAACCAAATGTATGCAGGTCCTACACTACACTACACTGTGAACCCTTCCTTTTACCTCTGTAAGAGGGGAAGAACCATTATAGGTCTTGTTCCTGCAGCAAATGAAATGACCTCCCAAGTTAAAAAGGTGAAGGAGGAGGAGTGAGCTCTGGGGGGAGCTGCCACCAGCCTCCAAATTGACTGCTACCAGTCAGACATTGAAAAAAAACATTCCCAGCAGGAACAAGACCTATAATGGTTCTTCCCCTCTTACAGAGGTAAAAGGAAGGGTTCACAGTGTAGTGTAGTGTAGTGTAGGACCTGCATTAATTTGGTTATACCTTGACGTTGGTATGCAGGCTTATGACGCTTTGGCCAAAGGGTTAACCAAATAACCAAGTATTTATTATTATTATTATTATTGAAGTATTTTACTTTATACTTTTCATCATATGTATTGTCAATGGGATGTAGCATTGGGCACCCCCTGTCTCTTGTTGTATACAATTGCCACGCTCAGTAGCTCTCTGGTTGACATAAATATATATTTGAACTTAAAGTGATTTGTTACCGGCGCTAACCACACCCAATCTGTGATAAAATAGTGCACAAAATTAAAATTCAAAATAAAATGTGTCAAGGTGATCACTGATCAAATTCTCAACCTTCCAGGAATGTGTACAGATTCCTTTCAATAGTAGCTTGTCCGGGATGGGAAGGGAGCGAAGATAGCAGGGATACACCATGAAAAATAAAAAATAAATGCATACAATAGTGTAATAAGTTCTTTTCAATCTGGATAAAACATGTATGTCTTGGCTCTATAGCAATGCCTACTTACAGCAGGTCAAAAGGTAAAAAGCATTGATCTACACAGCAGGTAGAAAGGTGTCAGGATCTTCAGGAACAACAGCCCAGGTTTACAGCATAAGAAATCAGCACCTCAGCTCAGACGTCAGTAGATGTGAGTGGATCAGAGACATGCAAAAGAAAGGCAGACCATAGTGTCGATCGTGCATAAAATTTATATAAACAAACAACAAATTTTAGGAATTGTACTCACATTGTGTACATAATCATAGTTCACATAAGGCTTTACTTGAGGCAAATGGAGTGCTGGTTCAGTGTGGAGCAGCTCACCGGGGATCTTCTCCTTAGACTCACAACAGACCGATGAGGTGCTGATTTCTTATGCTGTAAACCTGGGCTGTTGTTCCTGAAGATCCTGACACCTTTCTACCTGCTGTGTAGATCAATGCTTTTTACCTTTTGACCTGCTGTAAGTAGGCATTGCTATAGAGCCAAGACATACATGTTTTATCCAGATTGAAAAGAACTTATTACACTATTGTATGCATTTATTTTTTATTTTTCATGGTGTATCCCTGCTATCTTCGCTCCCTTCCCATCCCGGACAAGATAAATATATATTTATCATGTGGTGGGTGTGGGAGTTTGAGCTAGCCGGGAATGTGTGAAAACTAGAAATAGCCTAACCCATAGGTAGGGTCAACAGCTAAAGGTCACACAAGAGTGCACCAAATTTGTAAAGTTTTATTCAACCAATTAAAACTCGATGAAAAACGCTTATAAAATAAATAAATAAAATCCCCATGCACTGGGGGGAGGCATTTGTGGAGTACCTATATTCTATAGTGACCCCGTGGCATAATCATCTAGTGTAATGTAAATATTCAAACAGCCACACATATACAAAGGGCTGTGCAAATGATGAACCACAATGGAGAGCCTGCGGCAGGTATAAACTGCCAAAACACTTGTTACCACCAAATGGGGTAAAGGCTGTAAAATAGGATGAGTATAAGACCTGATCGCATCCCTAGTGTGGATGCGAGTACACCGCTAATGCCCAGGAAGGTAACCGGAAAAAGCACTGCCTTCCTCCAACACCACAGCGTGACCGTCAACATGATGATGTCACAGGGGTTACGCATTATAAGGACAAAAAACACCTCTGTGCAGTTAGCTTAAGACATATAATTAATACCCCAAATCTATTTAATTGGTGACTTGCAGTGATTAGGAAAGCCACCACTACCAACATATGAACCTATAAACACTGAATGAATCCCAATGGATAGTTAACCCTTTATCCAACAGTTCTTAAAATATACACCGTGGATGGTACAAGACGGAAAAACACTTACAAAACTGTAGCTGAAAGGTGTTGTTGAAACTACTCAGCAAATATTAATCTCCCAGCAGTGATATGTAAGGAAAAAAATGAAAACATAGCACAGAATTGCAATATACTGTGATTTAATCATGTACATACAAACAAACACATGGAATAAAACTCACAAATTATTTGTTTCTTTAAGCTTGCATATACTGATCTGTATGGTTGATTTCAAGTGCTGGTTGTTTGAAGTGTGCTGTTAGATCCAGAAGGAAAGGGAAGTGCTGTGTATACTAGTCTATACTACCAGGGGTGGCTGAATTTGTGGAGTGTGTCGTGGGTTAATTTATTTTTAAAGTGCGTGGTAATTGAAGCCGGTAACTTTTTTTCTCCTTTCTCCTGCCTGAGGCAGAGTGGGTGTGGTTAGTTAATTGGTAACCTAACAAACCTGGTGGGTGTCCATATTTAAACAGAGGCTTCTAACGAATTCTGAGCCTGCGTATACTGATCTGTGTGGTTGATTTCAAGTGCTGGTTGTTTGAAGCGTGCAGTTAGATCTAGAAGCAGTTTGAACAAGGAAACGGTTAAACAAGGTATAGTATATTGAAGTTTAGTTTATTGTTAATACTTTTAAACTTCATAGTGCTAGAATGAGCAGGATTGAAAATGCCACTCAATGCACATCTTGCCACATGTATGTGCACTTGGAGCAGCTGTTCCAAGGAGCATACCGCTGTGGGAAGTGTGAGCGGGTGGCCTATTTAGAGTCAGAGATTGATGATCTGAAGAGGCAACTTGCAATATTTAGGGACATTGGCAATCTTGAAAGGGGGTTAGAGCTCACTGAGCAGGACCTTGCTTTGACTAGTGATGCAGATGGTGGGACTGTTAGAGAGGAGCAGGTAGGTAGCTTGGCAGCTGTTAGTGAGGAGCAGGTAGGTAGCAGGGTAACAGTTAGAAGGTGAAGCAGGGGCAATAGGGAGAGGCAGGTCATTTCTGAGCTGACCTATCCCTATAGATTTGTCATATTGAGTGAAGATATTGGGAGTGTCATGGCAGAAATGGCAAGACTGGGGGAGACTGATTCCTCTTGCAGCCAGGGGAATAGTTCCTCCAGCACAGAGGGGACTCAGGATACTCAGATAACAAGAAAGATTGTGGTGGTAGGGGACTCCATTATTAGGAAGGTAGATAGGGCAATCTGTTGCCGTGACCACATGAACCGAACAGTTTGATGTCTCCCGGGTGCTCGGGTCTGGCATATTGCAGATCGGGTAGACAGATTGTTGGCGGGGGGAGAGGGGGCTAGGATTGACCCTGAGGTCTTGGTACATGTTGGCAACAATGATAAAGTTAGATAAAGATGGAGTATCCTAAAAAATGATTTCAGGGATCTAGGCCAAAAGCTTATGGCAAGGACCTCCAAGGTAGTATTTTCTAAAAAAAAACTACCAGTGCCACATGCTACCACAGGGAGACAGTCAGAGATTAGGGAGCATAATGCATGGCTAAGAAAGTGGTGTAAGAAGGAGGGTTCTAGGTTTTTAGAGCACTGGGACTCCTTTTCTGAGAGGTGCCATCTATATTCTAGGGACGGATTGCACCTCAATGAAGAGGGATCTTCTGTGCTATGGGGGAGAATGTTAAAAAAGTTTGGAGGAGAGTTTAAACTAGGATGGAGGGGGGAGGGAAATGAAACAGATAACGAACTAAATACAATAGAAGAGGAAACAAGGGGTTTTGGCGAAAGAATGGGGGATAGTGCGAGTTTGACAAGCAGTGAGACACCCATAATACATACAGATACTACTAGAAAACTTCTAAAGACTAAACCAAGTTGGCGCAAAAAGGAAGGAGCACATAAGAAAATAGTATAGGCTGAAAAAAACTGAAATGCATGCTTGCTAATGCAAGAAGCCTGACAGATAAAATGGGAGAGCTTGAATTAATAGCTGCAAGGGAGCAGTATGATCTAATACTGCTGCGGCCAAGCTTAATCTAAAGCTTAACCGCATTTTTTCTCAGCTTTTTTTTTTCTCCGCCGAAATTGGCCAAGCGCAAGCCGCATCTTGCGGCCGCGCGTGGCCGTTTCTCCAATCAGCGCTAATGGCGCTGAACAAAGGAAGCGCCTGCGGCGCTGGAGAAAAAAAAAAGCCCGCATCTGAACGCATTTTAAAAATAACCGCGGAGGCGGCCGCTGTAGACTAAGGGCGGCCGCCACTGTAGGCACTGAAACATGGTGGGATGAAACTCATGACTGAGCAGTTAATTTAGAGGGTCATTCCTTTTTCGGAAGGATCAAGCAAATGGAAGAGGAGGTGGAGTATGTTTACATGTTAAACCAGATCTAAAACCTTTAATAAGGAAGATGTTTATGAAGAGAATAATGAAAATGAAGAAACCTTGTGGATAGAAATTAGCAGTGGCGGTAAAAGTATAAAGAAAATGTTTGTAGGGATATGCTATAAACCACAAAATATCTGTGAGATTGAGGAAACTAAAATACTTTTGCAAATGGAGAAGGCATCAAAACTGGGCCATGTTTGCATAATGGGGATTGTAATTATCCAGACATAGACTGGGGCAATGAGATCAGCATTACAACAAAAGGAAACAAATTATTGAGGAACAAATCAGGAGAGGGGCAATATTGGATCTGGTCATATCAAACAATGTAGAAGTAATTACAAATATTCAAGTCCTGGAACATTTGGGTAACAGTGATCATTACATGGTCTCATTTGAAATAAATTATCAAAAAACAGATTACTTGGGTTCAACAAAGACCTTAAGCTTTAGAAAAGCAGATTTTAATAAACGGAGGAATAATATAAAAGTAATACATTGGGATGATGCTTTGCAGGGAAAAATGTAGAAGATAAATGGGCAGTCTTTAAAACATTGTTAGAAAAGCACACTTATCAGTGTATACCCTTGGGTAATAAGTATAAAAGAAATAAGTCAAAACCAATGTGGCTAAATAAACAGGTAGGGGAGGAAATGGACAAGTAGAGGAAGGCGTTTAGATTCTTTAAGTCAGAAGGGACAGAGACATCGTATCAGAATTATAAGGAATGTAAAAAAAATTGCAAAAGGGCAATCAAATTAGCAAAAATGGATAATGAAAAAAGGATTGCAATAGAAAGTAATATCAACCCTAAAATGTTCTTTAAGTACCTTAATAACAAAAAAATGAGAAAAGAAAATATAGGACCCTTTCAGTGTGAGATGGGTAGGCAGATTATTGGAGATAAGGAAAAAGCAAAGTATTAAACAAATTCTTTGACTCTGTGTTTACCAGGGAAGAATCAATTTCAATAGTAGTGCCACAGGAGGAAGCCACAACCTCTATATTAATGAACAATTGGTTAACTGAGGAAGAAGTTCATAAGCGGCTTGAAAAAATTAAAGTAATAAAGGCACCTGGCCCGATGGTATACATCCAAGAGTTCTCAAGGAGTGAAGTTCAGTAATAGCCAAACCATTACATTTAATATTCAAGGACTCAATTGCCACAGGCTCAGTACCACAAGATTGGCGCAAAGTAGATGTGGTGCCTATATTTAAAAAGGGAGCTAGATCACAACCGGGGAATTACAGACCTGTAAGCCTGATTTCAATAGTGGGGAAACTATTTGAAGGTTTAATACGGGATAATATTCAGGAATACCTAATGGAAAACAATATCATTAGTAATAGTCAGCATGGATTTATGAAGGATAGATCATGCCAAACTAACCTTATTTTTTATTTGAGGAGGTAAGTAGGAATGCAGTTGATGTGGTCTACTTAGATTTTGCAAAGCCTTTTGATACGGTTCCGCACAAGAGGTTGGTGTACAAAATAAAGCAAATTGAACTCAGTAATAATGTATGTACCTGGATTGAAAACTGGTTGATGGACAGACAACAGAGGGTTGTCATAAATGGAACTTTTCAGGTTGGGCTAAAGTTGTTTATTAATGTCATTGAGGTTGGCATCGAGAGCAAAGGCTCCATCTTTGCTGATGATACAAAATTGTGTAAGGTAGTAGAATCAGAGCCTAATGTAATTTCTCTCCAGAAGGACTTGGAGAGACTGGCAACGTGGGCAGGTAAATGGCAGATGAGGTTTAATACAGATAAATGTAAGGTGATGCATTTGGGATGCAAGAATAAAAAGGCGACTTACAAATTAAATGGGGATAAATTGGGGGAATCCTTGATGGAGAAGGATTTAGGAGTGCTTGTAGACAGCAGGCTTAGCAATAGTGCCCAAAGTCATGCAGTAGCTGCAAATACAAACAAGGACTTATCTTGCATTAAACGGGCAATGGATGGAAGGGAAGTAAACATAATTATGCCCCTTTACAAAGCATTAGTAAGACCACACCTTGAATATGGAGTAAAATTTTGGGCACCACTCCTTAGAAAAGACATTATGGAACTAGAGATTGCAGAGAAGAACCACCAAATTAATAAAGGGGATGGACAATCTAATTTATGAGGAGAGGCTAACTAAATTAGATTTATTTACATTAGAAAAGAGGCGTCTAAGAGGGAATATGATAACTATATACAAATATATTTGGGGACAATACAAGGAGCTTTCAAAAGAACTATTCATCCCAGGGGCAGTACAAAGGACTCGGGGGCATCCCTTAAGGTTGGAGGAAAGGAAATTTCACCAGCAACAAAGGAAAGGGTTCTTTACAGTAAGGGCAGTTAAAATCTGGAATTCATTATCCATGGAGACTGTGATGACAGATACAATAGATTTGTTCAAAAAAAGGTTGGACATCTTTTTAGAAAGGAAAGGTATTCAGGAATATATCAAATAAGTAAACATGGGAAGGATGTTGATCCAGGGATTCATCCGATTTCCAATTCTTGGAGTCAGGAAGGAATTTATTTTCCCCCTTATGAGGTATCATTGGATGATATGACATTGGGGTTTTTTATTTGCCTTCCTCTGGATCAATAAGTAAGTATAGATATAGGATAAAGTATCTGTTATCTAAATTTAGCATAGGTTGAACTTGATGGACGTACGTCTTTTTTCAATCTCATCTACTATGTAACTATGTAACAGTTAATGAAGGAGTTAACTTCCTATTCTTTACCGATTTATTTTTGACATGATTCTACTGCTGCTAACACTAAATTGACATGCACAACAATTAGTACAAGTAAAGTAGCCCTTACATCCACTCTACCAAGTGGATTCTGTTAACCAGCTATAGTCGGTAACAGATTTCTTCAAACAACTGGGCGTCAGGGCTTGTTTTAAATTTTTGTCCCTCCTGAAAATTACTTGTGGATGGGAAGGATAGTTTTTATTTTCTCTTCCCTCATGAATATTCCCCAATGTTTATTCACAATTCTTTTGACATCTGGTGCCATAGCACTGTAATCAGTAATAAAAGGGATTTTCATATTAAAATTTCCCTTATCATTGACTGCTCGCACTCTCTTAGGGCCTCATGCAGTAAGCGTCGATAATGCTTTTTTCTGCATTTTTCCGCCAAAATTGGATTTGAGATTCAGTAAGCGCCGATAAGTGCTCTAAATCGGCATTTTTTCTTCCCGAAATTTTTTTTCGGCATGCGCCTGGCGATAAGCCCCTTATCGGCACTTTTCGGCACTTTTTAAAATTGGCTGTATTCAAGTAGCCCAGATCAGCTTATCGGTGCTGATCGGGACTCAGAAATGGAGATTTCATCGGCAATTGGTCCCGCCAACTAAAATTGGCAAGTTGGAGGGGAGAACGATCGGTAAGGTTGCCGGAACAGCACTTAGAAAAAAAACCTCATCTCTACATCAATGGAGTGCCATGTGTGCCGAGGTCAACAGCCACGGCCTAATTCTGTATCCTGAGTCACCTATAATCCATGGTGCACACATATGGAAAAATTAGTGATAACATTATAACATACAACAATTCCTAGAAAAACAAGAGTTTTTTGTTACCACATCATAATATGTACTCACCCACCAGCCAACTAGGTCAAAAATAGACTACTTCGAAAGCATGGAAGACTGATGAGTTTCTCAGGATAGAGGAATCGTGACTGGAACCAGGGAATTTGGCTACCACATGCATAATCTTCATTGTGGCATCGCATACCACCTGTACATTCAGGGAATGGTAGTGCTTACGGTTGCGGTAAGCATGCTCACTCTGACTGGGCGGGATCAAAGCAACATGGGTATCTGTTTATTTCATGCTATATGTTTTGGGCTGCGAGAAATGCTTGACTAAGGGAGATGTGAATTATTGCATAGTGTTTCACAAGAAATACTCCCAAGTGAATAGAAGCTTTGTTCCCCCCTTGTGTTTGGATGGATTTCCTGATGAAAAGGAAAAGGCACAAAAAAGCCTTATTATAATTTCACATTATAAACGTCTCCAAATTGTGTACCTCTGTGAACGTCCGTCTACATATGTGTCAGAAGTGGGATAAGAGGTGTCTTTGTAGTTAAAAAGGACCGGAGATTTTGATGTGAAATTTTTTTATGCTTTTTGCCTACAAACAGTCTGAGAAAAAAAAATAAAAAACTTCATGCAGCAGAGATCGGAATTAAAGGGATACACACCACTGAAACCACACTGCACTGAAACTTAGAAAAATCCAGAAGAGACTGATGAAGTAGCTAAACCTTAATTTGCCTATCACAAAGTGTAATATGGTCATTGAAATAGGGGTTTTGCCTTTCAGCCATAGGCAGGGTTCAAGAAGTGAGTCAGCCCTTGAAAAGGGATAGGTGTTTGTTGTTTTCAAAAGTTTCGCTAAAGCAGTGAATACAGATGGTGACATATGAGTGGTACAGATTTTGCAAATAAAGGTTGCTACACCGCATAGGACTACAAGCTGTGAATGGAGTATATGCAGAAAAGTGTGAAAATTGATACAAGACTGTATTGAAGCAGGGGAAGTTTTAGCAAACAAATGCTGAGTGTAAAATTGCCCAATAGGGGAAAAAGTGATTTCTCAACTGTGAAAAAGGTTTTTCAAAACCAATTGCTGAATGTTGAGTCACCCTGCTGGGAATGAAAGAAATAGTCCACTGCAAAGAATGTTTTTTTTCTGCAAGTAACCCAAAGTGTGAAGTGTGAATGCCATAATACCCAAAGATGAGACTGAAAATTACTGAACTCAGGCAGAAAACAAAATTCTGTTGCTGAAGTGGGGAGCTTGCACCCTGCAAGAAAATGGTGTAAAACAAATAGATTTTTTTTTACCTAGCAACTGCACAACTTGTATACCTGATGAGAGAAAATGCATGCACAGTACTGCTGATATTGTAAAATTTACCCAAGAAAGAAAAGACTACAGAGATGCCTGTGAGAGCTACGACCTCTACAAGTAAAATATGCCCATCTGTAGGACTACCACAATTGGGGGTTCTAGCAAATACAGTGGCAACTGCTGCAAATGCGCCTCCTGAGGTCAGGAAGAAAATTACACCTGATAGCCTAAAAATGGAGGACAAGATGCAGCGTTCCTGTAATGAACCCTATACCACGGAAGAGTGGCCCTTCCAGTCCAATAAAGAGGAAGACATCTCTTACGGGTAACCCGAACCGAGTCACACCCACAAAACACCCCAAGAATGGTGGGGGTGCCTGAACTCGGCACGAACAGAAAAGACCACTCCCTGTGATGACGAATATGATCAACAGGAGACAGAGCGGGAGCAGCAGATCACCCAATATTTCTGTCAGCTAAAGCAACTGCAAGAAAAGCCTGGCGTATATAATGAAGCTGCTAAAATTTCAAATGAAGATGGAGACCCCAATATCCCTGTAGGGACAGTGTCATCGAAATCAAAAAGGCGGAAAAAGAAAAGCAGTTCTTCACTTACCGTGGAAGGAACAGACACGTCCGCAGATCCTGTGGAGGAAAAGGGGGACCGAGTTGCCCTGCAGCCTAGAGAAAATGGAGAATTCGTCCTACGGTTAACCGAATATCCAGAGGGCCCAAGGCAGAAGTCGTGTACCCCAAAGAAGTGTCTGTCTGGTGCCAACAGTGAGGAACCCTCAACAAGTCATCCCAGGGAAGCAGAGCCGGAACCAGTGAGTGACGATCCCTTGACCAGCCCTGAAGACGCCCTGAAAATTGCCAGGCATGACTGTGATCTGCTCTGTGAAGAATTAGGAAGAGAGAGAAAAAATAAGGCTGAGCTACAGAAAAATAACGTGAGGCTATAAAAAGATGTGCTCACAATTTACTCTTTAGCCAGGACAGAATTGGACGATCTCAAGACTGAGCTAGATACTGCAAAGGCTACTATTTCCGCCATGGATAAAAAGCAGAGCCAATCTGATAAAATTGTGGCTACGCTAAAGCGGAAGTATGAGGAGGCACTGAAGCAGATGACAGTCTTCCAGCAAGAGGTTCACACTCTTCGTATAGAGCTGAATGCCTCACAACAGGAGGTCAACAGTGTCCAGACAGACGTAGACGTATCTCAGAAAGAGGATCAGACACTCCGCAGAGCACTTGATGCCTTACATCATGAGACCAACAGCTGTCGCACAGACCTGGAAGTTTCCAGAAAGGAACTACACAGTCCCACTGAGGAGCTGGACATTGCTAAAGAAACTATTGGTAATCTTGAAACAGATCTCAAAGTCTCTCAGAAGGAGCTTCAGACCCTCAACCTAGAGAAGGAAGTCTCACGCCAGGAGATTGTCATTCTCAAAGCAGATGTGCGTATATGGAAGGAGGACTGCAAAGAGGCCCTGAAGAATACAGAGACTGAAAAATGAGAAAATTCAAGATTAAAAAGAGAAAACTTAAAACTGAAAGAAGAAAATTTTCAGTTAACAGAAGAAGTCAAGGAAAAATTTGACGCAGAGCACCGACTGCAGAACCAACTGCAAGGTCTGCGTACACTCCTCCAGTATGCTGAGGAGAAGCAGCAAACGCTACAGGAAGAAAAACTGCAGGCTGCTAAAGAGGTACAAGCGCTGCAGGAATGTCTGAATACCCAGTACGTCCCCACAGAGCAGTATGAGGAGCTAAAGGCCACGCTGCATGTCTTCAGAGCATCGTTGGAAGCGGAGCTTCGATACCAGGTGACTCTGTATGAGAGGAAGCGTGAGAAGGCGCAGAAACTGAAGCAGAGAGACTGTTCCATTCCCTTGAGTCAGTACACCAAGGAGAAAGCAGATGCAGCGGCAACCTTGACGACAAAAATTACAGAGCTCCAGAATATGAAGGAGACTCTGATACAGATTCCTCCAATACGGAAAAAGGTATTGGCTCTGCCCAAGCACCAGTATCCCACAGTAACTAATGCCCATAAGGACAAGGGTACAGTGAGAGTTGGGGACTCCACGCAACTTCAAAACAAAATTATTAAGTTTGAGCCACCAAAGAAAGCACTAGCCAAACCTACAGCTGCCCAACAGGCAACAAACAGAGGTAGGAGTGCAGAATCAAAGCCAGAAGAATCCTTAGCTGAAGAAGCTGAACTGGCGACTCCGTGGTGTGGAGAAGCTGCAGAAAGACCACTTCAAGAGCAGAAAACTCTAAGGGCTAGTCCTAACTGCTCTACAACTGTTGCCATACACTTTGTCTACAAAAAGAGGAGTGCCCGATGCAACAGAAATCTCAAGACCGCGCACGCGATAAAAAGACTTTACATGGAAAAAGTCCTCCTCGAGCGACTGAGGAGTGCTGATCTCAAGCATCTTCGGGAGGAGACAAAAATATTCTGGAGAAAGGGCTCCAATCCCAGCGGGACAGAGGGTTCTCTTCCTCCATCCACTTTCATTCAAGTCACAGAGATATCTAGAATGAGAGTGGAAGGATGGGCTTTGGCCGTGGTAAGCCCGAGCTTCCCAAAAACAGGGGAGGTATGTAACAGGGGACTTATCCCTGTTCAGTAATGTGCCTTTAATCTAGCAGTGTGGTAGTTAATTACTAAATACCACCTGCCTGATTAGATTGTTTACAAAAACCTGTCTGTTCAGACATGAAGTGACTCTCCTTAGCTCTGACTGAGAGCTGACATTTGGAGAGACAGAGCAGAGGTTCTTGAGTCCCAGGAGAGACAGACCATAAGAAACCCAGATCTCTGGAGCTGCCCAGTCTTGAGCTCTGCCAAGCAAAGCTGATTTCAAGACACAGGGAAAACTACTCACACACACACACACACACACACACACACACACACACACACACACACACACACACACACACACACACACTCACACTCACACTCACACTCACACTCACACTCACACAAACTCAGACACTCGCAACAAGGGGGAATCGGAGCAGGGGGGGAAACAGAACGGGGGGGGCGGATCAGGGGGGGCATCAGAACGGGGGGGGGGACCGGAGCAGGGGGGGAATCGGAACGGGGGGGGACCGGAGCAGGGGGGGAATCGGAATGGGGGGGGACCTGAGCAGGGGGGGAATCGGAATGGGAAGGGGGGACCGGAGCAGGGGGGGAATCGGAACGGGAAGGGGGACCGGAGCAGGGGGGGGAATCAGAACGGGGGGGACCAGAGCAGGGGGAAGATTTTGGAATGGAGGGAATCGGAGCAGGAGGACAAGGGGGAAGCAAGAGTGGCATGGAGCAGTAGTCACCTGACTTGCTCCATGCAGGAAAGGGCGGGCCTCGCTATGCAAGCTCAGATAGAGCTTGCGAGGGCCAAAACTAAGCAGTTCTGGGATACCACTACTTTGGAGAAATATGTGGACATGGGCGTCCGCAGGAGGGGCAAGGGGGGCGCTTGCCCCCCCCTGGATCCAGCCAACAGTGGGGGGACAGAGGGCACTGGCGTGACAGGATTTAGCGTGCTCACGATGTGCAAGGAAGCGCGCGCATCTCTGCAAAAAAAAAAAAAACCTCCCTTGTCTCCTGATTGGCTGGCTTAGTTTCGGATATCAATAATTTTTCCAATGAAAAAAAACTGTGATTCTAGATCCTCCTGATCAACATCTACAGTATAGATAAAAAAAATGAAAACATAGCACAGAACTGCTATATATTGTGGTACTGTATATAGCAGTTCTGTGCTATGTTTTCATTTTTGTCCTTTCATTTTATATCTCTGCTGGGAGATTTATATTTGCTGAGTAGTTTCAACAACATCTTTCAGCTACAGTTTTGTAAGTGTTTTTCCGTCTTGTACCATCCACGGTGTACATTTTAAGTACTGTTGGATAAAGGGTTAACTATCCATTGGGATTCACTCAGTGTTTATAGGTTCATATGTTGGTAGTGGTGGGTTTCCTAATCACTGCAAGTCACCAATTAAATAGATTTGGTGTATTAATTATATGTCCTAAGCTAACTGCACAGAGGTGTTGTTTGTCCTTATAATAGTAGTATACCTCATATTGTTCTCTACACTTTCTATTTTTCATGAACTGCATTGTGCAAGACAAGTACCGGCGCTAAGGAGGACGCTATTTTGCAAAGACTGCGTATGGAATTTGGATAATCCCAGAGGACTCACGTCTGCAGGACATTTATAGCAAGTAAATACTCTATACTTGCAATTACATTTGTATATACTAATGTTTACGGTTCATTGGGTTGTTTTGTGAACAGTATTTATATATTTAGTTACATAGTTACATAGTAGATGAGGTTGAAAAAAGACGTACGTAAATCAAGTTCAACCTATGCTAAATTTAGATACAGATACTTTATCCTATATCTATACTTACTTATTGATCCAGAGGAAGGCAAACAAAAAACCCCAAAGTCATATCATCCAATGATATCTCATAAGGGGAAAAATAAATTCCATCCTGACTCAAGAATTGGCAATCGGATTAATCCCTGTATTTCCTGAAGTAGGGGGTCCCCGAGGCTGAAACCAATGCTGTTCAGCTCTGGAGACCCCCTACAAATGAACACTAGTGTCAAAACACACACAATAATAAACAATAATTCATTACCATAGCGGATAGCGGCTATGGTAATGAAGCTGCATAATATAAATTTTAATAATAGTGTGCGGGAGCAGGGAGTCCCCTGAGCTAATCACATTGATTTCTGGCTCAGAGACCCCCTGCTTCCCGAGTTACAGGCCCCGGTATGGGGCATCAGATGCCAGTGTCGCCGTCATCTTTATTGCGTCCAAGACGTGAAGCAGGGGTCCCTGAGCCAGAAATCAATGCGGTTCAGCTCAAGAGATCCCCTGCTCCTGCACACTATTAATAAAAATACATTAAAGCAGCTTCATTACCTTAGCGGCTATCCGCTAAGGCAATGAAGGGGTTAAGGCACAATAGAATGTTTATTGGGGACAATTGCCCCCTAATAAACATTGCAATATACAACACACATCCCCCCACCCCCGCCCCTAACACATACAATACAGTAATGGACAAAATTACTATTATCCACATATGGATAATAATGCATTTGCACATTTGCAAGCCATGAATCACAATAAATACAATAAATACATATTGCACTTACCTTTTCCAGGCACCCACGATGAAGGCCGTCTTCATCCTCATCTTGCCCATGTCCCTCTCGGGTGCTACAAAACATACACAAGAATAAAAAGAGCCAATGTAATGTCCCCTAACTCCTTAATCACCTTAGCGGTTATTAACCGCTATAGTCATTAAGGGGTTAACCCACCCTCACCCATCACTCGGGAGGCCTATACACCCTCCCCCACTACCCACCCCGTGAGGCCTAACCACACTCACCAACTACCCACCGGGAGGCCTACCCACTCTGGCAAGGGGACAATACCCACTTCCCCCACCCCCGCTAGCCACAATAATCATAACTATATTTAATAAACAGAACATAAACCACGCACCCACCCCCTGTGCCCCCCCCCATAAATACATGGTTTACTCTTTTACATACAGGGTTAATACCCCAGGCCCACGGAAGTCCCCGGTGGTCCTGGTGGGTGCCCGCGGGCCCCACAGTGGCCCAGCATAGGGGTGCACACAGGGTCTGGAGGCCTACACGTTGTCCCCGCCAGGCGCCGTGGTCCTCCAGGTGGTCTAAACGGGTCACCATGGGCCCCAAATGGGGTCTCCACGGGTGGGCCCTGCGGGTGTCTGGGGGACCCCAGGTCAGCCCCACAGGTGTCTGAGGGTCCTTGGGTGGTTCCCATGGGGGACTTGGGACCCTCAGTGGTTCCTTTGGGTCCACAGGGCCCCCTCAGCTGTGGGGCCCCTGGTACTTCCCTGCAGGTGTCCCCCAAGGGTCTGCAGCCTTGTACTCGTGGGCATAAGGGGAGTCCTCAGGTGGTCTCCAGAGGTCCCCGCAGACCTAAGGAACCAAGCCTGTTTGTAAAAAAAATAAACCTTTCCTATACATTTAAATAAATAAATAAATACCCCCCCCCCCCCTCCCACCAATCACACATACAGTACAGTAATGGGCAAAATAACTATTATCCAGATATGGATAATAGATTATTTGTCCATTATTAAACACATTAACTAGCATAATAAAATAAATAGAGTTCTACTAATCTCATGAAACGAACAACTGCACTTGCCTAGACAAGTAAAATAACCCCTATGAACAAGTACTCATGTGGTGGTATATACAAAATGTTAGGATAAAAATAACCTTTATTAGTGTATATGGGTATAAAAAGTGAAGGGCTAAACACACAACACAATTAAAAAGGTATTAAACAAGCTACCTCCCAGTCATAATAGTAAACTGGTAGAGGTAGTAAGTGAAGGAACTGTGGATAGCTGGCACCTAAAAAGAATATAATCAAATCAAAACATAAACGGTGCCTCAGTGTGTTAAGTATATGTGGAATGGTGTGGTGTCTGTCTGTGATGTGTCAGACAGCCACACACCTTTCAAACCACACCTGATAGGGTTGTCACTCATAGAGAGTACATAGAAAGGCTATAAGTAGACGTGGAGTGTACCTTGTAGGTAATAGGTAAATAGTGCATCAAACTAACGTGCTATATACAGCCTAATATGGTAGGTGTTAAAGGTAAGTAGTACTCGAATATCTAGAGTTGACAACAGTTAAATAAAATTGTCTTTCAAGGCAACGCAGGGTGAAAGTACAAATTACCAGAGAATAGGCTACTATGTATTTGGGAGAATAAGGCTGTTAAGTGGAAGCCTTGGACTCATAGTTTGACTGCTTTCACACAAGGTCTCCCTCTAGGCAGACTGACACTACTAATGAATGTGTCAGAATGCCAGAGCCTGATGAGAGCAGGAAAAAAGTGTAAGTAGGCAATGGACTGCTGCTTGGCTCCTCTATGGGGGCAGCGTATACATAGTGGAGAGGCTATCTGATCCGTAAATATATACTTATGTGACAGGTTATAATATAGAAATTTTATAAGTGGTATACAGATGCCTAATACAGGTTGCTGGGTATATGCAACTTGTATGTGCAGTATGGAGTCAGTGATAATAGCATGCAGTTACTCGGTAGTATAACACTCGAGTTGAAATGATAATTGGGTAGCTGCAATGTATGGTAATTCATTCACGACTCCACACATAGTGTACAGATGCCAAATACAGGTCACTGGATATATGCGACCTGTATGTGCGGTATGGAGGTAGTGATTTATGCCCTGCAGCCACTCGGTAGTGTAACAATCGAAATAGAATGATACCTGGGTGGCTGCTTTATAGGGACAATCGATCACGGCTCCGATATAACAGTGCCTGCAGAGCTCCACCCGGCGTGGTGTATTCATGAACACCACAGAATATTAGATTGCCGGGTGGGGTAAGCTGAGACCCTAGCTGATACAACGGCAGACCTCCTCACTGCTAACACCCAGGGAGGCTGCCTAGGGATTATGCTAAACGCCGCCGCACCGTCACGTGTGCTGACAACTGACGTTTACTTACCGTTAGATGACCCACTCACCAAATCCCGGGGAACCGGATGCTCTCGAATCAACAATCCAACAACAATCCACAGGTAACCATAAAATAAAAAAACATTACAATTCAAGTGTGTGTCTTCTTTCTTCTATTTGTTATCCTTTCCGGCAGTCTTGGGGTCTTCGGGGTCTTCTTTACCTTCTCTGGGGTCTTCTGGGGTCTTCTTCCGCCATGCCCTGGTCCTCTTCTTCGGAGGGGAGGTCCTTCCTCCACGGCATCTGGCTGAAAAATGAGCCGACATATGTTTTTATAGGCCTATGATGTCACATTTTTCCATGAAATGGTTCTCACGGCCCTGATTGGGCCGTGAAAACCATGTGACTTTAAGATGACGTCATCCAAAAGAAAGATGGCCACCGTCACATGGTATGGTAGCCCATCAGAGCGTGGGAAGTAAATCCCAACTCTGATTGGCTCTAGTAGACCATGTGACAGAGGCTTGTGGGAGAACGGATGTGACTTCATCCAAAGGCATCAAATAAATATATTTATATATTAGTAACCCCAGAGGCCTCATGTTCAGAGGTATAGAACAAGACACCCCACATTGGAGGGGAGGAAATAGAACATCACTTTTATCACAAAGAGAGACCTTCGTGATTCATGGAATCAAATCTATGAGTCCAGGAGGTCTAAATGTGGACTTTTTATGAATAATTTTTTATGGCTGTTTTACGAACACTTTTATATTATAGGAATATTTTATTCTACCATCTGATATTAGGTTTGCCAGCCTTTATATATAATGTTAGATATCTATTTATGTATTTTGTACTATTTTATTGGTATTTTACCTTATACAGTACATATATTTTTGATGTTTAAGACTTTTTAATCATATTTTCATATGTACTCATTCACTAAATGCATATTTTCTCTCTTTTTTCCCCCATGTGTTCTCCATTCATCATCTCTCTATATGAGTTGCGAGTATTTTTTAAGTATATATCAGAAAGATGCTTTATTAATCTATCACAGCCCCATAAAATTATTTTTGGAGGTTGTGAGATGTCTTCCACATCCCTTAATGTGTTCACATAATCCCTATGATCATGCTACTTATATAAGCTTTATTTAATTTTGTATAATTCATCTTACTCATATTATCATCATCCATATACTGTGTACTGTATATATATTTTTTAGAGCATTTAGATAGATTTGCGCCATTTGTATTATAATTGTTATGAAAGCCATTGATCAATCAGACTGGAATGGAGTATATAGGAGGAGGACGTCTAAGCTAAACCCACGACTCCTGACGAAGCTGCCTATGCGAAACACGTAGTGTAATTGCGAGTGGACTGCTGGCCTCATTCTGCCCTTACCCTGCTGCATCCAGGATCCTCCTGTAACCGGAAGCGCGTCACGACCGTAAGTGATGCAACGAGAGATCTGAGCGATGGGAGTGGTGAGAGCCTGACAGCAGGACACGGTTTTTATGTGCCTTTTAATGTTTGACACTATGTAATTGTACATCCTATCAGATTTTAATTGATAAAGTTGTTGATTTGCTGGATTGCACCATGTTTGCTTTATCTTTTGCCCCATCCACATCGTGTTGAGCGACATCATCCATTAAGTGACTGAGGCACAATACTGCGGCAGAGGGAGGCAAGGTGAATTTTTAACCTAGAGACCCAAGCTCATTGACGGCCTCAATGATGATCTTAGTCTCTCTTGCTTCCTGTAAGTATTTCAGCCTGCAAGTGATTCTTCATCCAATGGGACACTTTGCACCCAAATGCAGTAAAGAGGTGTAACCCCTATATTCTACTGTACCTCAGACCGTACGTCTGGTGCTGAGCTTGGTGGCCTGAGTCCGTACGTCTATGTTAGATACCACACGTGCTTTGGTGGACACACGACTTTGGTGTATATATCTGATTTATATTTTGGTATATCTATCAACAGTTAACAATAACCTTATGATCCTTATGAAATAGGATCACCACATACAAGTCACAGTGCAAATTTCATTTCAGTTCACATAAGCGCTGCGCATGTATGTATATGTGTATGTGTTAAAATCACCCGAATAGGTCTCCAAATTCTGGGTGGTCAGGCCTATATTTGAAGTACCAGTACACAATTGGAGCTCATGTTTTATAACTGCATGTAACAAGGCTGTACTTCGCAAAGGTTTGAATTGGTACCACTATATCATATGACCCGTTGGGGAATCCCCTCCATTGGCAGTCTCTTCTGCGTCCGGGTCTCTGTGGCTAGGCTATCCAGCTCTTTGGGTTGTCCTCCCTCCTGTCAGCCACTGCAGTCTCCACGTGGGATGTACAGTATGCAGGTCCAATCACGCAGCTGGCTCTCGATCGAGCCTCACTCTTCCAGGCCTGCGCAGATCGGATCTCACTGTCATGACTGCCCCCTTTTTAACAACTCCTCTCCCTCTTAGTCCCTGCTTCTTCACCAGTCTCTCTACTGGCTCATCCTAGTCTCATGTCCATTGGAGGGGAACCTGCTAGGGGGCAGTGTGCATGTGTTCCTTGCCATACACAGGGGATTATAGTGGAATCACCCTTACCATTTTTAAGTTTGACCTTATGGTCCCAACACTTCAACCATTAATCATGAGATATCACTGATAACTGTTCTTATTTTCTTCTTGATTCCTACAAGAAATGACTGTCTGCTTCGGCATAAAATTTCTTCTCCCCCATAAGCAGGCACCTTCCTTGGGACATTCTCAACTATGTAATTGTATTATAATGTATTTAGATTAAATCTGTGTAAATGATAAAGTATCATTGTGTAAACACTTACTATCCATAATTTGTGTGAACTCTCCTGCTTTGAATACCGCTGCTTTAGCATCATCGCCTATATTTGGACTCTGCCTTATTCAGTGAATTTGTCTTCTATTGGGCTGTGCATAATAAACTTGAAAATTTACGTTCTGGTGGCTAATGATTGCCCCAGCCCGATCCCCATTCTTGCTTGTTGATTAACAAACTATTTGTGGAGGGTCTGATGTGGCTTCTTTCGAAATGTTACTTTTATGTCTGAAGCTTGTCTTCTGATTGTGTTATTCATATTGTTATGTCACATGTATTACTGTTTTGAACCGCTATGTACAGTAATAGCACTAGATAAATAATGATAGACATACATACATACATACATACATACATACATACATACATACATGGTATAGTGATTGTTAACATGGTCTTGTGTGCTGAATCAAGGACTCTGTTCGCCTCTTCGTGACTGTATCTATTGAAAACCTCTTGGAATGCGCCAAACTGTTTGGATGATGCATCTTATCCCCTGCTTTACGAGGGTATGGCTCTTTCACCGTGGGAACCTTTTTCTTCTGAAAAGTTAGGTTGTTTCCTTGTGTCCGCAGGGTTTATATTGCACTGGGAACTTTCTTATCAATGTGCATACAGTACTTACTACAGACATTATCGATAAGAGACCATGGCAGTGGGAAAAAGATCATGAGTCCTGCTTTTTGAAGTTGCCAATGACTCTAATCAGTACTTGTTTTCAGTCTGGATATATTTCTACACATTTGATGTCGTATGCTAACCATAGATACTGTAAGTCTGGATTATTGAGTTTTATCACTATAATAGTAACTAACTTGCTCATTATACAGCAGTACCCACACATCTTAAACGCTGCACTGTTGTGGAAGATTTTTTGCTCTGTGTCACTGTTTATTTACTGTTCACTAACTCAAGGGGGCACAAAAATGTCTGGGGGGGGGGGGGGGGGGGACGTGGCTGATACAGAGACCCGGCGCTTCCCCGAAAGCATTTGAAATAAATGCCAGGGATCGCGGAAGGCCTCTGTAACTTTTACTTACCTTCCCTTGCAGCAATACAAAGGAGATTATAGGTGGCACACCACTGCTTTAAAGAAAAGGTTTTTCAAGGAGTTTACATTTGGTGCTCCCCTTCCGTTGATCCTGGCGTCCCAAAGCTGGATCCAAAGTAATAGCAAGATAGGAGAAAGGAAGAGTCACACAAATTGTAGTGGAATCAAATGATTTCAAATGTATTAATGCATCAGAGCTAACAATGGTAACGTTTCAGAACAAGCAGTCCCTTCCTCAGACCAAACACCTCAAAAGTGATAACACATTAGCACATCTATATATACCCTCAAAGGTCAAAATAATTACCTTCAAAGGTCAAAATAATTACCTTCCCCAGTAACAACCAAAAGTGCAGGCATCCAATCTCACAGCCTAATTGTGCATGCCCCCGATGTCTGACGTCACCGCGCGGCGTCGCGTCATGACGCACGCGACGTCACAACGTGATGACGTCATTCAGCCCAGTGACGGCCCACAGAAGGAGTGAGAGAATGGAGAGTCCTGGAGCCAACCCCAAGATGTCTGCCCACAGTGACTGACGGCGTCACGTGGTGTGACGTCACGACGCACGTGACCTCACGACGTAAAAACGTAATGACGTCATGTTACTAGGGCAACAGGCACCAAAGGGAGGAGCAAAAAACAAATACATAAACAGAGATATTTTACTAACTGGTAAAGTAGCAGGGCTTATTTCTGGAAGCATAAAGTAAAGCTATTAATAGTGCCATAATGCACCAATGTAGCATTCTATTGCTGTGTCCAATGTAATCAATTGCTGACAGTCCTTTGAGAAAAAGAAGTCCATATAATTGACAGATAGCTGTAAATAGAATGAAACTTTGTTAGAACATTATGCCATTGTATGTACATATACTGCATGTATACTTCAGACAATCTTTGTGGCAGGATAGACAACCCTCATGAAATAAATATTCATTTCAGTACATATAGGTACAAAATAGTTAGGGTAACCTTGGAATGTTAAAAAGGTACAAGGCAGTGGTAAGTGAGTAAGGAGACCCTTACCAGTCCTGGTCTTTATTGGGGATCATAACCCCGTATTGGCCATCCGCAAAAAAGTGGGTCTATTTAGGAGGCTGGCCCGTTATTATAGGAAACAGTGAAGCTCCAATCTTTCATTCATACCCCTAGGGGCAACCGTATCCAGTGTATGGGTCCACTTAGCCTCTTTTTGTAAAATAATTCTCTCTCTATCCCCTCCTCTGTGGAGGGGTTTCACATGGTCAATCACTTGATACCTAAGCTGCGAGATATTATGTCCTTTTTCTCGAAAGTGTCTTGCCACTGATGTGTCTGATAATAGGTTCCTGATGTTACTCTTATGTTGAGTTATACGTTCTTTCAGTGAATTAATTGTTTTCCCAACATATAACATTCCACAGGGGCATTTCAGTAGGTATACAATGTAAGAACTTAGGCATGTGTAAAAACCATTGGTTTTAAATTTTCTCCCCGTATGGGGGTAACAAAAATGTTTACCCCTAATTATTCCATTACAATGGATACAGCTCCTGCAAGGAAAGGTACAAAATTGGGGTTTTGTCAGAAATGTTTGAGGTGAGGTTTGCAATAAATCAGCTTTGACCACTCTATCCCTGATGTTACGTGGCCTTTTATAGGCAAAAATGGGAGGGTCTTTGAAAAGATGGCAAATTGTGGAGTCACCTTGCAGAAGATGCCAATGTTTTGAAACTGCTCTCTTAATTTGCTGTGAGGCTATACTGTATGTAGTAACGAACGGCACACCTTCCCTTCTTGGTTTAGGATTCTGTTCTAATTATTCCCCTCTAGTGAGGTGTTCTACCATAGTCACTGCTTCCTTAATGGTTTTACTACTGTAACCTTTATTAAGAAATTTCTTCCCCATTGTTTCTAACCGCATGGGTAACTTGGTCTTTTACAATTCTTTTAACACGAACAAGTTGGCTGTAGGGTAAACCTTTCTTTAGGCCATGTGGATGGAAACTGTCTGCTTGAAGTAAACTATTACTATCAGTGGCTTTCACATACAAATCAGTTGTAAGTACATGTTCATTACGGGATACCGTGACATCCAGGAAATTAATCTCTGATCTACTGTGACACATTGTAAACTGAATGGTACTGTGGCATTGGTTAATATATGCAACAAATTGCAGCAACTTGTCCCCATCACCTACCCACACCATAAACACATCATCGATGTATCTCTTCCAAATGTGTATATTCTCTGTGTATTCATGCTGATTGAATATGAAGTTGGCCTCAAAGTCTTGTTTGAAAATATTTGCATAGGTGGGGGCCATGTTTGCCCCCATCGCAGTGCCCTGAACTTGTTCATATTAGATATGGTTATATCTGAAGTAGTTCTTAGTGAGGATAAGTTTAGGAAGTGAAAGAGTAAGATCAGTGAGTGGTTTATGGAGTATGCTTGTCTGTAGAGCCTTCATAGTGGCTTGTAGGCCATCCTTATGGGGTATTGCCGTGTAGAGACTCTGTACATCAAGGGTACAGAGCCACACCTCTGTCTCTGGAAGTATTATATGGTCTACAATCTGTAGGAACTCGGATCTGTCTTTAATATAGACCGGGGTGGCCTTAGCTAAGGGCTGTAAGAGTTTATATACAAAGATCGCAAGTGGCTGGAACACAGAATCTGATCCCCAATAAAGACCAGGACTGCTAAGGGTCTCCTTACTCACTTACCACTGCCTGTACCTTTTTAACATTCCAATGTTACCCTAACTATTTTGTACCTATATGTACTGAAATGAATATTTATTTCATGAGGGTTGTCTATCCTGCCACAAAGATTGTCTGAAGTATACATGCAGTATATGTACATACAATGGCATAATGTTCTAACAAAGTTTCATTCTATTTACAGCTATCTGTCAATTATATGGACTTCTTTTTCTCAAAGGACTGTCAGCAATTGATTACATTGGACACAGCAATAGAATGCTACATTGGTGCATTATGGCACTATTAATAGCTTTACTTTATGCTTCCAGAAATAAGCCCTGCTACTTTACCAGTTAGTAAAATATCTCTGTTTATGTATTTGTTTTTTGCTCCTCCCTTTGGTGCCTGTTGCCCTAGTAACATGACGTCATTACGTTTTTACGTCGTGACGTCACGTGCGTCGTGACGTCACACCACGTGACGCCGTCAGTCACTGTGGGCAGACATCTTGGGGTTGGCTCCAGGACTCTCCATTCTCTCACTCCTTCTGTGGGCCGTCACTGGGCTGAATGACGTCATCACGTTGTGACGTCGCGTGCGTCATGACGCGACGCCGCGCGGTGACGTCAGACGTCGGGGGCGTGCACAATTAGGCTGTGAGATTGGATGCCTGCACTTTTGGTTGTTACTGGGGAAGGTAATTATTTTGACCTTTGAAGGTAATTATTTTGACCTTTGGGGGTATATATAGATGTGCTAATGTGTTATCACTTTTGAGGTGTTTGGTCTGAGGAAGGGACTGCTTGTCCTGAAACGTTACCATTGTTAGCTCTGATGCATTAATACATTTGAAATCATTTGATTCCACTACAATTTGTGTGCCTCTTCCTTTCTCCTATCTTCCTTCCCTTGCAGCAACGCGTCTCCATGGCAACCCGGCGTCAAATTACGTCACATGACCCCGACGCCATTTGTCAGTGGAGCCATGCAGGGAGGGGTGGGGCATGAGCCGTTGGAGAGAGGAGACAGGGGGCGCATGTAGGAAACGTTGTGCACCCCTGCACTAAATAACTAATCCCTGCAGGTATTGTATGTGTGTAAGTAAACAGACAGATTTGTTAATACATTATGCTTGACTTTATCTGAGTGGGATGGGTTCACACGGAGTAATGCCTCCTGTCCGTCACATGTCCATGGTGACAGTGGCATAAACTAAGGCTGAGTCCCCAGTCTTCATGGCGGCACGCGCTCCCCGGTGGGGGGGGGGGGGCGCGCGTTCACAGCGCTAATCGCGATCTGCGGTCTCCAGGAGAGAGGGAAGCTTGCGACGGGAGGGGGCGTGGTCGGGGATTTGCGGGGGCGTGGCCATTAGGTCACGCGGCTGGTTCGCCCTCATTGGGTGAATCGCTTGTGGGGGCATGGCCACGCCTCCGTCGCAAGGTTTGAACTCAATTTGATTGAGTTGTAAAAAACCTTGCAGCACGGTGCGGCTGCACCTTCAGCGTGATGGTGTCTACTGGGCCCAGCACCATTGAGGGGCGGTGCTTTCACACACCTCACATGCTGCGCCGTGCGCACAGGCAGTTACTGGGACCGCAGCTTAAGCCATGCCCACGTTCTGCTTGGTGATAGTGACATCACCAGTACAGTATATAGACTGGGATGAAGGTTCTGGAGGAGTAACAGTGGGGAGTATCACTGTATATAGTGCAGATGCCTGATATGTATATAAATAAGTAAGAAGGATCAGTCCCCGTTTTATTATGTTGTAGTTAGGGCTAGTGTCTCTCGAGACAGTACCCACAGATATGGCGAAGGTGAACACGGTAGTTCACAGCAGAAGAGACAAATTCCCTACAGAGGCCTCTATGAGAGGGAGCCAAGGGTGTGACAGGACCAACTCTACATCCTAGTCTATACTGGCCTGATTACCCGTCTGCCTTGATGTGGCAGTTAGAATACATGGGCGGGACTTGGATCGTATGACAGAGTTGAGTGGGCCAGGGCCAGAGAAGGGACCCATAGTGACAGAGTGTAACGGATGTTACCCAGAATGAGGACAAGTCCAGTAATCCAAACCAAGCCAAGTGTCCATTATAATGGAAAAGGGCCCAGGGACCAGTAAATTAAAGGTTAAGCCCTGGCCCCTGTCCATCATTCCCTTGGGCTCATACGGCCACCATACCCCATAGCTACCTGGGTTTAATGTACTGTCTAGCGCCTTGCATACCTTTTAATTGTGATTATTTTATTTATGTTGTAAAAATGTATTAGAAGTATAAAAATGTGTTGTGTATAACCATAAAGCAGAGCCAGAAACTCTGGACATCCAGGGCTGAGAAACACTTTGCGGAGCACGCATGTCCTGAGCTGGGACTGCAGGGGGAGGAGAGGTGCAAGGGACAAAGAAGAAAGTGTCCATAGGCAAAGATCGGCCTGGCGGGCCATCCGTCCAAAAAACGGAACAAATGGTTGCCTTCCAAGCCAGAGCGGCGTCAGCCCAGCAGGAGATATCTTGTTGGCCGGGAGAAGCCATTGCTGTGTCACTCTGGTAAGTACTGCACCCATTGGCCTGTTTGTATTTCCCTACACAACGTTTTTGAATGCTCTAATCCTGTCGCAACCCTGAATAGCAAATTTAGGCAAGCCCCTGTCTCCTGATTTGTCCGTGAGCAGTATCCACGCTGTGATTTTTCACCATCCCCTCAACCATGCTTTCCAATGGAAGCGGGGAAGCCAGATAAGGGGAACACAATCAGCGCTCCACAGTTGATTCGGATCCTGATGTTTAGACGGACAAAGCGGTGTGCTCTGAGGCTTTGCCGGAGACACCTGAAAATGAGGCTGAAAGCCTTGCCAGCAGGAGATTCTAAAGTGCTTTATGCTATCGGACTGTAGCTGTGCCGGAGAAGGAGAATGCAGGACATTTTAGTAGGACATTTGAATGTTATCTGCTGCGAACTGTACCAGAGAGGTCTGGATGGTCCTTACCCTAATGGAGTGTGGAAGCAAACCCTGGGTAAGCCTTCAATGTGGCGCTCAGTACTTAGCAAGCTAGGATTGCCCCATATGCCCCCTCCTTTGTCCTGCCTGGTGCCTTAATCCCTGGGTTAAATTCTTGTCTTTTGTAACATCCATACCTCCCTCGGGTATTAAGCAAGGGTAACTAGGGAAGACCTCTACAATAGTTCAAGCAATGGGATGTAAAGGAAACAGACTGTATATAAATATATGTGACAGCAGTGTAAGTGGAGAGTAATAAATGCTTGTTTTTTGAACTAAGAAAGTTTCTAGCACCCATCATTATTACAACTGCATACACACCCAGCGTGCACAGATCAGGCACCCTGATATGGTAACAGAGACTGAGCACAGCCATGTAAATGCTACAGCATGTAAACTCCTTTACTACCTGGAAAGGAGGGTTACATACACTGTATAATGTGTAATTTTTTGTTTCTAATATGTGGTTGCTTGTGGTTTAATTGTCTCTTGTTTTTCAATTGGCCATTAGTCCTTGGCAAGTAAGGCTAATGATCAGTAGAGTTTTCAGGGGTGGGATGGCGGGGCCTGCTTTATAATGGTACCATGTGTGCGACTGCACAAGGCCCCACACTTACTAAGGCCCCGTGGTCTAACCCGGGACCCCACCTGTGGAGCAAATGAGGGAGCACACCCAGGCAGCAATCGTTGAAGTTGGGCCCTACTTCCGGTGGGGTCCAACTTTTGTGTCAGGACCCACTAGGTGGGCTCCCTCCAGCACCACTAGTGCAACCACCCCACAAATAGGGCTACATGGGAGGGGAAGAGGCCCCACTCCACACACACTACACCAAACACCACAATTTTGCAAGCTGGTCCTGTGGGGCAGATGGGGTTAGATTTGTTGGAATGCTGGGGTAAGGGAGGTGGTTAATAGGGGTAGGTGTCTAGGGAGAGATGTTAAGCCGTAACCAACTTAGAGAATGAAACAACGCTCATCTAATACACAGAATACTGAACTCAGGTGCACTGGGTTATATGCATATATTGGAGACCAAAGTTAACACTATGTTAACACTAGAATCCAGATGGCTGCACTCAAGAGTGTAGTATGTAATAACCGTAATAGTAGGGGTATATAATATCCCACTGTAGAAGTAAATGAACTTCCTTGAAATTGACACAACAGAGTGAGTATTGTTCTCACATGCAGTATATAAAAAATAATACAATTTTATTTCAATAAATCACAGCGACGACATTTAAAAATATATACATAACACAATAATATTAAAATCTCCAGGTAGGGTGGCTATTGGTGGATATAGCTAACTTAGTAAATATGCTATACCTCTAACTCAAGATATTAGGATATCAACCAAATCGTTATGCTCTAATAAATCAGAAAGCCTCCCAGATAATGAGTAAGTATCAATGTCAGAGTGTACGATAGAGCTTAATATCTAGAGTACCCCACATGTAACATGTGCTACTACTACACGTGATAGCACTGTTAATTGGTACCGCTTGCAGTTCCTCAAGGAATAAATCTAATGAGCATACTAGTATACTTAGAATGCTCACATTGAATACCCAAACCCATAGTATAAGTAACACTGATATATGATATAGTAGGACACGGTATCAAGTGTATGTACTGTTGTCATCAGTGCTTTGGTGGCAATGTACAGTATATTAATACCAATACAACCGTTGCCAACTCCATTGAAACAACAAGTGTAAACACCCCTAGTCAAAGTGCTATTGTGTAGCCAGATGTAATACAACACTGTGCTAATATAGTCCTCTACGTAGTATCATATGTAACAATCTATGGCTAACGTAATGTATCCTAGTTATGGTTACAGTGTAACCTGATATAACAACTACCCAACTGCTAAAAAATCATCAAACAGCAATATCCTAGCACAAATATTACCCGTAAATAGGAATTGCTAGTAGGGAGCAAAAATTAGCTTCTGTGCTAAGTAGTGTGGCAATATATAACTTGCATAATGTAGCCTAATTATGGTCACAGGATAGCAAATATGACAACTCCAGGGTTGGTGCATAATCACCACGTAGCAATAGCCCAGCACATACATTAGCCAGTTAGTATAGTTTATATACTTGTAGGAAGCACAGCTTTGCTCATGCTGAATTTTAGATGAAAAACGCCGTTATACGACTGTATTAGTGTGATGCTGGTAGCGGGATACGTCCGGGAACGGAACATGGGAGGCTGCTTGAATCAGCTTAGTTCCCCACACCTGGGGATTAAAGTCAGACCTTTACTTGATTTTTGGGAGCTTTGGTAATCACCATTATGACAGTGATGTATTAACTTTGGTTAGCGCATCGTTATGTCACTAACTGATTTCTGAGGATCTGGGCCTGTGTGAGTGGGTATGCACTTGTGGATATAGTGTTACTTTGTTTTTTCTGAACTATTCTATAAAATCTTTTTATTTGCATAGTTGAATATGTAAATAATCAAAATAATTAATTTCCACTCTATTTTTTCTTGGCTATGATATTTTCACTTGTTCCCATGATTACAAGAAATATGGACTCTAATTCATCCCTAGTATCAACAGTCCCACATTAATGAAGTCAACATCATGAAATGCCCATTGTGAGGCAAATACATTTCCTGTTCCTAAATAATTCCCCCCACACGCCCCCATACAAAATAATGCAAAAATTGGATAAGGGAGGATTTTATTGTGCATGGAAAATTGGACCAATGTGTATGTCCCATTTTAAGGGACCATCCTCATGGGCATAGAGTAGAATGTTAACAATAACAGAAAATATAGAAAACTATGGTTTATTGAGCTACAGTACAAAATCCTAGTTCTCCTCATTTTATGACTCCGGTGAGATAGCTTCTGCAGCCTACCATGCAAGATTATGAGAGGTCCTGAGCCTGCATTACCATCTCCTTTATATATTGAAGATATACAGCATCCTAAATCTCAGGAGGATAGGTTACAAAGTGGGTATTATGACCTACAGGTAAGGACCAATAGAATGACCTCTACATGCAAACAATAGTGCTAGGAGAGATGTGCTCTCAATAAACAGATAGTCTGACACTGCTTAGCATAGGTAGAACTTCATCATATACAATGGTGAGACAAAGTTTGTGAACCCCAATGATAATCACAGAAATTACATAGTTTTTCCATAAAAACCTTCTTGAATGAAAACCAATCTTTCTTAAATATCCAAAAGGGTTTATATTAACCAATTCCATGTCTTTTGAAAACAAAATGATGTATGAATTAGACAAGAGAACAAAACCTGTTATCAAATATACTAACAAATCTACGTAAGTACCAGCACTCACTGTCTAATGTAGAGAAAAAATGGATTGGCACGAAATAGCAGGGTACCAGAAATAAGCACCATCAGCTCACCAGAGGGTTGAAAGGTTAAAAAAGTTTAATGGACTACATAAAAAACAAAAAACAAACAAAATACAACAGAAAAAAACCTCCTACGCGTTTCAGGCTCTAAAAGCCCTTTCTCAAGGAGTATGGTTGGGACTGTGTGTTAAGCACTCTAATATAGTCCCTCCTGTGTACTGGAAAGGTGTAAGGAATCTGGTGTCTAAGCGCCGTCAGCGCGACCATCACTCACCTCCCGTCGGTACTCAGGCGTCCAAGCGTCTGCAGCGCAATTCCCACATACCTCCGTTGTCTGCCACTGGAACTCTGGCTCCTCGCCATCACAGTATTGCACCAACCAAAGAGGTGCCTGTTGAACCGCAGCCTCTGCGTGTGTCCCCAGCTCCGCGCTCTATGCGCACACGTGCATCTGTCTCTGTCCCCATGCGCATACGCGCGTCAGTCACCGAATCCACGCACACACTCACGCCAGCCCCAGATGTTATGTGCATGCATTCCCAGCTTACAGAGTACACGCCTAACAGAGCACTTTTAACCACTTCTCCTGCAGTGAGGCGTCGCCCCCAAGCATCACACAGTTCCATGCAAATCAATGATTACACTCAGCTGGGCTGTAACACCTCCCACCTATCAGGGAGGACTCCTTGCAGTCCTCCAGGCCTGCCCCCTTTTCCCATTGGCCTGCCCAGCTTTATTATGCCTGTGCTTTCCATCACTCGTCGCTCGACATAGTTCTGTATGGAAGCATTTGACTACTCTCTCAGTGACTCCTCAGGTATTGACACGGATTGGACGACTACCCCCTCTGGCTCTCGACTTCGGCTCTTCTTGGACTTCGTGACTTCTGGCATCCCTGTAACACGGCTTATACCTTCGACCATCCGCAACTCTCCAATCCCTGATCTTGGCAACGGCAATAACTACTCCTCCTCTACTACCGGTACCGGCAAGTATTGTCTTCCTTACTATACCTGGCCTGGCAACACTAACACCACACTCCGGACGCGCTCCCTTTGCTGCGGGTGCGTGTATCCCTACGTCCCACCTCAGCACAGGGTTCGGGTCTGGTCTGCGGGAAGCACCGGCATAACATTATGTCGAGCCCACAAGACGCAGACCAGACTGAATTAGATATGAGGATTCCTAACCCCAAACCTTACGCAGGTGAATCTCAAGATTTTCGGGGCTTCATTAATCAATGTGAGGTACAATTTGAAATTGGCCCCCACCAGTTTTCTACTGGCCAAAAGAAGGTGGCCTACGTTTATAATCTGTTGACAGGTAGCGCACTGGCTTGGGCCTCCCCCATCTGGGAGCGGCGAGATGACCATACCCAGAATTACTCAGCCTTCAAGACGGAATTCAGGCAAGTGTTTGATTCCCCCGCACATCGGGAGGTGGCGTCTTCTTCTCTTTTACAGATTACTCAAGGGCGAAGATTGGTGACTGAATATGCCATAGAGTTCCGGACCCTTGCAGCAGAGACCAACTGGGAACAGGAGGCCTATGTCACCGTATTCTGGCAAGGACTGTCAGACAGCATCAAGGATGTACTTGCTCTCCAACCCAGGACAGGTCTTTTGGAGGATCTCATCACTCTGGCGATTAGAGTGGACCAACGTATTCAGGTACACCGCACGGAGCGCCAGCGCACTCGCTCGGTAACCTCTTTGTCTCTCTCTCTCAGCACTACTACAGTCCCCAGGTCCACTTCACCGCTCCGTCCTTCCTTGGACTCGTCCGAACCGATGCAGTTGGGGGTTCAACAGGTTCGCACACCAATACGGCAATTCTGCCGCGCCGGGGAATTGTGCTATTATTGCGGACCTGAAAAAACATCTGACCAAAGAATGTCCTCCATCTCTGGAAAACGGGAACACCCAGTGAGTATGAAGGGGCTCTTCGTGGGTGTTATGTCTCCTCGTCCCCTTCCCCAAAAAGAATTCCCTAAGAAACTCACTATACCCGTGTGCCTCTCAGGCCGTAAGTTCCGCGTCTCCACAGTAGCCTTCATAGACTCTGGAGCCGGAGGCAATTTCGTGGATCAAGAGTTCACCAAACACTACCAGATACCGCTCGTGGAGAAAAAGATCCCCATCGCCTTGGTCGGAATTGATGTGCATCCACTCACGCCGGCATTTATCTCATAAGAGACGGTTCCGGTTGTACTTTCCTCTGATAATCACAAGGAAACCCTGACCCTCGACGTAATTCAGGCTCCGGGAACACCTTTAACCCTACGTTTGCCATGGTTACAACTACACAACCCACGGATCAATTGGACATCCACCAACCCCATCACTTGGGAACCAAGGTCAAGCGAACCACAGCGACTCCTAGCGAATACCACTGTTCCTGAGACGAACCTCCCTATGGTTTATCACCAGTTTCTGGACGTATTTAATAAGGTACAATCTGACCTTCTACCCCCACACAGGTCATATGACTGTCCTATTGACCTGATTCCTGGTTACACATTACCTAAGTCCAAGACTTATCCTCTGTCTCTCCCCGAAACTAAGGCTATGGACGAGTACATCCAGGAGAACCTGAAGAAAGGTTTTATTCGTCCATCTACTTCACCAGCTGGAGCAGGGTTCTTCTTCGTAAAGAAGAAGGATGGAACTTTAAGACCTTGTATTGATTATAGAGGGCTTAACCGCATCACCGTAAAGAATCGCTACCCACTCCCCCTTATCACTGAACTTTTTGATAGGTTGCAAGGTGCCAAAGTCTTCTCCAAGCTGGACCTCAGGGGAGCTTATAATCTTGTACGCATACGTCAAGGAGACGAATGGAAAACGGCCTTCAACACGCGTAGTGGCCACTACAAATACCTTGTGATGCCTTTCGGACTGTGTAATGCTCCGGCCGTTTTTCAAGATTTCATTAACTATGTCTTCTGCAAAGTACTCAACGACTTCGTCATCGTCTATCTGGATGATATCCTGATTTTTTCGAAGAATTTACAGGACCACATCTTTCATACATCTTACGTGCTCTCTCGCCTTCGTGAACATCGCTTATATGCCAAGATGGAGAAATGTACCTTCCATCAGACTTCGACCCAGTTTCTAGGCCATTATTTCCAGCGATGGTTTCATGATGGATCCGGACAAATTAAAAGCCGTTACTAACTGGCCTAGACCCGACTCTCTTAAATCCGTCCAGCGCTTCCTGGGATTTGCGAACTACTACCGCAAGTTTATCCGTTATTTCTCCAGAATTGTTGCACCTATCACAGCCCTTACGAAGAAGGGGGCCGATCCGTCAGTTTGGTCACCAGAGGCCAATACCGCCTTCAACACACTTAAGGAGGCTTTTGTCTCCGCACCGGTTCTCCATCACACCAACACTGATCTCCCTTTCGTGTTGGAGGTGGACGCCTCTGATTCTGGCGCCGGTGCCATTCTATCCCAGAGACCTTCACCCCAAGAAAAATTGCATCCCTGCGCATTCTTTTCGAAGAGATTTACCTCAGCGGAGAGGAACTACGACATGGGGAACAGAGAGTTACTTGAAAACTAGAGGTAACTCTCAATGTAATACTCCCTGGTAAAAAGATTTTTAACCCTAATTTTATAAATAAATAAATATCCGGATCTCTAAACCTTTGCTTTTTGGCCAATGACCAAGGGAGAATTTTACCCCATCTTAAACCTTTATGACCAAAGCAAACAACAACACCGCTGTCTTCCAAACCCAGATGAGAGACAAAATAACAAATTAGGCACATTCACCAATCTAATGAAAAAAGAAATGACCCAAGATCATTGTGACTTTCTTAGTGATACCTGTTCCACTAAACCTTATCTCGCTGCTTTTGATAAATAACTAGAATCTTCACAAACTAAAAAAAAATATCAAAACCCTTACATTTAAATGAAAGCCCCAAAATAGACACAAATAACCTTATCATTAAAACCAAATAAACAGATACCTTTTCCCAACTGGTCAGTTTAAGACTTATTAATAAACAAGCTAATTTAATTATCCAATGTAAAAAGTCTTCAAATCTTAAATCCACTACAACTTATTTTAAGCTACTAACTCACTTATCATAAGAGTTGCAAAAATGCTAAAACATAGGTTGACTTAAAAAAACCTACTTCATACGGTAGATTGAAAAACATAACATAGATAACAATTATTTTATTAAACCAGGTGCAACTAGCTTCCTATTATTCAAAACAAAACAAACTTTTTTAATAACCTATAAAAACTTGCTTAATTAAAAAAACTTTGATAAATCTGGAAACCCATGTAACTTCAGAAAAAAAGGAAATATCTGCTAAATACTTAGTAAAAGAAGTAATAGAAATTTAATTTTGAACTTTATTCAAAACAAAAGACATCGAAAATTGCTAGTCATTACCAGGAAAATTAAACCGTCCCATTCAAGCCCTATAGTTCTCCTCACTAGAACATTTAAAAACTTTAACCCACAACAGTTTCTGGATGACCTTACCAACTGCCCATGGCACAGAATCAATTTAATTCCCGACCCTGATTCTGCGCTCGACTATTTCCAATCCGAGTTATTCAATCTCTGTGATACCCATGCTCCACTACGCAAAATAAGGGTATGGGGGGCCCACCTTCCATGGGTTACAACTGACCTTATAGCACTCTACCAGTTCAGGGATACCTTGTGGAAAAGCTACAAAGTAAATGGCACTACCAAGGATCTCAATCACTACAGATGCCTGCGGAACGTGTGCACAAGGCAAACAAGGCATGCAAAAGCACAATATTACTCTGACAATCTCCTCCAGAATACATCAAACCCAGCTAATTTCTGGAAGGTTATCAACAATATATTCCAGCCTCCTAACCATCAACAACCAAGTAATATCACTAAGGGGGATATTACTCTGACAAACCCCACTGACATTGCAAATGCATTCAATGATTACTTTGTGGGGTGTGCCACTAACCTATTAGCGAAACGCAGCACAAACCCCAAACCTGAATCTCATCCTGGGAGTACCCCTATAGTCCCACCCCCTCCCAACACTGCCCACAATTTTCAATTTAGCCCAGTATCTGAAGAGGAGATTACACAAGCGCTCCTCAAACTAAAACTAAGCAGCCAATGTGGACCCGACTTACTACAATCTAGGTTCCTACGACTTGGTGCCCCAGCCATTGCCAAACCAATTGCGTCGATAGTCAACTCTATCCTGTCTGCAGGCCATATCCCTAAGACCTGGAAAACTGCCAGAGTTGTCCCAATCTTCAAAAGTGGGGACAAAAACACTGTCTCAAACTACAGGCCAATCTCACTTCTCCCAATTCTATCCAAAGTTATGGAAAAATGTGTCCACTCCCAATTAAGCGAGTTCTACACCAAGACAAATTTCCCTAGCCAATTCCAGTCTGGGTTTCGTCCCAAACACTCCACCGTAACTACCCTGCTAAAAGTTTGCAATGAAATCCAGTGTGGAATGGAACGGGGACAACTCACTGGTGCAGTATTCCTAGATTTTGCAAAGGCTTTTGACACAGTTGATCATGCTATCCTGCTTAACAAACTCCAGAGCTCTGGAATAGGGAAACATGCTTTAAACTGGTTTCAGTCCTACCTATCAGGAAGATCCCAACATGTGTCCATCTCAGGCTCTAACTCCAACCCCCTGGATATCACCTGTGGTGTCCCGCAAGGCTCTGTTCTGGGGCCCCTACTCTTCTCAGTGTTCATTAATGATCTTCCCACAGCTTGTAAGGAAGCCTCAATACACATGTATGCAGATGACACAATCCTGTATGCACACAGCCATAGCCTCTCTGACCTTCAACACATACTTCAGTCTGACTTTTTGAGACTCGAAAACTGGATTTCCCAAAACAAACTGTTTTTAAACACTGACAAGACTGTAACAATGGTATTTGGGACCAAGACTAAATTTGTAAAGCTTCCAGTGACTGAGCTCCTGATTAGAACCAACGCTAAAACCACCCTAACACCTGTCACTAGTTTTAAATACCTGGGCTTATGGTTTGACTCCCACTTAACATTCGGGATGCACATTGATACCCTGACAACCAAGACCTATGCCAAACTAGGGGTACTTTACAGGAACAAATCCTCCCTAAGTCTCCTGGTCAGAAAGCGTATTGCACAGCAGATGCTAATGCCAATTATTGACTATGGAGACATAGTATATGGCTCGGCTCCTCAAACCCACCTTAGCAAACTTGACACCCTCTACAATTCAATTTGTCGTTTTGTTCTCCAATGCAACTACAACACACATCACTGCGAAATGCTCAAAGAACTAGATTGGTCATCACTAGAGTCTAGGCGCAAAGTTCACCTTTCCTGTCTCACCCTCAAATACTTTCTGGGCAAGCTACCCAGCTACCTGAACAAGCTCCTCACCCCTACCACATGCAGTACCTATCACCTGAGATCAGACTCCAAAAGACTATTCATGGTCCCAAGACTCAACAAAGTATCCGGACGTTCCTCCTTCTCCTTCCGTGCACCCCAAAACTGGAACAACCTACCAGAGACTCTCACATCCACCACCAGCTTAAGTTCTTTCAAATCTAAGGCTGTCTCACACTTTAATCTGGTCTGTAACTGTTTCATAAGCTCATAATATATATTTTCTTTAACTGTGCATGCAATGTCTTGTATATAAATGTATACCTTGTTCATTTATGTAACTGTATTTGTAACCATGTATTATTTGTTTTACTCTGTGCCCAGGACATACTTGAAAACGAGAGGTAACTCTCAATGTATTACTTCCTGGTAAAATATTTTATAAATAAATAAATAAATATATGTATAAATATCTATTAAGTAAAATGGTCTTTTAGTTTGACATTTTTGGCCAAAATTGTTGTAAGCCCCTGAGCCAACGTCACGGCAGACCACAATTCAGGGGTCCCTAGCGCTAATATAAATTCTTAATAACCTGTGTAATAACAGGAAGAATGATTTATAGTAAATCTGTCAATATTAGTTGCAAAGTTCTAAGTCTGATTGAAGCCTTTATTAACCTGTACATTACCAGGAAAGGCACTCTGTATTAGAGATGTCACAACCATCCTGCAAGCAAACAAGTTCACCTGTGTGGAAGATGCTATGGAGTGAGCCCTTAACCATTTAAATGTGGGAGGGGGTGAGCTTAAATTAAGTAGGAGGTTGCCAACCTCCAATCAGCCAGGACTAGCTGAAACACAATTGTAAAATATACTGGACACCTAACAAGCTCCTATTGAACCCCCAAAATAACCACAACATATATATAAGCATATGAATGTCACAGAGGAGTGCTACTGAGCATGGCAATATATATTTAAAACCAGAGACAGCACACAAAACACAGACAAAGCTCAGTTTTAGCACATCCAGTGAAAATCATACACGGTACAGTGCCTAAATATATATGTATAAATATCTAATAAGTAAAATGGTCTTTTAGTTTGACATTTTTGGCCAAAATTGTTGTAAGCCCCTGAGCCAACGTCACGGCAGACCACAATTCAGGGGTCCCTAGCGCTAATATAAATTCTTAATAACCTGTGTAATAACAGGAAGAATGATTTATAGTAAATCTGTCAATATTAGTTGCAAAGTTCTAAGTCTGATTGAAGCCTTTATTAACCTGTACATTACCAGGAAAGGCACTCAGCTGTATTTAATTAGAATGTTGTGCTATTGTGTGGAACTTCTTGATAAAGTGCATAACCTGCACAAAACGCGTAGAAGGTCTGCACTCCTCGATTTTCATGCCTTCTCAATAAAGTAGTTATTTTTGCCAGACCTGCTTCTCTCTTGCTGTGCGCTGCACATAGATTGTTTTGGTATCCTCTTTCTGAACCTGAAACTAAGGCGATGAGGACATACAGATGCAGCCACCAGTATTAGAACACTTACCTGGGAAATTCTGGGAGATTCTGGGGCAGTCTCAGAGTAAATGCCTCAACATGCCTCAATATTGCCTCAACATTTCTGTGAGATTCTTAATGGCTCATCGGATTAACACAGTGGGGGGTCCCTGCAGTACGATTCAAAGTGATTGGGACTGCAGGGACCCCTGCTGTGTTAATCCGATGGGCCATTAAGAATCTCACACAAATGTTGAGGCATTTACTGTGAGACTGCCTCAGAATTTCCCAGGCAAGAGTTCTAATCCTGGTGGCTGCATCTGTACATTGACGAGAATCTGAAGGGGGAATTCATTCGTAAATCCTGTTCTCCTGGTTATGGTTTCTTCTTTGTGGCAAAGAAGGATGGGTCATTAAGGCCTTGTACTGATTACCGGGGTTTGAATAAGATTACTGTCATGAACTGGTACCCCCTCCCTCTGATCACTGAACTTTTTGACCATCTCCATGGGGCAACTGTTTTTACCAAACTCGATCTTAGAGGAGCTTATAACCTTATAAGGATAAGACAGGGTGACGAGTGGAAAACTGCTTTCAACATGGACACTATGAGTATCTTGTGATGCCCTTCGACCTATGCAATGCACCCGCAGTCTTCCAGTTTTTTGTGAACAAAATTTTCAGACATGTTAGACTCCTCCGTGATTGTATGTCTTGATGATATCCTCATCTTAATATATAAAATCGAATGGTTAGTGAGGTTAGTGCTATCTGCGGTGAATCTGATTGGTCCGTGACTCTCATTGGCCAAGAGGTACGCCCCACTGTGACATCACCTCCTTCACTCTCACACACTTGCAGTCACACCACACGCCCAGAACCTCTGAGGACTCCTTGGTAAGTTGACATATCACACTGTCACCCCCCACACTCACATACAACCCTGTACACACAGTCACCCCCTCACACTCACACACTCAGTGTCACACTCAACACTGTACACACACTCACTGTCACACTCACACTCAACCCTGTACACACACACACACTGTCACCCCTGTGTACACACACATTCACACTCACCCCTGTCAAACAACAACCTGTACACACACACACACACACTGTCAGCCCTGTGTACACACACACACACACACACACACACACACACACACACACACACACACACACACACACACACACACACTGTCAGCCCTGTGTACACACACACACACACACACACACTCTCACCCCTGTGTACACACACACACATCTTACACATTCCACACATTCACACTCACCCATTACCTTTATTGTCCCTGTGCACATCATCTCTTATCATCCCGCTCTCTGGCCACATGCCCGTCTAAACCGCTCATATATGCCCGCCGCCGCGCATATTACACCGCCCGCACGCGTCCATTACCTTTATTGTCCATGTGCACATCATCTCTTGCCGCCGCGCACATTACACCGGCCACTCTCTGGCCACATACCCGTGTAAACCGCTCATATATGCCCCCCGCCGCCCACATTACACCACCCGCACGCGTCCATTACCTTTATTGTCCCTGTGCACACGGGCGCACATTACACCCCCTCCGCTCACCTCTCCCGGCGCTCCCCTCATCTAAATCCCCGGCGGGGGAACAGGCAGCGGACCCCCTTCCTCCCTCGCGGCGCCTCATCTCCATCCCCGGCGGGGGAACAGGCAGCGGACCCCCTTCCTCCCTCGCGGCGCCTAAGATGGCGGCGTGCCCGGAAGGACACCCTTCTTCCCTCGCGGCGCCGAGTGAGAAGATGGCGGCGGCCGGAAGTAGAGGTAGGTGTCGCGTGTGTGTCGCTCTAGGTGACGTGTGTGTGTGTGTCACTGTGTGTCTGTGTGACACTGTGTGTGTGTGTGTGTGTGTGTGAGACACTGTGTGTGTCTGTGACACTGTGTGTGTGTGTGTGACACTGTGTGTGTGTGTGTGTGTGTGTGTGTGTGTGTGTGTGTGTGTGTGTGTGTGTGTGTGTGTGTGTGTGTGTGTGTGTGTGACACTGTGTGTGTGTGTGTGTGACACTGTGTGTGTGTGTGTGTGTGACACTGTGTGTGTGTGTGACACTGTGTGTGTGTGTGTGTGACACTGTGTGTGTGTCACACTGTGTGTGTGTCGCCCCCCCCTGCCTTTCACGCCCCCCCTGCCTTTCATGCCCCCCCTGCCTTTCACCCCCCCCCCTGCCTTTCACGCCCCCCCCTGCGTTTCACGCCCCCCCTGCCTTTCACGACCCCCCCCTGCCTTTCACGCCCCCCCTGCCTTTCACGCCCCCCCCTGCCTCTCACGCCCCCCCTGCCTTTCACGCCCCCCCTGCCTTTCACGCCCCCCCCTGCCTTTCACACCCCCCCTGCCTTTCACGCCCCCCCCCTGCCTTTCACGCCCCCCCTGCCTTTCACGCCCCCCCCCTCACGGCCTCCGGGCAACGCCGGGTATATCAGCTAGTCTATTCTAAAACCTTGGAACAATATCATCAACAGGTGAGGGTGGTCCTTAAACACCTCCTGATAACAAGCTCTTTGCGAAATTCGAGAAGTGCGAGTTCGAGAAATCCCGGATTTCTTTTCTCGGATATATCATCTCTGCCCAGGGCCTAGAAATGGACCCTGCCAAAGTTGCTGCTGTTCTGGATTGGCCAGTACCTAAAGAACTAAAAGCTATCCAGAGATTCCTGGGCTTCGCGAATTATTATAGGCGATTCATATGGAACGTCTCCAAAATCGTTGCACCCATCACAGCCATGACAAAGAAAAAGGCAGATCACACAAACTGGTCTCCACAGACTCAAGCGACTTTTCTGAAGCTTAAGAAGATCTTTTCATCTGCACCCATCTTGAAATACCCCGATCCTCGCCATCCTTTTATCGTTGAAGTGGATGCCTCTGACGTAGGAGCAGGTGCATTCCTGTCACAGAGAAGTGAGATTCAAGGTCGGTTACACCTGTGTTCCTCTTTCTCAAAGACGTTCACCCCTGTGAAACACAATTACGATGTAGGCAATCGTGAACTCCTAGCCGTAAAAATGGCTATTGCAAGAATGGAGACATCTTCTTGAGGGAACCACCATACCAGTCACAATACTTACAGACCATAAAAACTTAGAATACCTCAAGAGGACACGCAGGCTAAACACCCGTCAGGCTAGATGGGCACTTATTTTAGCCGCTTCAACTACATAATCTCCTACCGCTCGGGTACCAAAAATGTAAAAACGGATGCTCTATCACGCCAGTTCTCCACAGACGACACTGATTCTACAGACAAGAGTCCAATCATTCCCTCATCTAAAATTGTGTCAGCAATTACGATTCTCCATCGTATTCAGAAAGCCCAGAACAAGGTGCCTGCTGGAATAGCGATTCCTCCATTCAAACTTTTAATTCCTCCATCACTCCGGCAGGTCTTACGATGGGGACACAAATCAAAACTTGCAGGTTACCCAGGGGTTCGGAAGACATGTGAACTATTGAGAGGACTTTTTGCTGGCCAAAATTAAAAACTGAGGTACAGGAATTCATCTCAGCCTGTGCTCGTATGTGCACGAACTAAGGTTCCCCCGAACACTGCCATGTGGGCTTCTGCAACCATTGCCAATACCATATAGTCCCTGGACACACCTATCCATTCCACTTTATTGTGGAACTTCCCCACTCTCAGGGTATGATGACATTTCTGGTTATTGTTGACCGTTTTACGAATCAGGCTCATTTCGTACCCCTAAAGAAGCTTCCCTCTTCTTCTGAACTGGCGGACATCTTCACCAAGGAGGTATTTCGTCCGCATGGACTGCCTATTCAGATCGTCTTGGACAGGGGTCCCAATTCATTTAGAAAATTTGGAAGGCGTTCTGCAGGCGATTGGACATTGACCTTCACTTTTCGTCTGCCTACCACCCACAATCCAATGGGCAAACTAAGCGCACCAACCAATAATTGGAGAAATACCTCAGATGTTACATTAATGAACATCAGCATGATTGGGCAGAACACATACCACTGGGAGAATTTGTCCGCAACAGTTTATCTCATGACTCTCTGGGATGTTCTCCATTTTTCGCAGCATGCGGTTACCATTTCCGTACCCTTCCTCTTCATTCTCCGCAACAGGTGTTCAAGCAGCTGATACCAGGTCACAGAACTTGCAGGACCTTTGGAAGGGAATTCAGGCAACCATTCAATCAGCTACTGAGGGACAAAATAAACAGCAGATAAACATCAGAGGCCATCACATCCATACTCCATTGGGGATAAAGTATGGCTCTCAACATGGAACATCCATCTACGCCAACCTTCTGATAAACTCGGACCACGATTCATTGGTCCCTACAACATCATCCGGAATATCAATGAAGTCACTTATCAGCTGGAGCTTCCCTCTTCATTAAAAATTCCCACCATATTCCACGTCCCTTCTGAAACCTGTGGTGAAAAATCATTTTTCACAGGACCCTCCTCCTCCTAATCTGGTAACCGTTGAGGGTCAAATTGAATATGAAGTACAACAGATACTTGACTCTTGTATCTCCAGGGGATCAATTCAGTATCTGGTTGACTGGAATGAATATGGGCCTGAGGAGAGGAGTTGGGTGAAGACACAAGATCTTCATGCTCCTGCCCAGGTTAAGGCATTCCACCATCGTCAGCCAGAGAAACCAGGACTTGGTCACCCCGGAGTTTGACCCTGAAGGGGGGATACTATAAGGGATCTGTCCAAAAATCCAAGATGGATGCTGACAGGATATGACCTCACACCCTCACTGATGCTACAGTGGCCATTTTGCTTCCTGGCATTCCTGGCCTCAGGAAATCAGCCTCCTTGGTTCTCATTGCCAATAGCTGCCTCTGGACTTTAAATAGCAGGCAGTTGCTACCAGACTTTGCTCGTACAAAGTACTTGGTACCTTGTTCTGTCTGAGTTCTGCCTTTGCCTCTGTTTTGCCTGTCTGTTCTTGTATCTCGTTTGGACCTGACTGCCCATTGTCTGCCGCCTGCCTCGACCTCGGAACCAGACCTGCTACCCTTTGCCTTCTGCCTGCCTCGACCTTGGAACCAAACCTGACTACCCCTTGACTGCCGCCTGCCTTGATCTCGGAACTGGACCTGACTACCCATGCATCCCAGGCCTCTGACCCCAGGCTAAGGTCAGTGTACTACTCCCTACCCCTGCCCTGCGGGTCCGTATACTATCCTGCAGTCAGCAATGTTACAATACTATGCCCCCATAGTCTATAATTGGCATATGCATCTGCTGTGCAATGCGCTTTCTGACCAACAGACTTAGGGAGGATTTGTTCCTATATGTGACGGTTCAGGGGATTCCTTCCCCTCCATGTGTCCCTGATGCCCCGCTTTTGCCTACCTCTTCTGTCCCTTCCTCTGCCCGCGGCTGTCCCTCTGCGGCAGCCTCTGGCGTCATCTCGGCGTAAGCACGCGCTCCCCGCAGGACACGCGCACCCGCTCGGTCTCCCATTCCCTGCTGCGGTGTCCCCTGCTCATGGCCCCCCTCGGCCCCTGCTCCAGTCCCCTTACCTCCGGTGGCTTCTCCCTCTGTTTGCCCCCCATCCTTTGTTCCTGCTCCTGCTTACCCCTGGATTTCCCTTACTTGACCTCTGCTCGTACTGGATTACTCTGCTCGCTATTGTCCTTGAACCCTGATAACGGACACGACTTTGCTGACTTCTGTGAACCCTGGACTTTGGCTTACAAACATTACGATTCTGATCTCAATACCCCTGTACTCTGGCGCACGAACACCACTAGTCTTACTCTGTACTCCAAAGGCGTTGCAAGTATACTAACTATCTCTCTACAGGCTCGGCAACGCCATACCACACTCCGGGCATGCCCTCCCTGCTGTGGGTGCATGGTAATACCCTTCCCACCTCAGTACTGGGGACTGGCCAGGTCTGTGGGCATACAGGCTTGACATTATGCAGAGCCCAACAATTGAAGACCCCCCGGAGGTGGGTACGGGTGTTTCTCTTGAGCACTTTCAATTTGTGAGCAATCAGCTGACCACAGTCTCCCAGCAACTTGCTAACCTCTCCCTTCAGGAGACACCAATGGCTCCAGCACCCCCTGTTGCTATGATTTATGCTAATTCTGGACCCCGTATTCCACCGCCTAATCGCTACGATGGGGACCCCCTCGCTTGCCGCGGATTCCTAAACCAATGCGAGGTGCAATTCGAAATGTCCCCCTCTCAATTTCCCACCGGCCATTCTAAGGTGGTTTACATCTACGCCTTGCTCACCGGTGACGCCCTCGCTTGGGCTTCTCCCCTCTGGGAAAATAAGAGCGAATTAACCCAAGATTATCCTAAATTTAGGCAAGAATTTCAGCAAGTATTTGATACTCCTGCACGGCGCGAGACAGCCGCATTCTCTTTCTTCCACATTTCACAGGCCCGAAGATCTGCTGCCAAGTACGCTATCGAGTTCTGTACCCTCGCCGCAGAGACTCACTGGAATGAATAGGCACTCGCCGCCGCATACTGGCACGGAATCTCTAACTCCTTGAACGATGATCTTGCTACTCTTGCCCGGCCTTCTTCCCTGGAGGAACTGATTATTCTCAGTGTGCGCATGGACCAGCGCACCCAGGAACGATGGCATGAGATACACTGTTCCCGTTATCTTTCTCCCTCTGTTGTCTCTCACAGGTCGCCCTCTTCGCCTCTCCTGGCATTGGACGCCCCAGAGCCGATGCAAATCGGTAGCCAACAACTTTGGGCCACAGAGAGAATGCAACGCCGTCAGAAGGGACTCTGTTTCTACTGTGGTTCTTCGGAACATCGCCTCCAGAACTGTTCCTTGAAGCTGAGACCGGAACATCCAGTAAAGGTAGAGGGGCTTCCACTGGGTACTGTCTCTTCTTGCCCCTCTTTCCTGAAGATCTCCCAAAAATGTTTATGCTTCCTGCTACGCTAGAGGGCCCTGACCTCCTACTGGAGGTAAAAGCTTTCATTGACTCTGGATCTGGCGGTAACTTCCTGGATCAAACCTTCGCCTCCGAGAACCAAATTCCTATGGTTAAAAGAAAAGCACCTATTGGTCTCGAGGCCATCGACGGTCGCCCGTTCCAGCAAGCATTTATCATCTGGGAGTCCATTCCTCTCACGCTGACCTTGGCAGATGATCATAAAGAGGTAATAGTTTTTGATATCTTCCATTCTCCTACTGTTCAACGTATTTTAGGATTGCCTTGGCTTCAACTCCACAATCCGCGCATTGATTGGACCGGCACCATGCATATCCAGTGGCCATCTCCCGCTGAGCCTGCTCCCACGGCTCCTCCTGTTGCGGTGCTTGCGAGCCTGGATTCAGTTCTTTCCAATCTATCAATTCTGCCGACAGTGTATCATGAGTTCCTGGATGTGTTCAACAAGATACAAGCTGAGGTTCTGCCTCCCCATCGTCCGTACGATCGTCCTATCGATCTAATACCTGGGTCTATCCTTCCGAAGTCGAAATCTTACCCTTTGTCCGTTCCTGAAACTGAGGCCATGACGTCCTACATCCAAGAAAATTTGGAGAAGGGATTCATCCGCAATTCTACCTCCCCTGCTGGGGCAGGCTTCTTCTTTGTGAAGAAGAAGGATGGATTGCTAAGGCCATGTATCGACTTTTGCGGACTCAACAAAATCATGGTAAAGAATCGGTACCCCCTTCCCTTAATCTCTGAACTATTCGATCGTCTCCAGGGGACCTCTATCTTCTCCAAGCTTGATTTAAGAGGGGCCTATAATCTCATTCGCATAAGGGAGGGGGACGAATGGAAAACCGCGCTTAATACACGATCTGGACATTATGAGTATCTAGTAATGCCCTTTGGTTTATGCAATGCTCCTGCCGTCTTTCTAGAGTTCATGAACGACATCTTCCGGGATGTGTTGGGAACATTTGTCATTGTATACCTGGATTACATTCTCATTTTTTCTAAAAACTTAGATGAACACATTCACCATACCAAACTGGTGCTGTCTAGGCTCCGTTCTAACCGCCTATACGCCAAGATGGAGTAATGTTTGTTCCACCAGACTTCTACTGCCTTCCTGGGCTACATTATCTCTAACCAAGGTTTCTCTATGGACCCAGAGAAATTGAAGTCTGTTCTCGACTGGCCGCTGCCTAATTCTCTCAAGGCCGTGCAGCGTTTTCTCGGCTTTGCCAATTATTACAGGAAATTCATCAAAAAAAATTCTGCTATTGCTCTTCTCATCACTGCCTTGACCAAAAAAGGCGCTGATCCCACGTCTTGGTCTCCTAAAGCCATTGGTGCATTCGAGGTTCTCAAAAAAGCCTTCGTCTCCACACCCATCCTACGTCACCCGGATACTTCTCTTCCCTTCACATTGGAAGTTGATGCTTCGGACGTGGGAGCTGATGCAGTCCTCTCTCAGAGGTCCTCTCCCCAAGAAAGACTCCATCCCTGTGGTTTTTTTTCTCAGACATTTTCGTCTGCCGAAAGAAATTATGATGTTGGTAATCGTAAACTTTTGGCCATTAAATTGGCTCTTCAAGAGTGGAGGCATCTTCTAGAAGGCACCAAGGAACCTGTTGCCATCCTCACCGACCACAAAAATTTGCTGTTTATCGAGGGGGCCCGACAGTTGGGATCTCGTCAGGGTCGTTGGTCTCTTTTTTTCCCTCCCGTTTTAACTATACCATTTTGTACATTCCTGGTACCAAAAATATCAAAGCGGGCACTCTCTCTCGCCAGTTCGCCACAGAAAACGAATCTAATGAAGCCACGGAACCAATTCTTCCTCCCAAATGCATAATCTTTGTCAATAATTTTGATGTGTTGGATGAAATCAACAAAGCCCAGGTTCACATTCCCAGCAGGTTCAGGGTACCAGAGGGACACTTGTACGCAGCTCCATGGTTTCGCCACAAGATTTTACTTTGGGGACATTCTTCTAGATCTTCCGGTCATCCAGGCTTCAAGAGGACAGCGGACTTTATTAAACGGACATTTTGGTGGCCTAATATGAACAAAGACATTTTTCATTTCACTACTGCTTGAACGGTATGTGCCCAGAGTAAGACACCCCATCACAAACCTTCTGGCCTTCTCATGCCTCTACCCATCCCGGAGCAACCCTGGAAACACATCTCTATTGATGTCATTGTCGAACTTCCCAATTCCAAAGGAATGAATACCATTCTTGTTGTAGTAGACAGATTTTCTAAACACTCACACTTTATTCCCCTCAAGGGTCTTCCTAATTCTGCTACTTTGGCCGATATTTTTTCCAAGGAAATTTTCAGATTACATGGAGTTCCGATTTCAATTGTCTCTGACAGAGGGTCTCAATTCATCTCTAAGTTCTGGCGGGCGTTTTCCCAGAGACTCGGAATTTCCCTTCTTTTTTCTTCTGGATACCATCCTCAGACCAATGGTCAGACTGAAAGGATGAATCAAACCCTAGAGCAATATCTCAGATGTTTCGTATCGGAGTCACAAGATAACTGGGTGGACCTGTTTCCATGGGCCGAATTTGCTATCAACTCTCTTAAGAATGAGTCTACTCAAGAGTCTCCTTTTTTCATTAATTTCGGTTTTCACCCTAGCAGTCTTCCCCTCTCCTCCCCCCCTTCTGGCGTCCCCGCAGCAGACTCCCATGTTACGACCCTGCAGAATTCTTGGAAAAGGATCCTTAAGTCCCTACAATCTGCCGTCTCTAGACAAAAAACTAAAGCAGATCGTCGTCGCCAACCAGGTCCTTCATTTAAGCCTGGTGACTGAGTGTGGTTGTCCTCGAAGAACATTAGACTTAAAACTCCATCTCCCAAACTGTCGCCAAGATTTCTGGGTCCATTCAAGATTACAGAAAAAATCAACCCAGTCGCCTACCGCCTTGCTCTACCCCCCACCATGAGGATCCCATCCGTATTTCATGTGTCCCTACTCAAGCCTTTTGTCCAGAGTTCCCACTTCCCGGATCCTTCCCATAAACCCAACCCAGTGTCCACCCTAGGACAACAAGAGTACGAGGTTCACTCTCTTATCGACTCTCGCTGGTCAAAAAACAAGCTCCAGTTCCTCATCCACTGGAAGGGGTATGGTCCAGAGGAGTGTTCATGGGTTCCGGCACGTCACATCCATGCTCCCAAACTTCTCCAAAAATTTCATCTAAAATTTCCTCAGAAACCATGGTTGGATCGCTCGGAGATCGATCCTCAAGGGGGGGATACAGTGACGGTTCATTGTATTCCTTCCCCTCCATGTGTCCCTGACGCCCCGCTTTTGCCTACCTCTTCTGTCCCTTCCTCTGCCCGCGGCTGTCCCTCTGCGGCAGCCTCAGGCATCATCCCGGCGTCAGCGCGCGCTCCCCGCAGGACACGCACACCCGCTTGGTCTCTCGTTCCCTGCTGTGGTGTCCCCTGCTCACGGCCCCCTTGGTCCCTGCTCCAGTCCCTTTACCTCCGGTGGCTTCTCCCTCTATTTGCCCCCCATCCTCGGCGGGAGCTCCCGCAGCGCTCCGCGCGCCTCGTGACGCAGCCTGTGCACGCGCACTCTAACCTTACAGAGGGCGCGCGCACATGCTCCTCTTGTAGGCTCTCTCAGACTCCTGGCTCCTCCTCTAATGCCCTGCAGGCTATCTCCCTCACTGGCTCACCTGTCTCCTCCTCTTCTCCTCCTCCTCACCTATCCCTGCTGTCTCCCACTTCACCCTCTGCTCCTCCTCTTCTCCTATTGGTGTTCCCTCCTTTATAACCCCTGTCTGTCCTTTCTCTCATTGCTCTATATAGTTCTTTGTTACCTCTGTGTGTGCAGTCCTATGCTTGGAAATCCTCAGTAAGATTCACATTATCAACTAATGACTGTTTTGAACGTGTGCAGGATACGCTAGAAGACAGGTATGGTTTCTGGAAGATTACCAAGGATAAACATTTCACCGTGAAAGAGGGCACACATATTGTGCTTAATGGCATATTTATTCCTAATGCCAATAGCAATGGATCCGCTACTACTGTTCCGTGTGAATCGATACCTGCTGCAATATCTGCACCCTCCATTCCTGAAACCCACATTGTACAAGAACATAACTATTATGATTATGTACCAAGCCTTTCAGCTGAAAATGCAATGGAATGGGTACCCGAAGAAATGAACCTACCACCGGACCAATTGTTTGAAGAAAGCAGTGGCGATTCCTATGAGCGCTTCATGGAGGAGATGTGTGTCATACTGGATTCAGCGTTTGGGTCAAGCGTGGATTCAAATGCCTTGCTTTTCTGGAGCGACCAGTTGCAGGCAGACGAAGAGTTAATTCTACAAGAATGGTAAATATAAGAATCGTTATGCTTTGACTCTGTGCTTAAAGTTTTTTTTTTTTTGTAACCACCATTTTCACTTTCAATGCGTGGATACAGCGTAACATTGCAGACTGTATAGCATGTATCGATCACAAACAAATTGTTTCCTATTACAATATAGTAGAACCTGAAAGAGTAGTACACATTGCTGACGGAATAAATATACGTACTTTCCTATCCCTTTAAACATATTAGCAACATTTTACCATAACTCTAACACATACCTGTTTTGTTATCATGCAACATCTACAAAATAAAAAACCGGGTCCACCACGTATGACGTGGGACCCTTGTCATGGGCCAAGGCGTCCTTAAAAAGGATTACGGATGTAAGTCCCACCCCCAAGCGACGTGCGCGCCTCAAAGCCTATTGGCTGTGTTGTTTTGTTATAGTTACGGTAACTGCACTGTGTCATACACTGGGGGCGTACACTGGGCGTTAGCCGAATGTTAATTGAGTGGGAGGAGTGTTAGCGTGCGTTTCACGCTGGCTTAACATGACGTCACACGTATTGCATTTGCGCATTGTGTTATCGGCCGTGCTTTCTGTCCAAACACGTCTGTTTAAAAATAATACAGATGTACTCGTTTAGAACGAATGTAGTTTCGTCTTCATTGTATTTGAAATAAAGATTTTATGTTTACTGGTATTTTCAAGATGTATTGAACGCACAACGTACGCTTTGTTTTGCGCATGCGCTAACAGTTAGTGGAGCCAAGCGTGAAGTGCGTGCGCACACTAAGATGTGCGCGCACATTTTTCAGTATACAGGCAACGTTCACTTCATATACATAGTTATGCCTGCTACAAATTTAAATAAACATTACATACTGATGTATACTTGTACTTCTAACATATAAGTGAGTGACGTGTGTATGTACACAATCATATAGAGCTGTATAACGCGTTGTCACGGATACATATATAGTAAGGTGCCATATTTGACCATCATGTGTTTGCTGTATTTCAGAGATGTCAGGGAAGATACAATCGGATCAATGTATGATTTCAGAAGAGTCTACCTTTATATGAGATGATTGTGAGGAGGAGCCACCGACTACTATACTACATATGGAACTAATTTTATATTGCTTGCAGCGCTTATTAACAAACAAATAAAAATGTGATACCCTTATGCCTATATTGCATAAGCACTTAATTAACATAATGATGTTGCAAAACAGTGGCTCATGAAAATTTCTTGAGTGTTCTTTAATTACAACTAACATTTTATGGCATGGTGTGTTTTATATATAACAACCATTCCCACTCTGCTAACACATTTGTGTATTGTATTGTGTAATGGAACGTATGACTGTCGAAACTATGTAACAATAATAATAATAATAATAATAATATGAGCATGTTCATGTATAGCGCTGATAGTTGTACGCAGCGCTTTACAGACACATTTTTCAGGCTGAGGTCCCTGGCCCGTGGAGCTTACAATTTATTTTTTGCCGCCTGAGGCACAGGGAGATAAAGTGACTTGCCCAAGGTCACAAGGAGCCGACACCGGGAATTGAACCAGACTCCCCTGCTTCAAACTCTCAGTGCCAGTGTGTGTCTTTACTCACTGAGCCACTCCTTCTCCCAATGTAAAGGACACTTACAACCAACTAGCCATTTCTTGTTAAAAATCTGTTGTTACATGCGTATGTTGATAAAATGGTTTGGGACTGTAGCAAATAATGTTATTGGCCAGATGTTGTGGTCCCCTACAATGCATGATGTTCTGATTATGACATCAACATCATGTAATGAAGTACGTTTCTGTGTATATTTCATTAACCTAACTAACTATAGTTTACTGTGTTTATTAAACGTTCTAAAAATACATAGTATAGTCAATATGATGATATAAGCTACCATAATAAAGCTGGTGTTATCATTTGTCGGTGTTATACATGGATCCTACACAAATTGATACAGACACAAACAGTTGTCTTACAAAGTGTGTCTATGCTAATGTGCACGTGATTGACGTTACAATTGTGACAATACTTGATAATTATCATCATGATAATGATGAAGTGACGTGATTTCTATTGCAAAAATATTACCAACATTGTCATATTGGTAAATTATAAATGCTAAATGACAGTAACATTAGTGACAAATTTGTCTTCTCTGTTAACAGTTTAACACTTGGTACATGTAGGACACATCCACACACGTGTGACTTATACATACACATGTCACAAATGTAAATTAATGTTGACTATTAATTCCTAGCATTACAAAACACCAACATTGCTAAATATTAGATGTAGTACGCATTGTTGTGATTGCAGGCATTCATGCATGGAGTGTTATGATCAGTCAATTTCATCCGTGATGAATGATCTCCCGTAAGTAAAGAAATAAGTACAGTTATCCCCTTGTCTCCAAACACCTCTATATTACATTAATGGAATTTATAAGGGAACATACATAAAATGTGATGAAATGGGCGTAATCATTTTCTAATACAATGCACATGAAACCTCAAGAGTAGCTAAATGCATATACATGATACAGAAAGTACATGTATGTTACATTTGTGTTTAAACCAATATGTTGGTTTTTTACTTCAAATAATTATAGGAAGATTTAGGTAGGCACGTCTTATGAGAGATGTCAGCAAATATACATACCATGATCAGTCATACTGGAGATATACCTATAATGCAAAGGAACAATATATAAATTGCAAACATTGACATGCCATCTTCAGTACCGTAAGCAACACAGCAAAGTGTGTATTTGGTGTTAAATGTGCAACACCATGTATATTTAATCACATTCAAAATGTAAAGCAGGCTGGTGTACACATCATATGGATGTACATGTTACACTGCACCAATAACATTGTAGGTAAGCATACTAGAAGAATGAATGACTATGGCCATACTATGTGTATTGTGTTTGCATAAGGAACAACACAATGCTAAAATATTACTGCTTTGTTACCCCAGTTGTATTCACATACACACAACTAATGTACAATTGAAGAGGGATTATATAACCTGTGCAACAATAACATACCGGTGCCACATCCCTTTGTGCACACAGCAGAGAAAAGAAAGGTGTGCAACCCATATTCATCTGTGTCCTAACGGAAGGTTATATAAAGAAACATTATTGTTAATATAACATTATTAAACTATAAAAGTAGTACTAGGAACATATATGTTTTTACTTACAAGAAAAAAATGAATTGATGAGATTCTGGCGTGTCTGGCCACCACTGGCTGTTTGTTCATTTTCAGCAGCTACATGGGTGGGATGCTCGTCTACCAAAGGCTCAGCTAGGTCTGATTGTACATTGTGCCTGAGTGCAACATTGTGCAAAATGCAACAGGCAAGGATAATATCAGACACTTTTTGAGGCTTGTATAGAAGAGCCCCACCAGTTCTGTCCAGACACCTAAATCTGGTCTTGAGTAGGCCAAATGTCCTCTCTATAACAGATCTTGTAGATATATGGGCTGCATTGTACCTCTCCTCTGCTTCAGTTTGAGGGTTTAGCACCGGAGTCAAGAGCCACGGCCTAATTCCGTATCCTGAGTCACCTATAATGAATGGAGCACACATAAGCTGACATTAGTGATCAAATTCTACAATGCCAACATTCCTAAATAAAAATGTGTTTTGTGTTAGAACATCTAAATCTGTACTCACCCAGCAGCCAACCATGTTCAAAATGTCCCTCTTCGAACGCATGGAAGACTGAAGAGTACCTCAGGATAGAGGAATCGTGACTGGAACCAGGGAATTTGGGTACCACATGCATTATCCTCATCGTGGCATCACATACCACCTGTACATTGAGTGAATGGTAGTGCTTACGATTGCGGTACACATGCTCACTCTGACTAGGTGCAATCAAAGCAACATGTGTGCAATCGATTGCACCCAGCACACATGGTATCCCTGCTATATTATAAAAGCCATTCCTGACTTCCAGCCACTCTGTCGCCTCTGTAGGAAAATGAATATAATTCCTAGCGCGTCTATTGAGTGCATAGAGAAACTGGGTAAAGGCCCGCGAGAATGTAGATTGCGAGACCCCGCCCACTATGCCCACAGTTGTCTGGAATGACGCGGAAGCAAGATAATGTAATGAGCACAGCATTTTAACAAGCCCAGGGACTGCACGACCTCTGGCTGTGAAAAAATCTAAATCTCCCCTTATCTCCTCATAAAGAGATAAGATTGCTGCTGAACTCAAACGATAGCGACTTACTATCTCCTCCTCACTCATCCCATCTAACAGGGTTCTCTCCCTGTACAAACACGGACAAGGCACAACTTGTCTCCTCTGTCTTCTCCTCTGATCTCCTGTCCCTCTACCTGTCCCTCGGCCTGTCCCTCTCCCTGTCCCTGTCGTATCCGCGTGCCTGTCCCTGTCACTGTCCCTCGGTCTGTCCCTCCCTTGCCCTATATCATTCTCTTGATCAGCAAGCATGTCATAGAAAAGAATGTTCCTCCGTCTCCTAAACAATCGCAACATTTTGAAATGAGTAGCTGTGAATGAGCAGGTAATGGGCGTCCTTTAAATAGGTATGTGATGATGTCAGGTGACATAGTAAAATGCAAGGTGTTACATTAACATAATAAAGTACTTCTGTGGCAAGCTGTGTGCAGTTGATGTTAGAAGTATTTGTTGTGTGTATTCTGCAGGGAATGATGATATTTGCCAATGATGTCACGTGAAGCTTTGTACAAACATTGCTTGAAAATAAATAGTTTAATGTGCAATGCATGTAACACTTCTGAACGCAACAGTCAGTCATGTAATTAGACAAAAAGGCTGAGATTGACGTGGGAAAAGTTTGGTGTAACATGTGTAATTAGGCATGTTATTGTCACATGTTGACAACAATGAATAGTCGTGTGCATATGCATGCATTTCTGTAATGAGGATAGTTGCTATAGAATGAGTTTACAAGGTGTCACAATGATTAATTACTGTACATGTGTGTATAAGTTAGGTTGAAGTGCTTGTAATGCAACGGTTATAATGTAAACATGCAATGTGATTGCGCGTCCAATAAGTGACGTCATGAAAATAGGGAGGACCAAACCTAGATGTAAACATGAGAAGAAAGATGTACATGAACGTTTAAAGATGCGTTACACATTACAAGCATTGTGTAATGTAAAGGAACATGAATATACGGTGTATGTGTGACATGTGTGACATCATGTAAACAATTGTCGCTCAATTCAGTAAAATGTGTGATATGATGTGAGGTTCTCCTTTAAGAGTTGAGTATAGTATTTTCCCTTGACACATCATCACATGATGAGTAATGTGACACGCAAATGCTGAAAACATGTAAAAGTACAATGTTATGCAAATAATACACGTCAGCCGTGACACAATGCAGGGAATGCCCCCCACACTGTAATGCAAATGACGTTTGTATTGTGAGCAATGAAACGTAAACAGTACTATACTGTTATACGTCCCCGCTCCATTGACTTCCATTGATGTACAGAAGAGTTTTTTTTCTAAGTGCCGTTCCGGCAGCCTTAGCGATCGTTCTCCCCTCCAACTTACCAACTTTAGTTGGCGGGAGAAATTGGCCATAACATCTCAATTTCGTAGTGCCGATCAGCCCCGATAAGCTGATTTTGGTACTTGAATCCAGCAGATTTAAAAAAGTGGCGATCAGTGGCGAAAACAGGCTTATCGGCAGCCGACTTGCCATAACAAAATTAACGGCTACGAAAACTGGCGAAATCAAGCACTTATCGGCGCTTACTGAATCTCAAACCCAATTTTGGCTATAAATGCCGAAAAAATCCTTATCAACGCTTACTGCATGAGGCCCTTTGTTCGATCTTTGAATATTCTCTTTATATTGAGGTTTTTTAAGAGTTTTTGGGACTTTGGGTCGTTATTGTGCACATCTTTAAAATGTTTTAAAAGCGGAGTAAGTGGCATACCTTTAGCTATAGTTTTGGGTATGTTTTTAACATTTCTCAGGTGTTCTGTACAATAACGACCCAGGCTGCATTACATTTAAGGGACTTGAAAGTGTATCACTAAATAGTAGACAGGGAAATAGAGAAAATCATTTATTAAAATGTGAACAATTTTGGATTTATGAAATGTCAACTAGACATCCTATTGGTTTTAATGAACTTATTGAATTAACTCCATTTTTAAGATGATGTTTAATGTTTTTTTAACATGATTCTGTATCAGAGTTTTTATATATACTTTTATATATTTTCTGTTTCTTTTTCTTCTTTTTTAGATATATATCAGTACTATGTTTTTCTTAAATCCATCACTGCCTATATGTATTGATATAAGGCAGAAACATAGAACTAGAGGTCATATATATATATATATTTTATATCATGAAGGTTTTGTTATGAATTGATTGCTTTATGATACTAACAATAGCGATCTATGTACCTTTTGTAAAAAGCTTTATAACACTTATTTGCTTATTTGAAAAGTATCATCTGTTTTATCTCTATCAATTGCATAGAGTAAGAGGTTTCATTATGATCGCAATAATTAGGCATTTAAAGGGTGTCAGTTTGGGGGCTGTCCCATCTAATTGTCTGCCGCCTACAAATACGCGCGGATGACGCTGTACGTGACCTCCTGACGAAGCCTTGTGGTGCGAAACGCGTAGAGGTCACGACAGGTCATCCTGCGCGTGTTTCCTGACAAGCTGAGACGGAGCCTGCAAGAGGCACAAGCGGTGTGTTCCATCTTCACGGTGTCGAGATCCGGATCCCCTTGCAGACACCGTGAACCCTTGTCAGCTGTTCATACATCTATGGCGGTTTCATTCTAAATCGTTCTTAGAATTTCACTTTTTATTTATCATATGTATTTTTACTGTGTTTTGTATGTTGTACTGTTTAGGGTTCAGTTAGCATCAGAGGTTACATTCCATGATCACTGTGTCTTAGCTGTATAGCAATTATTGCTGAGGTGGGGTTGGATCCCCTCAGTATCTGTGTATTTTTAATAAATTACCATTAATTAATCCCTGGTGCCCATTTGTGCATTTTTTCTTACCTTGTTTTTCAGGGTGCTCTCCCCCATCTTGTAGGGGGGATCACCTTGAAGTAGGAGCCTTTGGGGAGACGCTCCATGCACGTTCTGCAAAGGGATTTTCCACATTGTATTATTACAGCACGAGCGCTGAATATCCTGCCTTTTCTGCTTTCAAGATAAGAACTGTTTCCAGATACAATTTATTGGACTTTGGACTCTGGTTCTCTCTCCTGGACTTTCAGGTGCATAGATAAGACTGTATTTTTATTTATTTTCCATTTTTATGTGTATGCTTATGTGTTCTCAATAGGGATTTTTGGGGGGATTTCAAATAGAATTTTATAACCTTAGAATAACAATTCATTTGGGTAGTATATATATTCATTGTATTACACCATTATGGCTGAGCTATTAGATTTCACTACTACATTTATATCCAGTTTGGATAATAGAAATAATAGAGGTGCTTTATTGGGTCAGATGTTCTGTGAGAATATCAATCTGGAAGAAATCTCGGTTGATTTACCATCAAAGATCCTTGCCCTTACTAAATTATTAGAGCAAGAAACAAAACCTTTTTGGGAACTTGTGTCATTTGAGGAATACCTGAAACAAAAAAGGGTTCCTAGAGGCCTAAGATTGTTACTCAAACCCACATATGGCAATGATAACCCAGCCTTTCTGGCTATTTGGGAAGAGATCCTTGAGATAAGTTCAATTAACCTCATTAAACTCCTTATGGGAGAGAGGAAAAAAGAACTGCACGATCTCTCTGCTAAAATTGACAAGGTCAAAATGGACATTGTCAGTTTACCAAAACTAGACAGACTGCCAAAATTAGTTGAAGACATGGTGGGCAAATTGAGAAAACATGAGAAAGGCATTATGGTGAGGAAAAATAAGAAGTTCCTAAGAGATAAGGTTGATTATTTGGAAAATAGGCAAAAGGACTGGAAAGATAAGACAGTAAAAACTGTCAATACAGATAAAACTGTCTATGGTCAGACTTCACAGAAGTCTATAAGTATAGAACCATCTAAAAAAGAGGTCCCTAAAAAAAAGCAACAGCCTATCTCATCCGGTGCAATACCTAAAGTCCCAAAAACTCTTAAAAAACCTCAGTATAAAGAGAATATTCAAAGATCGAACAAAGACTCTCATAGACCAAAAACTGAGAATAAAAAGAGAGATCACTCTAAAGAAAGGCCTCCTTATCAAAACAAATATAGAGAGAGGAGTCAGAGTGATAATTGGTCAATGGTGGGTAAAAATGGGAAACCTAAGGATGTTAAACATAAATATAAACATCAAAGGAGAGACCAATATGCCATCAAAGGGGATAAAAGTATTGTATTCGAACTACCGATTTCAAATAAATTTTTGAACCTTAGAGACAATGGTAGTGAGAGTGAGACAAATGAGGATAACAATGATTGTTTTTTTCAGAAGTCAATCAAAACCAAGCCCAAAAGACCAAGTTGGGATCTAGACAATCCCCCCTTAAAACCTCTGACAAAATTGAACCGAAAAAGGGGATATTCAGACGTGGTAAGAGAGGAGGGAGAAAGCCCCCCTACCAAGAGGGGATCCTTGAGCCACTAACACTCACTACTCATGGGATATTTAATTTATCTTCCCTCATTATAGATAAACCTCTTTTTCAAGTGCTCAGAAAGGGCCTTACTTTTGCCCCTTCAAGAGAATCAAATGAATTTGATCTATATATAGATCTTCAGAAATATCTGAGAAAAATGACACTACAGCATCATTATAGTAGCACTAAAGCTACTTCGGACTATATCCATCAAAATGATCCAATAGATAATATTAATGATCAAATGGCTGTTATCGAAGATCTTGAAGCTTTATTGAAAGAGCGTGATCCTGACTTTGTCAATTTTGGAAGTTACTTACACTCAGGATTCAAACCAAATTCTGTATTTTTTCCATATACCTCTAGGGGACACAATATTGAATTATTTGGAAAATTGGTTGAACAAGATTTCAAAGAAATGTGTAAGAAAAAACCCTCTGTAGTATATTCCAACCTGACTTGGGAGGAACATAAAAGTATTAAACAACTAAGGTCCAATCCAAATATTGTATTGAGGTCAGCTGACAAAGGGGGTGGAATAGTTCTCTTGGATAAAGAGGACTATTTCAAGGAAGCCCACCGCCTCCTACATGATCAAACTTCATATGTTACACTAAAGAAGGACTCTACAAAGGAATATTTGGGCCTAATTAAAACACACTTCATTGGGGCTCTAGATATTGGAATAATATCCAAGTCAGAGTATAATTATTTGCTAATTGAGACTCCCACTGTCCTTGTTTTTTATTATATCCCCAAGATTCACAAATCACTTTCCTCCCCACCTGGACGTCCTATAATTTCAGGGATTAATTCCCTCACTTCTAATTAATCCACTAACATTGATTTTTTTCTACAACCACTTGTCACCTCACTTCCGTCTCACCTTAAAGACACCACTATGGTTTTACAAATGTTAGATGGTTTTGTTTGGAAAGAAAATTATAGATTAGCCGCTTTAGATGTCCAGGCATTATACACTAGTATCCACCACCAAAAAGGGATAGATGCCATTAGACACTTTCTTATGACACCACAATCACTACCCATCACACAGGTTGAATTTATTTTAACTTCAATTAACTTTATCCTTAGTCACAATTATTTTTTGTTTGATTCCTTATACTTTTTACAAATCTTGGGGACAGCGATGGGAACAACGTTTGCCCCATCGTTTGCAAACCTTTATATGGGACAGTGGGAGTCATTGGCGATCTTTCGGTGTACTCCTCCGCAGCTCAAGCTGTGGAGTAGATACATCGATGATATTATCATCGTATTACCATTGGGACTGAGGATTCCTATCTTGATTTTGTTGCACTTCTAAATATGAATGAATTTAATTTAAAATTTAGTGGCGAAAATAGCCCAGTCAAGATTCACTTTCTCGATTTAGAGATTTACATTGAGGCAACATTGTTCATACCAAAACGCATTTTAAGGTCACAAATGTTAATTCTTATTTGGACCCATTTAGTTGTCATAATAAGAGGTGGGTCCAAAATATTCCATTTAATCAACTTCTCAGGTTGAAGAGAAATGATTCTAAGGCTGAGGAATTTGAAGAACAATCTTCATTCCTGAAAAAAAGGTTCCTTGACAAAAAATATGATAGTGATCTAATAAATTCCTCTTTTAAAAAGCTGGAAAAAATTCCAAGGAAATCTTTGATGAAATATCATCACAAAAAGGCTGATAAGAGAAAAAATCAAATCCCAGCTGGCATCACTCAATTTAGCACTATAATGTTAGGAAAATTCTGCAAAAACATTGGGGCATACTCAAAGCAGATCCCATTTTGGGCCCCCAATTAAAGTCCAAGCCGGGTATAGTGTTTAAACGTGCACCTAATCTTAAAAATATGTTGGCCCCGAGCCAAATCTCCAGAGAAGTCACTGTATCTGGGGACATTAAAACACGTTTAGGAATTAAGGGCACATATAAATGCGGAAAGTGCAAGGCATGTAAACACATCTGCCAAGGGAAACCAGTAACGTCTGGTGTTACTAAATCTGTGTATAAAATAAAAAGTTAAATTAACTGTCAGACGACGCATGTGGTCTATGTCTTACAGTGTAGCTGCAATTTGCAGTACATTGGTAAGACCAAAAGACCACTAAAAATGCGTATGTTAGAACACCTGATAAATGTTAAAAACATACCAAAAACTATAGCTAAAGGTATGCCACTTACTTTTCTTTTAAAACATTTTAAAGATGTGCACAATAACGACCCAGGCTGCATTACATTTAAGGGACTTGAAAGTGTATCACTAAATAGTAGACAGGGAAATAGAGAAAATAATTTATTAAAACGTGAACAATTTTGGATTTATGAAATGTCAACTAGACATCCTATTGGTTTTAATGAACTTATTGAATTAACTCCATTTTTAAGATGATGTTTAATGGTTTTTTAACATGATTCTGTATCAGAGTTTTTATATATACTTTTATATATTTTCTGTTTCTTTTTCTTCTTTTTTAGATATATATCAGTACTATGTTTTGCTTAAATCCATCACTGCCTATATGTATTGATATAAGGCAGAAACGTAGAACTAGAGGTCATATATATATATATTTTTTATATCATGAAGGTTTTGTTGTGAATTGAATGCTTTATGATACTAACAATAGCGATCTATGTACCTTTTGTAAAAAGCTTTATAACACTTATTTGCTTATTTGAAAAGTATCATCTGTTTTATCTCTATCAATTGCATAGAGTAAGAGGTTTCATTATGATCGCAATAATTAGGCATTTAAAGGGTGTCAGTTTGGGGGCTGTCCCATCTGATTGTCTGCCGCCTACAAATACGCGCGGATGACGCTTTACGTGACCTCCTGACGAAGCACGTGGTACGAAACGCGTAGAGGTCACGACAGGTCATCCTGCGCGTGTTTCCTGACAAGCTGAGACGGAGCCTGCAAGAGGCACAAGCGGTGTGTTCCATCTTCACGGTGTCGAGATCCAGATCCCTTTGCAGACACCATGAACCCGCATTTCTGCCTCAGTGTAAGTGTCCGTCTCCCCTTGCCAGCTGTTCATACATCTATGGCGGTTTTATTCTAAATCGTTAGTTAAAATTTCACTTTTTATTTATCATATGTATTTTTACTGTGTTTTGTATGTTGTACTGTTTAGGGTTCAGTTAGCATCAGAGGTTACATTCCACGATCACTGTGTCTTAGCTGTATAGCAATTATTGCTGAGGTGGGGTTGGATCCCCTCAATATCTGTGTATTTTTAATAAAATACCATTAATTAATCCCTGGTGCGCATTTGTGCATTTTATCTTACCTTGAAGTCTAATCTAGTAGTAATACATTGGGATGATGCTTTTGCCGGGAAAAATGTAGAAGATAAATGGGCAGTCTTTAAAACATTGTTAGAAAAGCACACTTATCAGTGTATATCCTTGGGTAATAAGTGTAAGGGGGTCACTCCCGGTTTCCCTGATGTCCCTTTGCCCCCTGTCTTACCCCTGTGGCCATGGGGGAAGGGGACAGTGACTTCTCCCGGTGGGCGCCGTCATCTTGGTTGTGACGCGAGGTTTGCGCAATGCGCAGAGGTTGTCAAGGGTAGCGGTGGCCATTACAAGTGTGCAGGAGCTCTGGGAAGTTGCGCAGGTTCAGTTAAGCATAGCGGCGCTCTTGCAGCTTCGCACAGGTGCAGGAGAGATCGCGCATGAGTTCCCCATAGGAAAAAGGTCTGGAGTGGACTACATCTCCCAGCAGCCTCTGGGGAATGCCCTATGATCCCTGTCACCTGCAGCCAGCCAGCCACTGAGACTTGCAGATTCTCTGCAGCAGGGGATTTGATACAATGTTGTGTGCAGAGTCAGGAAGCAGACTGTGAAGGACACGAGGCAGTCAGGCTGAGGATACAGAGGTGGAAAGAAGGGGGCAGAGAGCTGCGAGCTTCTGCTCTAGGCCAGGAATCCCCAGGCTAGAATTGAGGCCCTGACCCCACTAGTGAGGGTGGGTGGTCACAGGGACAGGCCCTAGGATAGGGACCTGTCACATTAGAGAAGGAGAAGGAGCTCTGCGTGTAGGGAGGCAAGTAGCCCCTACACTAGGCCCTATACCCCAGGCCCAGTTAGGCCCTAAGGCTAAGGCCCCGCTCCCAGAGTCAGCGCACCTGCGCTGCTGACAGGCGGTGCGCTGAGATACACAGACCGCGATCTGCGGTCTGTAGGGAGCGGGAGCCGGAGCGGGAGGTGGGCGGGAGGTGGGAGGTTTGATCGGGAGGTGGGCGGGAGGTGGGCGGTTTGACAGGGGGGGGGGCGTGGCTTGAGCGGAGGGACCCGCTACTCTCCCCCCCCTCCCTCCACGGACTCGGGCTGGAGCTGGAAGGTAAGTTTAAACACACACACGCAGGCACTCATTCATACACGCGCACACACACACACAGGCAGGCACTCACGCACTCATACACACACACACGCGCGCACACACAGGCAGGCACTCACGCACTCATACACACACACACACACACAGACAGAGGCAGGCACTCGGGCACACACACACACAGACAGGCACTCACGCACTCAGACACATACACACACAGACAGGCACGCACTCAGACACACACACAGAGAAAGGCACTCACCTGCTTTCACTCCACACTCCTCCCCGCTCCCCGAAGCCTCTCCTCCTCCCGAAGCCTCCCCTCCCCTCCCCATTGGCTCACAGCCACACACGTCACGCGTCAACGCTAGGAAACACCATTCTCTGGTGTCTCCAGCGGCTGACGCGCTACAGCGTGTAGTCAGCTGTGCAGCCAGTGGGGACCGGGACCGGCTCGCGAGGATTCCCCTGCTGGTGGGGAACTCGCGACCCGCCGCCCGCGCCAACGAGCGCAGCGGGACCGAGGCCTAAGTCATTGAAAGGTTGGAGCTGCTACAGGGACATGCCCTAGATAGGGAACGGATCCCCTCTGCAGTCAGGTGTGTTATAAGATAGTCAGGGACACAGCTGTGTGCACGTGGCCTGGCAAGTTTGGTCTGGGAACAGACCTCTTCAGGAAAGAGACAGTCTTCACGGTGGGAGCGTCTGGCGGGACATCACCCCACGCGGAGGCAGGTTTCATTGCAGGATCAGCGGATCCTTTGTGAAGATTCATCATACCGAGTGTGGACACACTCGGCAGGTACAGTAACCAAGTGCACCACCATTACCGATACCACACAGGCACTGATCACGCCTAAGGTTGCATAACTCTTGGGACACTTGGGACTCAGGGAATAAGGTGTGGAGTACAAGGCCCTGCGAGGTGTGTGGCTAGTTGTGTCTTCAGTGGGTAGAGTGATAAGATATTATCATAGAGTTATAAGTCAGTACATTAGAGCGTTAAGAGATATGTTATGTTCAGTAAAGCCCTTTGTTATTTCACATCCAATGTATGTGTTCATTTGTATGTGTCCTGTGAGGAACAACTCCCGCTCTGCTGGGAGCCATCGCAGGTGGAGGCGCTGCACCATATAAGTAGTATTAAGAGTAATTCACCCCAGGCTTCCAGTGGCGAAGGCTTAGGCTCCTGCGAGCCAAACAGGTAAAGGGGCAGCACCGGTAGCTATTTACAGTCACACCCCCCTATCTCACTTAGGGGTGGGGGAAACAGGGCTACATTTGGAGGCGCTGCTGAGATCAGACCTGGGGTGCCCTGTCCTATTTTTCAGTCAAATTTGTTCATCTAAATTTTCACCATGTTTGTTATGCCCTCAAGGCCGGAGAATCCTTTCCTTGTGATGAATATTAATTGGGGGGCGCACCTAAAAGCGCGTCCCCTGCTATGGCAGGAGAGCCCATGTGCTGACTGCCAGCCTGCACAGAAAAATGTTGCAAACATCTGTCCAGGACTGGCGGGAAAACCAGAGCCCCGCTCCTGCAATGTGAATGACTTAGTGCAGAGCCAGAAACACTCAGTAAAAGAAAGTGCCCCTCCTCTAGAGTCCACCAGGGGGAGGGAGCGCCTTGAGCAGCAATCAGCCACTTCTGTTCACCATAAGAGAAGTAACGGATGCAGTAAATCCCACTCTCAGTTGTATGGAGAGTGGCAAATACGAAGAGTGAACATAATCGTTCTTTTGTGTCCATGCTTACAAAAGGACTTGGATACACCTGCTGGTGTGGACTTTGATCCCTATCAGTTACCAACCGGGGTTTTGGTGGTACAAGTGGAAGGGAAGAAGTGTCTCAAATGTCCATGTTCCAAATGTGATTTCCCAGTGTGCTTGCTGCGGGGCACAGTTCCTGCTTCCCAAGCTGCTGCAGCCTACAGAAATCGCAGAGGAAGAGGCGATCGACCTCAATACTGGACCGGTCAATGCAGGTAATCAATTTGCACCCCTCACAGAAGTTTCGGATGGCTCGAACACTCTAACCGCGGTTCCAGATCCGGTTCCAGAGTCGGTTCTAGAGCCGGAACCAGCAGAGAAAGGTGCAATTGGCCTCTCCACCGGGGGGATCGATGCTGCTAACCCCACTTGCGCAACCACAGAGGTTTCGGAGGCCCCGTGTGCACTAACCACGGTTCTAGACTCTGCTCTAGAACCGCAAGATTTTCAAGCTACATTGACCAAAGTGGACGGATGCGACGCTGTGGCCGCGGTGAGTCAGTGTGCTATACCAGATGTTCCAGGGGGTCGTGCACCCCGGTTCTAGACTCGGTTCCACACTCAGAACCACAGATTCCAGAACCGCATTTTCCGGTATCACAGGGTAAGTTGTCTCTACCCCCATCCTCTCTTAGTGATTCCAGCGACCAACAACCAGCCGTGGGGATGCGCCAGCCGGCGGACAACACAAGTGAAGCTGAAAATAAAGAGACATTTATCCCATCTGCTGCGGATACTGCTGTGGGCCCGTGTGCCCTACCACTGCCAGTCCGGCCTACTACGATGGTACCATTGGTTCTAGGCTTGGGATCAGTACCTAACGATGACAAGGGTGAGTTGACTGCCCCAGGGGTGTTGGGTGTGAGCTTCCAGGTGATTGCGGGGCATGGTAGCTTCTTAAGTTTGGCCACCAGGACGATTGGCTCCACTCGGCATCGCGTCCTGGTGGAGGTGTCCCCCTTAGAAGATGGCTGTCCTGTGGTGCGAGTGGACCAGTACCCACCGCCTATTGTCCAGGTGAAGAGGAAAGACAGCCCCATCATGATGTCCAGTGCTGCCATAAGTATTACTGTGTTTGAACTGCGTGTGAGCCCGTGCGCTCCAACCCAATTGGTCGCAGGACTGGGATCCAACGCTCCCGAGTGTCCAGAAAGTGAGTGGACTTCCCCAGAAGTGTCGGGGATAGGTCCCAAGACAGCCGAGGTGGGAACTGACTGCGTCCCCGATGACCTGTTGGCCACCGTGAATCACCGCAGTGATGAGGCACCAACCCTTTACCTCCTACAGGATGAAACAGAGACTTTGAGCACAGAGACATTGGACTTGCTCACTTCCCAGTGGAGGTCTCCCAAGTGCTTAGGGACAAGGACTTTGTTGTGAATGCCCCATTGAAATTTGCCTCCTTTAAGCACAAAAAGGAGCGCTCCATTCACCATGTGGTGGACCGCGGTAAAGGTCAAGATCTCCTGGCCTACCGCATCCATGCCGCGGATGGCCGGGTAAAGGTCTGGCACTGTGCTATTCCTTCCACCAGCGGGAGGAAGTACTGCACCGACACACTTTATTCGAGCAAATACCCGGTATGTACCTGGCAGATACCTGGAATGCGCCGCTCCTCACCTCTGACAAGCCCCGTTGCATTTGCCTTCCCAGCCTGGGTTCATGCCTGGCTGATGGGCGGCTGATCTGTTAAATGATAATGATTAGGATTTAATAGGCTGCAATGCTTCGCGTGTCTACCAGATGGCATAAATTCATGAATTGTAATGCAGTATATATATATATACTGTGCAGTATTGCAGCCAGCGGGAATAAAATGCTTCAATCCCTGCCTGCAAAATAACTCAATGCACTCGGGCAGAAAACAGTCACAAACCTCAATACACCCGGGTATACCCGAATTCGTGGGACTAGCCGAGCTCGAATAAAGTGTGTCGCCAGTGTAGCTTGGAACCAGAGACTGTAGCACATGACCATAATCTCAAAGAGTCTACAGAGACTCCAGTGTCGGTAACGGATATTACCCAGGCGGAGGCTCAAAAAAGTCAAAGTGAGGTACCCCACATTATCAGTTAGGAGCACCCCACAATTGGTCTCAGCAAGCAGCTAACACTCAGCTGGCCTCGGGTATTACTGTGGTTGTTATGTGGTGTACCAATTCATACAAAGCATATGTGATAAGTTGTATATATCATGCCCTGCATTTTTATTATATAACTTTGTGCTGGGTGACGCTGTCCTCCAAGCGGGGACATTGGTATTTTCACCAGGGGGAGATTGTAAGAGGGTCACTCCCGGTTTCCCTGATGTCCCTTTGCCATCAGTGGCCGTGGGGGAAGGGGATGGCGACTTCTCCCACTGGTCACCGCCATCTTGGTTGTGACGCAAGGTTCGCGCAATGCGCAGAGGTTGGCAAGGGTAGCGGTGGCCATTACAAGTGTGCAGGAGCTCTGGGAAGTTGCGCAGGCGCAGTTAAGCATAGCAGCGGCCATTGCAGCTTCGCACAGGCGCAGGAGAGATCGCGCACGCGGTCCCCATAGGAAAGAGGTCCGGAGTGGACTACATCTCCCAGCAGCCTCTGGGGAATGCCCTATGATCCCTGTCACCTGCAGCCAGCCACTGAGACTTGCAGATTCTCTGCAGCAGGGGATTTGATACAATGTTGTGTGCAGAATCAGGAAGCAGACTGTGAAGGACACAAGGCTGTCAGGCTGAGGATACAGAGGGGGAAAGAAGGGGGCAGAGAGCTGCGAGCTTCTGCCCTAGGCCAGGAATACCCAGGCTAGAATTGAAGCCCTGACTTCCCACTAGTGAGGGTGGGTGGTCACAGGGACAGGCCCTAGGATAGGGACCTGTCACATTAGAGAAGGAGCTCTGCGTGTAGGGAGGCAAGTAGCCCCTACACTAGGCCCTATACCCCAGGCCCAGTTAGGCCCTGAATCATTGAAAGGTTGGAGCTGCTACAGGGACATGCCCTAGATAGGGAACAGATCCCCTCAGCAGTCAGGTGTGTTTTAAGATAGTCAGGGACACAGCTGTGTGCACGTGGCCTGGCAAGTTTGGTCTGGGAACAGACCTCTTCGGGAAAGAGACAGTCTTCACGGTGGGAGCGTCTGGCGGGACATCACCCCACGCAGAGGCAGGTTTCATCGCAGGATCAGCGGATCCTTTGTGAAGATTCATCATACCAAATGTGGACACACTCGGCAGGTACAGTAACCAAGTGCACCACCATTACCGATACCACACAGGCACTGATCACGCCTAAGGTTGCATAACTCTTGGGACACTTGGGACTCAGGGTGTGGAGTACAAGGCCCTGCGAGGTGTGTGGCTAGTTGTGTCTTCAGTGGGTAGAGTGATAAGATATTATCATAGAGTTATAAGTCAGTACATTAGAGCGTTAAGAGATATGTTATGTTCAGTAAAGCCCTTTGCTATTTCACATCCAATGTATGTGTTCATTTGTATGTGTCCTGTGAGGAACAACTCCCGCTCTGCTGGGAGCCATCGCAGGTGGAGGCGCTGCACCATATAGTAGTATTAAGAGTAATTCACCCCAGGCTTCCAGTGGCGAAAGCTTAAGGCGCCTGCGAGCCAAACAGGTAAAGGGGCAGCACCGGTAGCTATTTACAGTCACACCCCCCTATCTCACTTAGGGGTGGGGGAAACAGGGCTACATAAGTATAAAAGAAATATGGCAAAACCAATGTGGCTAAATAAACAGGTAGGGGAGGAAATGGACAAGAAGAGGAAGGCATTTAGAATCTTTAAGTCAGAAGGGACGGAGACATCATATCAGAATTATAAGGAATGTAACAAAAATTGCAAAAGGGCAATCAAATTAGCAAAAATGGATAATGGAAAAAGGATTGCAATAGAAAGTAAGGTCAACCCTAAAAAGTTCTTTAAGTACCTTAATAACAAAAAAATGAGAAAAGAAAATATAGGACCCTTTCAGTGTTAGATGGGTAGGCAGATTATTGGAGATAAGGAAAAAGCTGAGGTATTAAACAAATTTGTTGCCTCTGTGTTTACCAGGGAAGAATCAAGTTCAATAGTAGTGCCGCAGGAGGAAGCCACAACCTCCATATTAATGAACAATTGGTTAACTGAGGAAGAAGTTCATAAGCGACTTGAAAAAATTAAAGTAAATAAGGCACCTGGCCCCGATGGCATACTGTGACGATAGCTTCCACAGGCTTATTAATATTACACAAAAATAATTGGGTTTGAACTGAACGAGGCTTAAGATATAATAAATTGTATTTATTCCTTAGAATAAAGGTGAACACAAGAAGTACACTTACTTAAGGGTTGGGGAATGAGAAGTATGATGTAGCATTTCTCTCAGCAATCAGGAAATCATTCAGGTGATATCAGGTAACCATATCAGCAAACGAAGACAAAGGATATATGGGTGGACAGCAGTTTATAAACCTTTTGTCCCTCTATCTGTACCATTAAGCACCAGTGATTGGTTTTCAATTATCTCCAGCCAATCTTTAACATGGGAACACATTTCAACACATGCCCCCCTGCTAGCTGGCACAGGCGCAGTAGAACTCTGGGGTCTCATTTCTGTAGCCCCACATATGCAAATGGAATGCCAGCCATTCTACCCATTTGGCTTTATGGCAGGAAAACCTTTGTTGGAAGGTGTTAACTGGAACACTTAAGAACTGCTCTGGTTTGGGCCTCGGATAAACAGTGAGGGTGACAAAACTCTTTGAACAATACTTAAGTCCTAGACATTCGGTCGCCTCTCCGGCCATCTGCTACATAATGGCCAAAGAATTTGCCTCTGGAATTTATCCATACCTTAGAATACAGTATTAAGCATAAAACATAGACGTATTAAAATATCCAGTTCCGTTAGGTCTAGCAGGTCCAAACTTCCCAGTTCGCATTGCCAGAACTGGGACACCATATGGTCCAAAAAGCGACTTGCTACTATTTAAGGAACCAGAGTTACACAAATGTACATGAAATCATTTTAATACAAAAATCTCCATTGAAAAAGAAATCTCAGCTTTTCACTAAATCCCCATTGAAAACAACGGGCAGCTCCGCCATAGACTTTCAATGGTAAATCGCCGCCATTGAAGTCAATGGGGTTTTTCTGCCATTGAAGTCTATGGGAAAAGTCCCGAACTTCAAGGGGGTCCATACTCCGTCGGGTTGGTCCAAGCGGGTCAAGGATGGTTCTGCAGCAATGCCGGAGCAGTGGCTACAGATACCCCAAACCCTGATCCGCTGGACCCTCCGGAACCGGAGCTATGGAATACCAAAATTCAGTTTTTTCCACTTAGTCATTTTTCAGAGCCGTTTTTGCCGCCGCCGGCAAAGCCTATGGCGCGACCCACTCTATCTGGTTCGACCCTTATCGGGGGTCCAGGATTCGGGGACCCGGTGGTGGTCGAGTGGGGGGAAGCCCAGGAACTAGGGGCAAAAAGAATTTTATTCCTAGGTGCTCTAGAAATGTTTATTCCCACGCTAATTGACGTTGAACTTGACTCAAGTGATTTTAACTCTTTTAAAGGACATTGTATCCGCTTTGCGGTTTGCGGTCTGGACGGCAGCCAACTCGTTCTTCGAAAGGGTACCTCGAGGCATCTCCATTGAAGTCAATGGGCCCATTGACTTTCAATGGGAAACCGCCGCTCTCCCTCTCGGACGCCACCTGCTGGTCTTTACAGGAAACCGGACTAAAACAGCACAATCTTCCATTGGAAAGCATTGAGCCCTAATGGCGGCCAATGGGGACCTGCAAAATGGGGCCTGAAAAGGCGGGAAAACTACACAAAGAGCTATAATCATTAAAGAACTATTAACCCTTGTGCTCCCGGATGGATTCTAGTGTGTGTGTGATGCAGACACTGATTAACACAGACATTGCAATGGAACAGGGGAACAGGGGAAAATACATTTACAGGTCATAACAAGGGTTAAATCACATTTCTGGACCTCAGTTTTGTTAACCCCTTGTCTCCCTGGTGCGGTCAGGGGTGGCCAAATGGGGTGCAACCCCTTTAATACCGGGCCACCCCCTTTCTCCCTCTACACATACATCCAAGAGTTCTCAAGGAGTTAAGCTCAGTAATAGCCAAACCATTACATTTAATATTCAAGGACTCCATTCCCACCGGCTCAGTACAACAAGATTGGCGTAAAGCAGATGTGGTGCCTATATTTAAAAAGGAGCTAGATCACAACCGGGAAATTACAGACCTGTAAGCCTGACTTCAATAGTAGGGAATTACTTGAAGTTTTAATACGGGATAATATTCAGTAATACCTAATGGAAAACAAAATTATTAGTAATAGTCAGCATGGATTTATGAAGGATAGATCTTGCCAAACTAACCTTATTTGTTTCTTTGAGGAGGTAAGTAGGAATTTAGACCAGGGTAATGCAGTTGATGTGGTCTACTTAGATTTTGCAAAGGCTTTTGATATGGTTTTGATACGGTTTCACACAAGAGGTTGGTGTACAAAATAAAGAAAATTGGACTCAGTAATAATATATGCACCTGGATTGAAAACTGGTTAAAGGACAGACAACAGAGGGTTGTCATAAATGGAACTTTTTCAGGTTGGGCTAAAGTCGTGAGTGGAGTACCTCAGGGATCGGTACTGGGACCCCTGCTTTTTAACTTGTTTATTAATGACCTTGAGGTTGGGATCGAGAGCAAAGTCTCCATCTTTGCTGATGATACTAAATTGTGTAAGGTAATAGAATCAGAGCAGGATGTAATTTCTCTTCAGAAGGACTTGGAGAGACTGGAAACGTGGGCAGGAAAATGGCAAATGAGGTTTAATACAGATAAATGTAAGGTTATGCATTTGGGATGCAAGAATAAAAAGGCGACTTACAAATTAAATGAAGATATATTGGGGGAATCCTTGATGGAGAAGGATTTAGGAGTGCTTGTAGACTGCAGGCTTAGCAATAGTGCCCAATGTCATGCAGTAGTGGCAAATGCAAACAAGATCTTATCTTGCATCAAACGGGCAATGGATGGAAGGGAAGTAAACATAATTATGCCACTTTACAAAGCACTAGTAAGACCACACCTTGAATATGGAGTACAATTTTGGGCACCAATCCTATGAAAAGACATTATGGAACTAGAAAGAGTGCTGGGAAGAGCCACCAAATTAATAAAGGGGATGGACAATCTAACTTATGAGGAGAGGCTAGCTAAATTAGATTTATTTACATTAGAAAAGAGGCGTCTAAGAGGGGATATGATAACTATATACAAATATATTCGGGGACAATACAAGGAGCATTCAAAAGAAATATTCATCCCACGGGCAGTATTAAGGACTCGGGGCATCCCTTAAGGTTGGAGGAAAGGAAATTTCACCATCAACAACGGAAAGGATTCTTTACAGTAAGGGCATTTAAAATGTGGAATTCATTACCCATGGACACTGTGATGGCAGATACAATAGATTTGTTCAAAAAAAGGTTGGACATCTTTTTAGATGGGAAAGGTATACAGGGATATACCAAATAAGTAAACATGGGAAGAATGTTAATCCAGGGATTAACCCGATTGCCAATTCTTGGAGTCAGGAAGGAATTAATTTTTCCCCTTAATGGGGTTTTTTGTTTGCCTTCCTCTGGATCATTAAGTAAGTATAGATGTAGGATAAAGTATCTATTGTCTAAATTTAGCATAGGTTGAACTTATGGACCTATGTCTTTTTTCAACCTCATCTACTATGTAACTATGTATCCTTAAGTGCTAGTTACTTTGTAGCTTTTCTAAAACCCATCACTAGTATGGTACAGCGATATAAAGTCGGTTGTTACCCATGGAAGGTGGGCCCCCGTACTCTTATTCTGTATTGTAGAGCATGGGTATCACAGAGTTTTAAGAACTCGGTTTTGAAATAGTGCGGAATCAGGGTTGGAAATTAAGTCGATTCTATACCAAGGGCAGCTGGTAAAGTCAGACAGAAACTGTTGTGGGTTAAAGTTTCTAAATGTTCTAGTGAGGAGAACTTTAGGGCTTGATTGGTCACAATAAAGGACAGAGTTAAAATAAGCAGCAAGTTCATGTTCACAATCGTAGGTAACTTTGCATGAAGCTGTTGTGAGCTAAGTGAGTGTACAGAGAAAAAAGCAGAGGTGTGCCTTTTCCTTGCCAAAATGTATTGCTGCATTTGCAATGCTAGGGTCTGTTCAAGGTATGCAAAGAGGGATTGGGGGGAATGGGAGGAGGCAGTTAAGGGGGGGGCAGTTGTGTGCAGTCAAGTGTTGGGAGAGGCTGCAGTAAATAAAGTGTATAGGGGAGGTTAATTGTGCAGGCTAACAAGGGATAATAGTGTGGTCAGATAAGCTCATCATTTGTTGGGTGTTAATGCATCAAATTAAAATAGATTTGCGCAGAAGTCTGACCGTTTTGCCATTTGTTAGGCATTTAGTACCTCGTTTTAACTGGATTTTTTCGGGGGTAGAGATGTACAGTAGCAGATAGCTAATCAAGGCTATTTCTGTTTTATTAATCTTTAAACGGTTTTTCTATCAGTCACATGGATTTTTAGAATGGCGGTAGAGGGCTTTACTGGGCACTTTTAATATTGGTTTACAAGGAAGTATTGAGAGGGGTCTTCTCCTTTTGGGGGCTCCAAAGCCAATTTGATGTTTGACATGGCTTCGGGGTGGCGGTTACGTTAAAGCTTTGATATGATGTGTTTAAGCTCTTGGCTGGGAGGCAGAGAAATATTTGGTACGATATTCATATATCGTTACTTACCGTATTCTGAAGGCTAAGGCAGCGGTGCGCAAACTGTGGGGCGCGACCCCCATTGGGGGCGCGAGACTGCCAGCGGGGGGGCGCGGGGTTTACAGAGGCCCCGCGCGCTTCCCGCAGGCACTTAAATTAAGTGCCGGGGGAGCTGCAGGGCCTCTGTAAACCTTAAGGCTGCGGTCCCAGTAATGTCTGTGACATGCGCGCCCGGCGGGGGAGGCGGCGCGTGTCACAGCGCTAACCGCGATCTGCGGTCTGTGAGGAGAGGAGAATCTTGCGACGGGAGGGGGCATGGTCGGGGATTTGCGGGGCGTGGCCATTACATCACGCGGCTGGTTCGCCCTCATTGGGTGAACTGCCGGTGGGGGCGTGGCCCCGCCTCCGTCGCTAGGAGTAAACTCAATTTTATTGAGTTGGGAAAAACCCTGCAGCACGGCGCGGCTGCACCTTCTGCGTGACGGTGCGTAGTGGGCCCAGCCCCATTGAGGGGCGGTGCTTACACGCACAGTGCACGCCACGCCGTTCGCACAGGCTGTACTGGGACCGCAGCCTTACTTACCTAGGCCCCGGCGGCTTCCTTCCTGCGTCGCCATGGCAACGCGGCATGAAAATGACGCCGCGAGGTCATGTGACATCACGTTGCTGTGGCAACATGACGCCGGAGCGCAGGTAAGTGGGGGTTAGGAGGGGGGGCGTGGGGGTTAGGAGGGGGGGCGTGGCAGTGAGGGGACCGCCGGCAGGGGGGCGCAGGGAAAAAAAGTTTGCGCCCCCCTGGGCTAAGGTATGTTTATGCTTTATTATTAAAGATGAAGGTTAAATTAATAAAGCTGTGGCCTTTGCCACCATTTCCATGTACTTCTGTCTGGTCTCATTATTTATTCTAAGTTAAAAGGGCACATACATCCTACACAGGATAAGATCTGTGCATACAATCACTGCTACATTAAAATAAAATGCTACTATTTCTATTATGTAAGAATACCATTATAATGCCATTATAGCAGATGGCTAACACACTGAGTTAATGAATCAATTCTCAACAACTAGATGTATGTTATTGTTGTTCCATTATGATTTAACATTTAGAAACTGTATATACTCTTTATACTTTACGTGCCATTTCAATTTATTATCGTGTTGTTTAATTAATTTTCTATGCTTCATTACCCAAAACTAGATGTTTCCTCTAAACAGTATGTCTTTATTCTTGTTGTTCTGGGCATTGCAGGTTCCACCCAGATATTAATCTCTTGCTTTGATATCCTTCCAGCATTTTTAAAAGCACTACATTCTCAATAACATGTAGTAGTAAAAAAATTGTGTTGAAGAGACCCTGAGTTGGAATATTCGGGTTCCGGCAGCAGTACATGTGACCGAGCTATTGAGTGCCGGATAAACTCCTGATTGTACTGACCTGGTCACAGTTAAATTCTTGATATTTATGTGGCACATGATAGAAAATGTCAGGAAATGCCATCAAAGCCACGTTATCAAAGGGATGCACTGTCTGCCTAGACTTTATGGTGTGCAACATTAAATTAGGGTTTTCAGGCCAAAGGGAAAAAAGTGCTAAAAAAAACCCCCAAGTCAAACATGGAAAGATAGTCCGTCTACTTGTTTAACACGGTATAACATGAACACTGCTGCTGGCGGGATGAAAATAGGGTGGCAATGCTTAACAACTCCTTGGCAAAAGAAAATGCCCCATTGTCGTTTCTGGTATTTCATTTTTGCACTGCAGTAAAACATTAATACACAATCAAAGTGTTTTTAGCGATTGGATGTTCAAACTGATTGAAACCAAATAAGGGGAGTTATGAAGCTCCTTGTCCTCCCCTTGCTGAAGAATTCTCCAGCGTAGGGAAGACATCTTCACATCTTCAATAGGAGCCTAGGTGTTACATATACATTACAGCATTATTATTTCCTGCCTCAAAGAGCTTACACTCTAATACAGTGCTTAAACCAATGTTTCCAATATAACATGGCATTGGCACTGGCATTTGACCTGTGGTTCTCCCAAGACAGTGCAGTTAGCACAAAGCCACAACTTCTCCCCAATGATTGTTTGCTATTTCAAGCGATTGTTGTACATATTACAGTACATGTACATGTTGTAAGGATCTGTGAGTCCCGCTACCCTCGGCAGGCTTTCTGTTTACCTCAGTCCACTGTCGGGTGATTTGCTTCCCCTGCCTCCTGCGGCAAGTCACCTGGGCCATCTACCAGCCGCCGGTCTATGGGCGCACGAGCGACAATTAATGCAGACTCCTCTGGTCCCGCCTCTGGTTGCACCCACGCGGGGGCATCATCGGCGCGTCACGTACGCGTGCTTTCCACGTGCAGGCACCGCATCATTAATCCTCAGTAAACCTTCCCACACCTGTCTCCTGCACCTCTTGAGCCAATCACAGCAGGCGCTCCTGACGTGCCCCCTCTCGCCTTGTCCTCATTGGTCCCATTATGTCTTATATGCTCAGCCTTTCCCCTGCTTCATCGGCTGAGCATAAACCTTCCTACGTGCAAAGTGGTTACTGCTGTCTTGCCTCCACAGTCTTGTCGTGCTTCCTGATCCTTGCTCCTGACCTTAGCTTTCCTTCCAGACTCCGCTCTTCTGTTCTCCTGACCCTGGCTACCTACAACGATCCGCACCTCTCCATCCCGACCTCGGCAAAGTACCTCGGCGATCCGCACCACTCCAATACTAACCTCGGCAAAGTACCAACGATGATCCACCTCTCTCCAATCCAGACCATGGCTAACTACCTCCAACGATCCGCTACTCTCCAACACCAACCTCGGCAAGTACTACTGACCATCCTGACCTCTCCTACCCCAACATGGCTACCTCGACCAATCTACACTCCAGGCGTGCTAACCCGGCTGCGAGTTGGTGTAATATCAAATCCCCACCTCAGCCTTGCGGTCACGTCTTGTTTGTGGTGAGCACTCCGTTACACATAAAAGAAAAAGGGGATCCTCCGGCGCGTGGTTCCACTTGTGACTCCGGGACGCATGAAATAATAATAGAACAAGGTAAGAATCAAAAATGCAGCCGCTCCATAATACAAAAAATAGGCACTCACCAGCAAAAAGAGGTTAAAAAGGTATACTTTAATGAACTACATAAAAAACAAAAAAACAGACAGACAGAATCTGCTTCACCACCGGATGCCTGGAGGAGACGCTTTTGGCAGCGTCAGGGCAGCTGCAGCAAGAAAGGATGACCAAGGCGGCGTATCATCGTGAGTAAAGGGTACTCCACGCCGGGCATAGCCAGGGTAAGGGGGACGATAGTGACTGCACCTCACAATTGGTTGTCCCCCCCTGTGTCCCCTCCTTGTCACCATTATCTATCTGAACACAGAAAACTGCAGCCCCTTAATCCTTTATTTTCCGGTGTCAACTCCTATTATTACTTTACTACTGCCTAAAGGCTTTATTTCCAACCTCCTGGAGCTTTGACACGGTTTTTTCTTTGCACATGGAATAATAAACAGAAAAAAGAACCACAATCAGGGGTAGTTAAGACAGTGGATCATATAAGTAGGTTTCAGTAGGAATAAACTTACATCAAACAGTGATTCTCCAATAGGGATAAGGGAGACTTCATTAGACAATAATTTCTCCAATAGGGATAAGGGAGACTTCCTGATAGTACCTCAAATTAGGGAAGAGAAGGGAAATATAGTTTAACACCGTTTTATTAACAAATAAGTAAAAAAGAGATTGGAAACTCACAAACGGCCAACAAATTATGGCAATTAGGAGAAGTGCGTCTGGACTCCACAGACCGTCCTCCAGAGTCCCTGGCTGTTGGTTGTGGGTTCCGCTCCAGCTGTTTAGGATGGACCTCTGCAGAGAAGTATCAGCGACAAGGTGCTCGTGCACAGACCTGGTTCCTCCTTCTGCTGTTCTCCCTGCCGCAGCACCTGTTTCCACCTTCCGCGCATGCGCATGCGCGTCAGTCACAGTGCTGCCTCCAAGTCGGACGAAACTCTAACTCCTCAGTACGGTGGCCTGTGATTCCCAAAGTTTGTCAGACGCGTTTCGCAAAATAGCTTCCTCAGTGACAGTAGTCCATATGGGGTAACAGCAGTATATATGCCCTTCAAGCTTTCAATTATCTAATTAATATAAAACTCACATCTAAATTCGTTATTACTCTCCTTCTATGTAGCAGTTCCAACAAATATATCTTAGCTTTCTAATGTTCCCTTTAAAATAATAAATATATACTCTATTCTAAAATCCATATATTCTAACAGAATTCATCTATTATATGACAGTGGAGAAAAAACACTTGCCTTTAAACGGAATTTCTTTATATGACACTCTAAAAGGAAAAAAAAAATGGTTTCAAATAAAAGCAGTCAGTTCCATTTCTAGATTTAACCCCTTAGGTGCCAAAGTTTGAAGGGTGAAAATCCAAAAGGATTCTCTTTTGGATATTTTTGTATATAGTCACCCCCCCTCCAATCTGCCTTCACTTGCTCTATTCCCCAACATTTGAGGCATGCTGGATCTTTATTGTGTTTGTTCTTATAATGATTGGATACACTGTATGTCTAAACCATTGATGATATTCCTAATGTGTTCGCCTATACGTATTTTCAGTTTGCGAATTGTTCTCCCCACATATTGGAGATTACATCCACATTGTAGGACATATACTATTCCTTTGCTATTGCACGTAACGTGATTTGATTGGATAATCAATCAATGAAACAGAGCATTTGAATGAAATCGTTTTTGTACCTGGTTGTATATTATTTCTTCAGGCTTTACAATTACGGCATTTTGTAAAAAGCCTTTGGAAAGTTTGTCCAGCCAGCATTGGTTTTGTTGAGGGGGGAGATAACTTGGCACTAGTTTTTGTTTTAAATTAGGTGCCCTAGAAAAAAACCACATCTGGTTTCTCCCCTATTATTTCTTTTAACCACTGATCTTGTTTTAAAATATGGTTAAATCTAGAGATGGAACTGTCTGCTTTTATTTGAAACAAATTTTTTTTGTTCCTTTGAGAGTGTCACTCGCTGATATACCCGGTGTTGCCCGGGCGTGGAAGGGCAGGGGGCATGGAGTGGAAGGGCGGGGGGGGCAAGGGGCGTGGAAGGGCGGGGGGGCATAGGGTGTGGAAGGGCGGGGGGGCAAGGGGCGTGGAAGGGTTTGGGGGGGGCAAGGGGCGTGGAAGGGCGGGGGGTAAGGGGCATGGAAGGGCGGGGGGCAAGGGGCGTGGAAGGGCAGGGGGTGTAAGGGGCATGGAAAGGCAGGGAGGGCAAAGGGCAGGGAGGGCAAGGAGGGCAAAAGGCAAGGAGGGCAAAGGGCAGGGAGGGCAAAGGGCAGGGGGCAAAGGGAAGGGGGCAAAGAGAAGGGGGCAAGGGGAAAGGGGGCAAAGGGCAGGGAAGGGGGGGCAAGGGAAGGGAAGGCAAAGGGCAGGGGGTCAAAGGGCAGGGAAGGGGGGCAAAGGGAAGAGGGGCAAAGGGCAGGGAGGGGCAGGGGGCAAAGGGCAGGGAGGGACGGGGGGGCAAAGGGCAGGGAGGGGCGGGGGGGCAAAGGGCAGGGAGGGGCGGGGGGCAAAGCCAGGGAGAGGCGGGGGGGCAAAGGGCATGGAGGGGCAAAGGGCAGGGAGGGGCGGGGGGCAAAGGGCAGGGAGGGGCGGGAGGGGCAGGAGGGGCGGGGGGGCAAAGGGCAGGGAGGGGAGGGGGGGAAAAAGGGCAGGGAGGGGTGGGGGGGTAAATGGCAGGGAGGGCGGGGGGGAAAAGGGCAGGGAGGGGTGGGGGGGGCAAAGGGCATGGAGGGGCAAAGGGCAGGGAGGGGCGGGGGGCAAAGGGCAGGGAGGGGTAGGGGGGGCAAAGGGCAGGGAGGAGCGGGCAAAGGGCAGGGAGGGGTGGGGGGCAAAGGGCAGGGAGTTGAGGGGGGGCAAAAGTCAGGGGGGCAAAGGGCAGGGAGGGGCGGTGGGCAAAGGGCAGGGAGGGGCAGAGGGGGCAAAGAGCAGGGAGGGGCGGGAGGGCAAAGGGCAGAGAGGGCAAAGGGCAGTGGGGGCAAAGGGCAGTGGGGGCAAAGGGCAGGGAGTGCAAAGTGCAGGGAAGGAGGGGGGGCAAATGGCAGGGAGGGAAAAAGGCCGGGAGGGCAAAGGGCAGGGAGGGCAAAGGGCAGGGAGGGCAAAGGGCAGGGAGGGAGGGGGGGCAAAGGGCTGGGAGGGAGGGGGGCAAATGGCAGGGAGGGGTTGGGGGCAAAGGGCAGGGAGGGGGTGGGGGCAAAGGGCAAGGGGGGGCAAAGGGCAGGGGGGGCAGGGGGCAAAGGGCGGGGGGGAGTCATGGACATGTGATAGAACCCATTGCCCTGCGTTTCCTCACCTTGCACACGCCCGCGTTCCTCTTCCTCCAGGTACCGGCTGCCCTCCTCCTTCACCTCGGGCTCCTCAACGGTTTCCGTGACCCCCGGCGAGGCTGAGATGCTCCAGTGAGGAGGTGCTGTGCCTTTCACGGGAGAGGCGGAGAGAGCCGGAGGAGCGCTCTCGGGGATGGGGAGCTGGGGGAGCGGCCTATGTGAAGTGAGCCGCAGAGAGCTTGCTCTGTGTGGGTGGGGGGGGGAGTGGGAGCAGTGTGTGTGAGGGAGAGCGCCGTGGAAGGGTGAGCGCTGGGGAGGGTGAGAGCCATTGGAAGGGAGCGGTGTGTGTGAGGGAGAGCGCCGGGTGAGGGAGAGCGCCGGGTGAGGGAGAGCACCGGGGAAGGTTGAGAGTTGGGTGAGGGAGAGCGCCGGGGAAGGGTGAGAGCCGTGGGGAGGTGAGAGCCATGGGGAGGGTGAGAGCTGGGGAAGGGTGAGAGCAGTGGGGAGGTGAGAGCCGTGCGGAGGGTGAGAGCTGGGGAAGGTTGAGAGCCGTGGGGATGTGAGAGCTGGGGAAGGGTGAGAGCCGTGGGGAGGGTGATTGCCGTGGGGAGGGTGAGAGCCGGGGAAGGCCGAGAGCCGTGGGGATGTGAGAGCCAGGGAAGGGAGCCGCCTGTGGGAGGAGAGAGCAGAAGAGAGCATGCTCTGGGGGGCCAATGAGAGCTGTGGGGGGGCGGGACACAGGGGGGGCAGACACACTGGCCAATGAGAGCCATGGGAGGGCGGGCAGACCGACGGACCAAGCAAATGGTCTCCAGACACTCACAAACAAGATTTTCGATTATATAGAAATAAAGAAATTCCGTTTAAAGGCAAGTGTTTTTTCGCCACTGTCATATAATAGATGAATGCTGTTAGAATATATGGATTTTATAATAGAGTATATATTTATTATTTTAAAGGGAACATTAGAAAGCTAAGTTGTTGGAACTGCTACATAGAAGGAGAGTAATAACGAATTTAGATGTGAGTTTTATATTAATTAGATAATTGAAAGCTTGAAGGACATATATACTGCTGTTACCCCATATGGACTACTGTCACTGAGGAAGCTATTTTGCGAAACGCGTCTGAAAAACTTTGGGAATCACAGGCCACCATTCTGAGGAGTTAGAGCTTCGTCCGACTTGGATTTAAAAAACAAGAGGGGTGTCACCCCTCCTCTTATTTTGTTAAATCCATGCTTTTATAAAGTTACTTTATAGCACCGTCCAGCCTTTGCTATTTTTGCTGCGCGGCCATGCCCGCTGTCTCACTCTCCTCCTCGGCGATGGTGATTTACCCCTGATTGTGGTTCTTTTTTCTGTTTATTATTCCATGTGTACTGGAGTCACAAGTGGAACCACGCGCCGGAGGATCCCCTTTTTCTTTTATGACTGTTACATATAGAGGTTGGTGAATCACCTCTAAGAAACTCTGGCAGCAGGATTACATTTTTGTGTGGGACTTAATTGAACCATTTACTTGATATGGTTGGTGCAACTATTCTTTCTTTCTTTTACTCCGTTACACATTTTACATGTAAAATTATTGGATCTTTTCTTGTGCGTTCCTGAACCCTGTTGCTAATTTGTTATTTTCCTATAGCGAAGTATCATTGTGTACAGCTCTATCCATAGAAAAATAAAGGCACAAAAAAGAAATATCCACAAGACCATACAGCCCTGGCAGACTAGGTGGATCAAATGGGTCTTATCTGCTGTCAAATGTATGTGTTTGTCTTCTGTCCCAGAGAATGGCTTCACAGTCACCGTTTCACAACCCTTTTCCTTGACCACACGTGATGTCACTCTTTTTTTCCCTTTAAAATGCTTATACTATGGGATTAATTCCTATGGTTACTGTCACAAGAGTACCACTAATCCAAATTCATTCCATTTGAATGTTCACATTTCTTATTAATGTGACCAAGCATCTGATGTCACCAACGGAAACCGCGACCTCTGAGGAGCGGTCACATAATCGCCATTTGCTGGCCGGTTCATTGCCCCTTTTGCTATCCCTGCAGGGAGACTTTGTAAGAACATCAGCTCCCCTGTTTGAGCTGGAAACAGTAAAACAAACATACACAAAAAAGAACCTATTAACCTAAACTCTGACCAACCCTCTGAAAGCACAGAGGGACTACAGAAGTGTCAATCATTCTAGTTCCAGCAGAAGTTGTTTTCTGTCTAACCCAGATGGAAGGAGTAGAGATGGGTGAGTTTGTTTGGCGAATTTGGATCCTGCAGCAGATCGGCCGGTTCCTTTGGTATGCAGATTTCAGCAGATCAATGTCAAAAAGGGCAATTCGCATTTTGCAGATTTTGTATTATTATTACCAATACACTATGTGGATTTTGCAGCCCGTGGACGGATTTGTAGAATCCACTCTGTGGTTTCAGCAATCAGTTGGCGGATCCTACAAATCCGTCCACTGGTTGTATCCAATGGCGGATTTTGATGAATTCACCCTGATTGAAACCGCTGAAATCCGTATTTTGTCTGTAACATCAGCGAAAATCTAGATAAGAGCTACATCCCATCGTACTGCCATTGGACAAAGAAGAATATATGGTAATTTGGTGCATGTTAGGAGATGGTGGATCAAATTCAAATACGTCATAGCTTTGGAAAGGCAATTAATGGTCTCTAAGACAAACTCATTTATTTGTGTTTAACCAACATTTTTTCCGATGGCATATTAGAAAAAGATTAGAATAACCTCAGTCAATGCTGTGTGAAACGTATATGATCAAAATGAGTAAATGTAGAGATATCCCCTATCAGAAGCTTCCACGGTTTATTTCACGATATAGCAAAATGTGGGCAGCGGTGACTTGGAGAACCATAACTCTTCCTTTGTAACCTCTTTATATGTGTGTCTTACTCATATATTTTTTTTCTTGATGTACTGTAGCTTTTCTGTAATGCATTATACAAAGTATTTTAAGATCTGGCTTCAGTGTAAAAAAAAAAACGACGCACCACTATAAATATTTTTCAGGTGAACAGTTAGAATCTTTGGGTAAAAGGGGACGATAGACAGCACTCTGATAGTGTTAAATTTATGCAATTGCAGGGTGCACGGAACAAAAGGGGACCCTTATTCCCCTTTATAGTACTAACAAATCTACATAAGTACCAGCACTCACTGTCTAATAGCTAAATGATGAAAACAGTTGTAATGCAGAATAAACATTTAATAATAAAACAAACCACAAATAAATCAAATGTGTTTGCAGAAACCAGTATCACAAATGGGCATGTCACAAAGTGAGGGGTGAGGGGGGGGGGGGGGGGAAAGGAAAAGGGAAAAAAAACATGAAACACAAGGAATATACACAAAAAACGGAGAACGGCAAGTGTGCTAGGGGGGCGACGTTTTGAGGGACTACCTCTTCATCTGGCCCATTCCCCTTGGTCCAAAAGGTCCCAGAGGTACTTCCCTAAGCCTCCCTTCCCCTATAACTGGTCAAATCAGACGCCCCTTAAAATAGATAGCAAACATACAGTGTAGGCTAAATACAGCTAAACAGCTAATAGAAGGGCAGCAAGAATCCACTAAAGTCAATGCCAGTAGTTCAAGTACCACAAGAAACTGTGGGCAATGGTACAGTAAAGGCTGAACACAGCTTGCAAGAAAGCAGCTTGCAAAGAAGCACTCCACACGAGCACAAGGAGCAGAGCCACATGGTTTGATTACTGTCTTCATTTGCTATTCCCATTAACCTTTCATTGACTGTTGTGGACTCCTGGTGCTTCTTTGCAAGCTGCTTTCTTGCAAGCTGTGTTCAGCCTTTACTGTACCATTGCCCACAGTTTCTTGTGGTACTTGAACTACTGGCATTGACTTTAGTGGATTCTTGCTGCCCTGCTTTTAGCTGTTTAGCTGTATTTAGCCTACACTGTATGTTTGCTATCTATTTTCAGGGGTGTCTGATTTGACCAGTTATAGGGGAAGGGAGGCTTAGGGAAGTACCTCTGGGACCTTTTGGACCAGGGGGAATGGGCCAGATGAAGAGGTAGTCCCTCGAAACGACGCCCCCCTAGCATACTTGTCGTTCTCCGTTTTTTGTGTATATTCCTTGTGTTTCATGTTTTTTTCCCCTTTTCCTCCCCCCCCCCCCCCACCCATCACTTTGTGACATGCCCATTTGTGATACTGGTATCTCCAAACACATTTGATTTATTTCTGGTTCGTTTTATTATTAAATGTTTATTCTGCATTACAACTGTTTTCATCATTTAGCTATTAGACAGTGAGTGCTGGTACTTACGTAGATTAGTTAGAATCTTTATGACTCAGGAGCCATCGTGTTTGTTTCAACTCATCAAATGTTTTGTGAATCCCAGCTCTATCTGGTAAATTAATGATTAAATCGCCTTTTCATCTGGGACACAGAGTCTCTTTGAGTTTCTGTACGCTCAAGGCATCCTGCGTGTCATCAATTCTTTAAGCTATATTTCCTTAATAAACTTCTTATTCATATACCACGGCAGTCAAGAACCAAGCCTTTTATAGATAAGTGTGTGTTTATTTGCCTTGCCTGACTCTGGGCTGTTATAACGAAACAAATATACCCTGTATTTCCTTTCTTTTAGAGTGATAAAAAAGATAGAAAGATAGATCGCCATAATGTGGCTTATATCTGGCCCATTACATTACTCAGCTTTGTATTGCTCAGAGTTAGCAAGCCCAAGAAAAATAGCCGCCATAACTGTTTGCACTGATTTATTAATTCAATATCCAAATATGCGCTAAGTAAACCAAGTATATTATTACTAATATAATATTTGCTGACAATCCACATCTAAGAGGAACATGAATCAGAATATGGCACGTGTACTTTCTGGGTTGGGCTGTCATTCTTTTCCCCTTGTCACTGGGGCCTACATGTGCTGCGGGGCCCAAGCTTGTTCTCAAATTTTTTTTATTGAACTTTTCAGTTTTTGGGGTGCATCATTACAGCAAAACAGCAAATAATAAGTTACAAAAACACACAAACATGAAGGATCCCAGGGTCAGTCCCCCTCCCTCCTGCCCGCCATCCCGCCACTGTCACAGCCAGGGGAATCCCGTCGTTGTAGAGAGGTGAGGAGGCGCCTCTGTCCTCCCAAGATCCTGCAATAACAAAAAACAGGGTAAAAGACATCCAAGGGGGGGGGGAGCGGGATTTCATCTTGCCAACCTCCTTCCATCCATCCACCTATGATGATGTGTGGGGTCCGGAGATCTCCCAACTCTGGTCTTGTCATATCCTCCTAGCCCAGAAGGTCTGATCTCAATACCATGAAATAGGATACTATCTTATGGATATATAATCCATGGTTGCCATATTTTGTCACGTGTCTTAGTTGTGTGTTTTAAACATGCTGTCAGTCTGTCCATTGTCATGACCTCATTTATCCTTTTTTTTTACCGTATTCGTGGAGGGTGCTTCTAACTTTTTCCAGGCTGCAGCTATTGAACATTTGTTGGCAGTGAGAATGTGGGAGCTGAGTTTGCATTAGTGATGGCTCAGTGATTCAATTGGCTTGGCTAGAAGAAACGCCAAAGGGTCCAGGGCTATCCGTACCCCCAACATCTCCTCCAGCCAATCTCTTATCTTGGACCACAGTTTCATTATTTCTGGACATGTCCACAATATATGTATCATGTCACCTACACAACCGCAGCCCCTCCAACTTAGATCTGGGTAACCTGGGTAAATCTAACTGAGTTTTTGCGGTGTCATGTACCATCTATAAAGTATCTTGTAAGCATTTCCTGTCGTTTTAGTACAGGTGGGTGTCTTGGACACTCCTTCCCATATATCACCCCAGTCCTCACTCGAGATCTCTGTTTGTATTCCCATCCCTCTATGTATTTTCTTCACATCTACTACCAACTCTTTATATATTGATGATATGAAACCTTTTTGACCTTTTCTGTTACTACATAACTGTTCAAATCCTGACACTTCCTTAAATTGTGTTCCCTGTTCAACCTGCCTAAATTGAAAATACAAGAATAAATCTTATGGGGGGATGTCGTATTTCTCGACTACCTCTGCAAATTCCATTATTTTCCTCTTCACTAGGACATCCCCTATTTCTTTTATGTCTCTCTTTTCCCAGTGCTTGAAATTGTTATTTCCCAGTCCCGGTAAAAAGTTTGGATTTCCCGATAAAAGGATTAATCTAGAGGGGTATGGAGTTAGTGCGTATTTAGCTCAAGCCACTCTCCATATCTTTAATGTGTAATCTATTGTATTACATGGTGGTCTGAAGATGAGGTTCTGTTCCTTTGTGAGCCACAGTCTCGCTAGAACTGAAATGTCTACGAACAAAGCTCTTTCAATCTCTATCCATTTATGTTGGTCCCCGACCGGATGCCAGATTATTATTTGTTTCAAGTGTGATGCGAAGTAATATTTAGTGTTATTTGGCACCGCTACTCCCCCTCTATCTTTTGAGGACATAAGTACTGTACTACTCTAGCTATTCTTGGTTTCTTGCTCTGCCATATGAACTCAAAGCATTTGTTTTGTATGTCCCCTCGGGTTTTATAGGACACTGGGATCGGTAGAGTTTGAAAGTAGTAGAGCAGTCTGGGTAGAATATTCATTCTTAGCGAGCACACTCGTCCCAGCCATGAAACCTGGTAATTGTCCCACAAGGCCAGGTCCTTCTTGATCTGAGTTATTAGATCTGGAAAGTTATGTTTGTATAATGTTCTAGATGATTTTGTCAGATATATGCCTAAGTATTTTAGCCGGGACTCCTTCCATCTATAACTGAAATTCAATTTTATAAGATTCAGTTCGTTACTAGGGAGTAATGATTGAAGAGTAGAGCAAAGGAGCACTGCTGCCAAAAGTAATCCTGAAGAAACAAATATCACGGGCAAACTCCAAAGGTAAAACTGAAGGTGTTTAATGAATAAGCTCACAGGGAAATGAACATAGCCAACGCACCAACACGTTTCATCCCGTGGGACTTTATCAAGGTGTAATGTAAAAACATACCTTCTTCTTTATGTAGCTACCATTTCGTGCCAAAAGTCCCGCAGGGCTGCACCGTGGCGCGAAATGGTGGCTACATAAAGAAGAAGGTATGTTTTTACATTACACCTTGATAAAGTTCCACGGGATGAAACTCGTTGGTGCGTTGGCTATGTTCATTTCCCTGTGAGCTTATTCATTAAACACCTTCAGTTTTACCTTTGGAGTTTGCCCGTGATATTTGTTTCTTCTGGATTACTTCTGGCAACTGTGCTCCTTTGCTCTACTCTTCAATCATTGTTCCTACACATCAGGATTGCACGCAGTGGAACTACTAGTCATCATTGGATTTCTGGACTTCAAGATACCCCCAAGGGCAGGTAATGGGCAATAGCCCTTATATTACTACCTCTGACCCTGTATTGGGGAAGCTTATATTTTGAGAGGGGTATGCATTTTGACCACATCTGCGGTAGTCTGGCAGACTGACCGCTAGGTCTTTATTTTGCCCCCCCCCCCTTAAATGCATAATACCTATATGACCTTATGGATAAGTCATAGTGTTCCCATCTCCAATTATTTCTTCAATATTATGATGATTCTTCAACAGTGTACACACTTATATTGAGCGTCACTCTCCACACTACTTCACGTTACTAGGGAGTGTCTGGTTTAGAGATTTCAATTTGTCTGAATTTATCTTGTATCCTGAGAGGGAACCAAATTCTGTCAGCGTCGCATGTAAGTTAGGAATGGTCATAAGGGGCTGGGTAGCTGTCAGTATTATGTCATCTGCAAACAATGACAATATGTATTCTTTGCCCTCTATCACTACTCCCTTGATGTCTGGGTTCCTCTTTATTTCACATGTCAGGAGTTAGATTGTCATGGCGAACAGAAGTGGCGACAGAGGACAACCCTGTCTTGTACCATTTCTTATTTGGAACACTTTGGCGGTTGCTCCTGAGTGTTTAAGGGATGCAGAGGGATTATAATATAGGACCATGATTCCTTCCAGGATGGGACCTTTAAAACCAAACCTCTCTAGGGTTGCCCTCAGAAACGTCCTGTCTATTCTATCAAAGGCCTTCTCCGCATCTAGGCTCAGGAGGTTTGCTTTTTCCTTTTTTTTTGCACTTGATCAATAATATTGCCTATTTTTCTTGTGTTATCCGAGGCTTGTCTATTAATTATAAAATCCACCTGGTCTGGGTTTATGAGTCTCGGCAACAGCCAGTTAATTCTGTTTGCCAGGATCCAACTGTATATTTTGAGATGACAGTTTAATAGGGATATTGGCCTATAACTTTTGCAACTGAGAGGGTCCTTCCCTTCTTTATACAGTATATTACCATGATATTTGCCTGTGACATAGTATGAGGAATTTCCTCGCCTTTCATAAAGGAGTTCAGTACATTAACTAGATATGGGGCCAAGATTTTGAAATATTTGTTGTAATAAATGTTACATAGCCCATCTGGACCTGGGGCTTTTGAGATTTTGAGGTCTTTGACCACCGATCTAATCTTCTCTATTGTGATTTGAGTGTTTAACCCCCCCCCCCCCCCCCAGCTCCTCTTCTGACAACCCAGAGAGATTACAATCATTCCGGAATTCTATAATTTTGTCATTCTTGGCTTCATTTTGACCCTGTTTCGGCTTCAGATTATACAGATCTGTAAGGAATTTCTTCTGGGTCATGGGTTACCCTCCCTTTTCCTGTCCTTATTGCATAAACCCCTGATTTTGCTTTTAGACGCTAATAGTTTATCGGCTTTGTTACCTTTTTCGTAGAAGTGTTGCCTTGTCCATCTTAAAGCCTTCTATACTTCTTCCATCTGTATGCTCCTAAGCTCTTCCCTCAGTGCCGTTAGTTTTTTCAGTATCTTTTTATTGGTTTATCTCTTGTGGGCCTTTTCTATCTCTGTAATCCTTTCTGTTAGCTCCTTTATGGCTCTTAACTTTTCTCTTTTCTTATAGGTCGCAATAACTATGCATGTCCCTCTAATATGAGCCTTATATGCCTCCCACAACAAAGATTCACATTATTAATAAAACAGTCCCTCAAGGAATACCCAATTTTATTCTCTGTCTCTAGATGATTAATTAGTGAGTCATTCAACCTCCACGTGCAGTGTTTAGGGGATGACAGTGAAGTCTTAATTTGGATCTCTATAAGGGCATGATTTGACAATATTATGGGCCCTGTGTCTATTTTCAGTACTGACTGGCTCAATTTAAGATTTATGAAGAAGAAATCTAACCTGGAATAAAAGCCGTGTGGAGCCAAGAAGAACGTGTAGTCTTTCTGTTTGTTATTTCTAGACCTCCATGTATCTATTAGCGGGAAGCTTTCTCTCATTGATCTAAATTTCATATCTCTGTTGTCAGTGTTCTTAGTGCTTTGTACTTCCGTGCTTTTTGATCTATCAAACTTGCTGTCCATTGTCATGTTGAAGTCTCCCCCAATAACCACAGAGTCACCCACCCAAGGTTTCAAATTCTTCAGAATTGAGCCCAGGAATTCCATCGGATGGTCATTTAGTGTGTAAACATTTACTAATGTGATTTCTATTCCCACTAGAGTACCCTTTATCCCCAGGAACCGTCCCTCTTTGTCTTGTCGCACTTCCTTTTCTATGAAAGGTACGCTATTCTTAATGAGAATCGCTACCCCCCTCTTTTTGGCTATGCCGTGGCGTAATAAGCCCTGGAGTATAATTTTTTGAAGGTGTTGGGAGGAACCAATGTGTTAAAGTTTGTTTACTGCAACAATATTATATGTGCATTTTGCCTCTTGAACTCCATGAGGGCTTTTTTTTCTTTTAGAGTTTGAGTTTAAGCCTTTTACATTCATTGAAATGATTTTAATTTCAGTGTTTACCGTCATAAGTTACCCTTGTGGTTAGAAGTCTCTTCTCTAAGGAGGCTGTGGATGGATGTATTTGAAGGCGCTGACCCGTGGATTTGGGAACATAGAAGAGGAAAGGAAAAACACAAATAAGTAGCTAGACAAAACAATAAAACATTCGTGGTGGTACCCTTAGTACCTTCCCTTTTCCACCCTGCCGGAGGGTGATTCCGGCATGTCAAGTGATTAGCTCTATAGGAGGTGTGACATAGTCCAAAGATGTTAGGCAGCTTTCTGCCACGTTTTAGGTCAGAAAGTGCAGGAATATTTAAAAATGATCCATTCCACAGCTTCACATTAACTCAGGCTGCTGGATGGAAAATCCAGACCACAGATTACAATGGGTCTAGTTCTCCCTCACCTGCTCTTCTAATCACTTGCACAGGTATTTAGAGCAGAGAGGTTTGCATTTCAATCTCTCTCCTTAGAGCCTGGGGGTGTCGCTGCTCCCTGGAATCCAGTTTGGGGTGGACGTCCCCTCCAAGTATCACAGTACCAGAGGATTTGCCTGGACACTTGGGACCGAGTTCCACCACGAACAGATAAGACAAACAAATATGTATTGCTGTTTCTAAAAGACTATGCTGTATCTAGTGACCCTAAATGAGAGTTTTAAGCTGGGGAACCAGGTTAGTTGGCCCAGCAGCAGTTAGAGGTGGATTATGATGTGTAGTTAGATCCCTGAAAGGGATAGGATTTTGTTTATATAATTTGGTTTCTTGTTTCTTGAAATAACAGTGTGGGAAATACTATGACACTGATATAAGTGAACCGCTGAATGAAAATGTCTGAGTGCCTCTAACCTACACATGTTAAAGCTGCAGTACCTTACTTGGATGAAAATAAAGCAGGCAGAAGCCTGAGTTAAGCAATGTAATACTTTGCATGTTCCTGTTTGTTGTATAATTAACCCTAGAAGACTGTGTCAGGAAGAACCCAGACAGACGTCAGCGCTACAAAAGAGGGGCGTTTGTCACATATGGTTGAGAATGCAGGTCGACACTAAAAGTCTGTGGGTTTGCAAATAAATGCGGGGGTTTAAAATGGCCGCCCAGCTGAAGATAAAGTACAGATGCTATGAGTGAAGTTTGTCCCACTGTGTATATCAGTTGTGCTTCCAGCAGACACAGAGAATGTGCGAAGTGTGGATGCAATAGCACCCTGAACCCAAACAAAAAAAAATAAAACATTTTTTTGGTTTTCTGAAGAAAGTGAAAATTGCATCTAGCAAGTGCTGTTTGTAAAGCTAATGCCTTTTGCTGAAGTGAGTGAATTTGCAGCTAGCAAGTGCTGTATGTAAGTTGCTGAAGTGAGTGAAATTGCAGCTAGCAAATTGTCCCTGCCGGGTTTCTAAAATGGCCGACGTGAAATGTTTGTTTTGTAATGTACATAATCATGAAAAACAGTGTCCCTTCAGGCCATACGATGATGATGACGACGATTCGTATGTGGCCCCTGGAAGAGAGCCGTACCTACAGATGAATTTAGTATGCTGGGCCTGTCATAAAGTAGGTCACATGGAAGATGTGTGCCCCAAAATTCTCAAAGACAAACATCTGCAAAAGCAAGCAACGCCCTGTGAGTGCAAGCAAGATGCGGAAGCTGATACCAGTGAGTGTGTGCCCAGTACCACTGATATCTCTGGAGCTAATAAAGCAAAAAGAAAGAAGAAGAAAAAGAAAACTGTTCCTCTAGTCACAGGGGAAGTGACCGAGCCACTTGAACCTGCGCTGTCAGGACATGCGTCAGAAAGGCGCCGAGATGTGCTGCAGACCGGAGTGACCGGCAGAATTGTCACGGGAACAATGGCAAAGGAAAAGGAGGAGCAAAGGGAAGCTGAATCCTTGAACCAGGATAAAGAGGCTTTGGTTTCTGCACTCCAAGCTGCCCGCCATGATTATGAAGTCCTGTGGCAGGATTTGGTGAAGGAGCGAGAATGTTGGAAGAAGGAGCAAGAATCTAACAATAAGGTGCGAGAAGCGAACGCCGAGTTACAGAGGTGTATACTCCCAGCTTTACAAGAGTACGCGGCTTTGAAGAAAACAGAGTCTCTCTTACGGAGTGAGCTGGAAGAGGTGACGACTAGTCTGGAAAAGGCCAACACCGTAATTGCCATCATGGATGAAAAACAGATTAAGGGCCTCATGCAGTAAGCGTTGATAAGGGAATTATCGCCATTTTATAGCCAAAATTGGGTTTGAGATTCAGTAAGCGCCGATAAGTGCTTGATTTCGCCAGGTTTCGGAGCCGATTATTTTGTTATGGCCAGTCGGCTGCCGATAAGCCTGTTTTCGCCACTGATCGCCACTTTTTTAAATCGGCTGGATTCAACAACAAAGAATCAGCTTATCGGGGCTGATCGGCACTACGAAATTGAGATGTTATGGCCAATTTCTCCCGCCAACTAAAGTTGGCAGTTTGGAGGGGAGAACGATCGCTAAGGCTGCCGGAACGGCACTTAGAAAAAAAAAACTCTTCTGTACATCAATGGAGTCAATGGAGCGGGGACGTATAACAGTATAGTACTGTTTACGTTTCATTGCTCACAATACAAACGTCATTTGCATTACAGTGTGGGGGGCATTCCCTGCATTGTGTCACAGCTGATGTGTATTATTTGCATAACATTCTACTTTTACATGTTGTCAGCATTTTCGGGTCACATTACTCATCATGTGATGATGTGTCAAGGGAAAATACTATACTCAACTCTTAAAGGAGAACCTCACATCATATCACACATTTTACTGAACTGAGCGACAATTATTTACATGATGTTACACATGTCACACATGTCACACATACACCGTATATTCATCTTCCTTTACATTACACAATGCTTGTAATGTGTCACGCATCTTTAAACGTTCATGTACATCTGTATTCTCATGTTTACATATAGTTTTGGGTCCTCCCTATTTTCATGACGTCACTTATTGGACGCTCAATCACATTGCATGTTTACATTGTAACCGTAGCATTACAAGCACTTCAACCTAACTTATACACACATGTACAGTAATTCATCATTGGGACACCTTGTAAACTCATTCTATAGCAACTATCCTCATTACAGAAATGCATGCATATGCACACGACTATTCATTGTTGTCAACATGTGACAATAACATGCCTAATTACACATGTTACACCAAACTTTTACCACGTCAATCTCAGCCTTTTTGTCTAATTACATGACTGACTGTTGCGTTCACAAGTGTTACATGCATTGCACATTACACTATTTATTTTCAACCAATCTTTGTACAAAGCTTCACGTCACATCATTGGCAAATATCATCATTCCCTGCAGAATACACACAACAAATACTTCTAAGAACAACTGCACACAGCTTGCCACAGAAGTACTTTATTATGTTAATGTAACACCTTGCATTTTACTATGTCACCTGACATCATCACATACCTATTTAAAGGACGCCCATTACCTGCTCATTCACAGCTACTCATTTCAAAATGTTGCGATTGTTTAGGAGACGGAGGAACATTCTTTTCTATGACATGCTTGATGATCAAGAGAATCATATAGGGCAAGGGAGGGACAGACCGAGGGACAGTGACAGGGACAGTCACGCGGATACGACAGGGACAGGGAGAGGGACAGGCCGAGGGACAGGTAGAGGGACAGGAGATCAGAGGAGAAGACAGAGGAGACAAGTTGTGCCTCGTCCGCGTGTGTACAGGGAGAGAACCCTGTTAGATGGGATGAGTGAGGAGGAGATTGTAAGTCGCTATCGTTTGAGTTCAGCAGCAATCTTATCTCTTTATGAGGAGATAAGGGGAGATTTAGATTTTTTCACAGCCAGAGGTCGTGCAGTCCCTGGGCTTGTTAAAATGCTGTGCTCATTACATTATCTTGCTTCCGCGTCATACCAGACAACTGTGGGCATAGTGGGCGGGGTCTCGCAATCTACATTCTCGCGGGCCTTGACCCAGTTTCTCTATGCACTCAATAGACGCGCTAGGAATTATATTCATTTTCCTACAGAGGCGACAGAGTGGCTGGAAGTCAGGACTGGCTTTTATAATATAGCAGGGATACCATGTGTGCTGGGTGCAATCGATTGCACACATGTTGCTTTGATTGCACCTAGTCAGAGTGAGCATGTGTACCGCAATCGTAAGCACTACCATTCACTCAATGTACAGGTGGTATGTGATGCGACGATGAGGATAATGCATGTGGTACCCAAATTCCCTGGTTCCAGTCACGATTCCTCTATCCTGAGGAACTCTTCAGTCTTCCATGCGTTCGAAGAGGGACATTTTGAACATGGTTGGCTGCTGGGTGAGTACACATTTACATGTTCTAACACAAAACACATTTTTATTTAGGAATGTTGGCATTGTACAATTTGATCACTAATGTCAGCTTATGTGTGCTACATTCATTATAGGTGACTCAGGATACGGAATTAGGCCGTGGCTCTTGACTCCGGTGCTAAACCCTCAAACTGAAGCAGAGGAGAGGTACAATGCAGCCCATATATCTACAAGATCTGTTATAGAGAGGACATTTGGCCTACTCAAGACCAGATTTAGGTGTCTGGACAGAACTGGTGGGGCTCTTCTATACAAGCCTCAAAAAGTGTCTGATATTATCCTTGCCTGTTGCATTTTGCACAATGTTGCACTCAGGCACAATGTACAATCAGACCTAGCTGAGCCTTTGGTAGACGACCATCCCACCCATGTAGCTGCTGAAAATGAACAAACAGCCAGTGGTGGCCAGACACGCCAGAATCTCATCAATTCATTTTTTTCTTGTAAGTAAAAACATATATGTTCCAAGTTCTACTTTTATAGTTACATTATGTTATCTTAACAATAATGTTTTTTTATATACCCTTCTGGTAGAACACAGATGAATATGGGTTGCACACCTTTCTTTTCTCTGCTGTGTGCACAAAGGGATGTGGCACCGGTATGTTATTGTTGCACAGGTTATATAATCCCTCTTCAATTGTACTTTAGTTGTGTGTATGTGAATACAACTGGGGTAACAAAGCACTAATATTTTAGCATTGTGTTGTTCCTTATGCAAACACAATACACATATTATGCCCATACTCATTCATGCTTCTAGTATGCTTACATACAATGTTATTGGTGCAGTGTAACATGTACATCCATATGATGTGTACACCAGGCTCATTTACATTTTGAATGTGATTAAATATACATGGTGTTGCACATTCAACACCAAATACACACTTTGCTGTGTTGTTTACGGTACTGAAGATGGCATGTCAATGTTTGCAATTTATATATTGTTCCTTTGCATTATAGGTATATCTCCAGTATGACTGATCATGGTATGTATATTTGCTGACATCTCTCATAAGATGTGCCTACATCAATCTTCCTATAATTATTTGAAGTCAAAACCCAACATATTGGTTTAAACACAAATGTAACATATATGTACTTTCAGTATCATGTATATGCATTTAGCTACTCTTGAGCTTTCATGTGCATTGTATTAGAAAATGATTACTCCCATTTCATCACATTTTATGTATGTTTCCTTATAAATTCCATTCATGTAATATAGAGGTGTTTGGAGAAAAGGGGATAACTGTACAGTACTTATTTGTTTACTTACGGGAGCTCATTCATCACGGATGAAATTGACTGATCATAACACTCCATGCATGAATGCCTGTAATCACAACAATGCGTACTACATCTTATATTTAGCAATGTAGGTGTTTTTTAATGCTAGGAATTAATAGTCAACATTAATTTAAATTTGTGACATATGTATGTATAAGTCACACGTGTGTGGATGTGTCCTACATGTACCAAGTGTAAAACTGTTAACAGAAAAGACAATTTTGTGGCAAATGTTACTGTCATTTAGCATTTCTAATTTACCAATATGACAATGTTGGTAATATTTTTGGAATATAAATCACGTCACTTCATCATTATCATGATGATAATTATCAAGTATTGTCACAATTGTAACGTCAATCACGTGCACATTAGCATAGACACACTTTTTAAGACAACTGTTTGTGTCTGTATCAATTTGTGTAGGATCCATGTATAACACCGACAAATGATAACAGCAGCTTTATTATGGTAGCTTATATGATCATATTGACTATACTATTTATTTTTAAAACGTTTAATAAACACAGTAAACTATAGTTAGTTAGGTTAATGAAATATACACAGAAACGTACTTCATTACATGATGTTGATGTCATATTCAGAACATCATGCATTGTAGGGGACCACAACATCTGGCCAATAACATTATTTGCTACAGTCCCAAACCATTTTATCAACATACCCATGTAACAAGAGATTTTTAACAAAAAATGGCTAGTTGGTTGTAAGTGTCCTTTACATTGGGAGAAGGAGTGGCTCAGTGAGTAAAGACACACACTGGCACTGAGAGTTTGAAGCAGGGGAGTCTGGTTCAATTCCCGGTGTCGGCTCCTTGTGACCTTGGGCAAGTCACTTTATCTCCCTGTGCCTCAGGCGGCAAAAAATAAATTGTAAGTTCCACGGGCCAGGGACCTCAGCCTGAAAAATGTGTCTGTAAAGCGCTGTGTACAACTAGCAGCGCTATACATGAACATGCTCATATTATAATTATTATTATTATTCTTATTATTATTGTTACATAGTTTCGACAGTCATACGTTCCATTACACAATAGAATACACAAATGTGTTAGCAGAGTGGGAATGGTTGTTATATATAAAACACACCATGCCATAAAATGATAGTAGTCATTAAAGAACACTCAATAAAAATTCATGAGGCACTATTTTGCAACATCATTATGTTAATTAAGTGCTTATGCAATATAGGCATAAGGGTATCACATTTTTAATTGTTTGTTAATAAGCGCTGCAAGCAATATAAAATTAGTTCCATATGTAGTATAGTAGTCGGTGGCTCCTCCTCACAATCATCTCATATAAAGGTAGACTCTTCTGAAATCATACATTGATCCGATTGTATCTTCCCTGACATCTCTGAAATACAGCAAACACATGATGGTCAAATATGGCACCTTACTATATATGTATCCGTGACAACGCGTTACACAGCTCTATATGATTGTGTACATACACACGTCACTCACTTATATGTTAGAAGTACAAGTATACATCAGTATGTAATGTTTATTTAAATTTGTAGCAGGCATAACTATGTATATGAAGTGAACGTTGCCTGTATACTGAAAAATGTGCGCGCACATCTTAGTGTGCGCACGCACTTCACGCTTGGCTCCACTAACTGTTAGCGCATGCGCAAAACAAAGCGTACGTTGTGCGTTCAATACATCTTGAAAATACCAGTAAACATAAAATCTTTATTTCAAATACAATGAAGACGAAACTACATTCGTTCTAAACGAGTACATCTGTATTCTTTTTAAACAGACGTGTTTGGACAGAAAGGACGGCCGATAACACAATGCGCAAATGCAATACGTGTGACGTCATGTTAAACCAGCGTGAAACGCACGCTAACACTCCTCCCACTCAATTAACATTCGGCTAACGCCCAGTTGACGCCTACAAACACTGAGCCGCACACATGACACACTGCAGTTACCGTTACTATAACAAAACATGACAGCCAATAGGCTTTGAGGCGCGCACGTCGCTTGGGGGCGGGACTTACATCCGTAATCCTTTTTAAGGACGCCTTGGCCCATGACAAGGGTCCCACGTCATACGTGGTGGACCCGGTTTTAAATGTTGTAGATGTTGCATGATAACAAAACAGGTATGTGTTAGAGTTAGGGTAAAATGTTGCTAATATGTTTTAAGGGATAGGAAAGTACGTATATTTATTCCGTCAGCAATGTGTACTACTCTTTCACGTTCTACTATATTGTATTAGGAAACAATTTCTTTGTGATCGCTACATGTTATGCAGTGTGCAATGTTACGCTGTATCCACGCATTGAAAGTGAAAATGGTGGTTACAAAAAAAAAAAAGTTTAAACGCAGAGTCAACGCATAACGATTGTTATATTTACCATTCTTCTAGAATTAACTCTTCATCTGCCTGCAACTGGTCGCTCCAGAAATGCAAGGCATTTTCATCCACGCTTGACCCAAACGCTGAATCCAGTATGTCACACATCTCCTCCATGAAGCGCTCATAGGAATCGCCACTGCTTTCTTCAAACAATTGGTCCGGAGGTAGGTTCATCTCTTCGGGTACCCATTCCAATGCATTTTCTGCTGAAAGGCTTGCTACATAATCATAGTAGTTTTGTTCTTGTACAATGTGGGTTTCAGGAATGGAGGGTGCAGATATTGCAGCAGGTATCGATTCACACGGAACAGTAGTAGCGGATCCATTGCTATTGGCATTAGGAATAAATATGCCTTTAAGCACAATATGTGTGCCCTCTTTGACGGTGAAATGTTTTTCCTTCGCAATCTTCCAGAAACCATACTTGTCTTCTAGCTTATCCTGCACAAGTTCAAAACAGTCATTAGTTGATAAAGTGAATCTTACTGAGGAATTAAAATTGCGCGCATGCCCACGGTCTTGGTAATAAGGATATTTTGCTCGAATCAAATCATAGATTTGGCGTGTGCTTGCTTTGTGTCCGCAAGTTGATAAAATTGCTTCTGATACCATGTATTTATACCCTAACTGCGGATTTTGATTTTTAACCAATTCTTCAGCCATTGCAGATTAGCACAAAAGATGTGTGCAGGTATCTGTCCTTTGCTCATAAAAATGAAACTGCTCAATGGCTAACAAATTTCTGTGTTTCCTTTTCAAGGTCAACAAAAGTATAAACTTTTACTCCTCATTTCAAACGCCAATTGGATTTGTAGTTTTAATTGGTTGAACATTTGTGGTTTGTGATAGCCGCTTGTGGGACAAACATGTATCCTTTTTTTTATCTCGTTTCTGAAAACATTCCTACACTTGTAATTAAGTAACATTGAGTTTTCTTGCAAAATAACAAAGAGCACTGTGTGAAAATAGTGCTTAGACAGCCATATCAGTAAATACACACACCTGCAAAATGAAATGTTTCTTTCCCGCATACATTTCTGTGTGTATTTGAAAGTCTGGTTAACTCCCTGTCTGCATGAGTTTAAATACGTGTGTTTGAAAGTGTATATTGTACTATATGTCTATTGTGTGTATATATATATATATATATATATATATATATATATATATATATATATATATATATATATATATATATATATATAATGTATCTTTTATTTTTATTTTTATATTGCAGGAGTACACACAACATATTGATGGCAGTAAGTAGGCCTTGTATGAAACCTATTTAAATGGTGATAAACATGAGTGAATTAAGTAATAAACATTTGTTTGCGCCCAATACTGTTAGAGGCTCACACTTAGTATAGTTTTCAAACATTAGGCCTGTATTATTATTATTATTGTGTGTGTGTGTGTGCATATATGCATACATACTACATATATATTAGTATAAATTTAGAGATGTTCTTGAAACAAGAACACATAAATGATTAAAGGACAACATTACAATGCCCAAGCAAGGCAAAGGTAAGTAATATTTTACACATAATCCTGATGTACACGTACAAGAAAGATGTTTGCAGTTAAATAGGTTTTTTTTTAATTGCATATGAATAATATGCACATGCAATGATTACATCAAGTAACACACCCAAATGCAATGTTTTGCTGCAAAGTCAATGGCAGCTTCTCTAAACTTAGCAACTGACTCCTGGTGGACCATTACTGAACAGACGATTAATACATCAATATTTATAACACTATTCTTTAATTAGGACTGTTAACATTTCCAAAACTTCACGTGTACAAGAACATACTTGAAAGTTTGGAAACAACACAGTCTTCTGCATACATACAATATTAATTAGATAATCTGAAGTCAACAAAACAAGGCCAAAGACATATTTAGTGAATTATAACATTTATTTTTTTTGTTCCTTTTGAGATCGAGTAACAGGCCTGCTTGTTGTCTCTTGTATTTTCCTTTTTCGTTTGGCAACAACTTTAGCCACAACAGAGCCACTTTGACTGGCCTCTGGCACTTCACGGGCAGGGCTTGTGGCCAGTGACTCACCTACAGGGCTTTTGGGCAGTGACTGTTCACCTACAGGGCTTTTGGGCAGTGACTCACCTACAGGGCTTTTGGGCAGTGACTTTCCACCTACAGGGCTTTTGGGCAGTGACTCACTTACAGGGCTTTTGGGCAGTGACTGTTCACCTACAGGGCTTTTGGGCAGTGACTCACTTACAGGGCTTGTGGGTAGTGACTGTTCACGGACAGGGCTTGTGGCCAGTGACTCACCGACAGGGCTTGTGCCCACTGACACATGTGAGCAAGTTGGTAGACACTGCACAAGTGATGGTTGGTCTGTTTCTTGTGTGTCTTTTTTTGTTTTTGACCAAAAACTGGTCAGTAGTAACTGCTTGTGTTTTGTTTGTGTCGCCTCCTTTGTAGGTGTCAGCTGCTGATTTTGTACCGATGGCAGCGGTAGCATGTCGTCAGGAACCTGCACAGCAATGTCTGCTACTTGACCGGTAACATTCGGACCTGGTGAATGAAGATCAGAAGCATGTGTGAAAACTGACCAGCATGTACAGATCCTGCCTGTGAGGTGTTCAAGTTGAATTGTGGTACATTAGTCATTCTCAAGTAATTAGCTTGTGTTTGCTGAACAACTAATGCTTCGAATGAGGTGTTGATTTTTTGCAACTGTTTAGGCACTTCAATGAAGACTCTGTGGAGATGTGCCAATTGTGAAACTGTTTCTTCCTGCAGTGCAATCATCCTTTCCAGCACTGTCATCAGGTCAGAATGGCGACGATTTTCTGCTTCCACAATTTTTCCCTCAGAAGCTATAATTGCATCGTATGTGGTATTTGCTGGACGATTTGGCGGTAAAACAGTTTCAATTGGAACCTCTTCATGGTCACTTGCTTGTATTTGTGTGTCTATGGCGGCATCATCATCATCATCATCATCATCATAATCCTCATCATCATGTTCTACAAATAAATGTACACATTATTAAATGGCATGTTAATCTCTGCTGTGTTACTATGTAATTCTACTGTGTCATAAGTAACAACTAACATGTTTCCATACGTTTTATAACCTCACATTAAAAACTACCTTGACTTAAGAATAATGTTTGGACTCAGTATGAAATATGAGTGAATGAAAACTTGCTGTAAACTCACAACTCCTACATGATAATTAACATCACTAACACAATACATGTTGCCTTACACTTCATTTTCACTGACACTAAGTAATCCTATTTAAAGAACATGTGCAAAACAAATAATGAACATGACAACATAACATATAGAAGAGCACATATTATATGGCCACCAACTGATACACTCACCTTCTAGGTGTGTTGAGCTGGCTGACCCAGGTGAAGACACTTGTTCCGTCTCAGGTGACACATGTCCTTCAGGGGCAACTATATATAACAATAACATAAGTTTTACATCTACATGTGTAAATATTGAACAAACAGTTATTGTATGTTCTGTATTTATGAGTACCTAACAGCATCATTTCCTTAACCCAAAATGTGTGTGTGAAAGTGAACATAAATAGTTGTAATAACAATGTACATGCCTGTGTACTTAGAACTTTTGAGTTCCCTAACATAAAACATACTATGTTCCTGCAGTAATGCGTGAGGATAAATAGATAAAATTTGTACATAAAAATCATATGTTGTGTAGTGATATCAGTATCATAATGTACATAACTATCATGAGATGACCATTCACAATGGTTATCATGAAGGTGCTCATATTGCAAAAAGTGTTGTTTTTGGTAGAGGATATGTGTGGTACAGTACATTAATATAAGATGTGGCACACATGAATGTGGCTGTCACTCAACAAGACAACACATGCAGTGTGTGATAATGTGTTGTTGATAGTAGTTCAACTATAGATATGAGTGAACTAATGTGTGACATACGCTTTGATAAGTAATGAGTTGTTGGGGCATTTAGTAGCTAAAGTGTAGCTTTCAAATGAGTGTGATTAACTTCAGTTGTGCTAGTCAGGTTGTAATAACGGTATTCCCTTCCCCAAAAAGCCTAATCAGCCACACCTTTCAATTACTTGGAACAGGTGAAAATGGTGTGAACTAAGTTGACCCTAAAATGAGCCTGTAATTTGTGTGTGTGCTGAACCCCACCCCCTCTGTTGAAGTGTATGCTGTGATGAGATATTAATTGCAGCTGCTTTAACACAATGGTAGATGAGCTAAATAGTCGTGTGCAGTTTTAAAGTTATGAAAACAATGACATAACATATGATACGTGTGCCTCATTATGCTGTCTGTATATGAGTTAAAGCAAAAATGGACCTTTTCATAAACAACTATAGATGTGTTAGTGCAAGTGATGTTTGTAGGCAGTTGCATGCAATATATTTGATGCATGCTTAAAATAGGCAGTAATGTCATGTTTGTCGGAGTAAAATAAATAAAATACACAATAATATTATACATATTTATGTTCTGTACCTGTAGCTAGTAATAATTTCTCATTAGCATGTGTTACACATGTGTACTACCCTGTTGTTCCCCATCTTCGCCCACCATCAATTGCTTCCACTGCAGCAATGCATTTTGGGAATTCACATGTAAATGAGCACGCAATGGCACGTGCTATATTAGTTACTGCTTTTAGTAGGACTACAACATATATGTATATTTTGAGATATATATATATATACAGAATCAGACATATACATATATAGATGCAGGTATGCTTATATTGTGAAGACAGTATAAAAAGCAGTGTAAATATGCAAAATAACTGTAAGCAACGACACGCCTAGTACAGTAATATTTCTCACCTAGTGGAAATTGTGAGGGATAAATTCCAATATCACGGTCACCAGGTAAGCCTTCCACGACGACAGGAAGTAATTTTGCCCGAAGCAGCTCCTCCAATGGAGTTAATATCAGACGTTGTGGTGTCGGCCCACCTCCAGTGCCAGTAGCATGCACGCGTTGCTGTTGTATTTTCTTTTACAATTTGGACCTAATATCATCAAATCTCTTGTGACAATTCCGCTTGTCCCTCACATGATTCCCACACGCATTGACACCAATGACTATTGTGTCCCACATTTCTTTTCTGCTTGATGAACTTGTCCGCCCTTGAAAAACATATAAAATATATGAGGTAACTTAATAATAATAGAAGCACCAGTTTCCTACACTGCTAGCTGTTCCAAGAGATAGCAAACATGCTGTTTTATGTATAATATGTGAAGCACATGAGCATTCACTACTAAACCTATACATGTAAGCAAGGTTGCATTCATATTGTATGCAGTTATGGCAAATTGACCGCCTGTGTTTAGTTGTCCTTGTAAGGCATGATAAAAAGCTGTGTTTCCAGACTAATTAACATAGAAAGATATTCTGAACCCATATTTGCATATGAACAAAACTCAGATGACCTAGGATCACATGTATTTGAATAATAAATGTAAAGGTACACTTACCTAGTAAATGTCCATATATACTGTCATAGTGCTCCAGAATGCCAGTGACAAGAGCTGTATTTTCCTGGTCATTGAAGCGAGGATTACGTGGCTTCTCCACACGTTTCTTCCGAGCAGGTTTAGGGTCAGAGCTTGGCTGGTGCTGACTGGACTCTCCTTCTTCCAATGGAAGAGCCTCCAAAAGCTGGCCACCAGCAAGCACGCCACCACCAGACACCCCATCAGCAACTGCGCCACCAGCAGCACTCCCAGCACCAGCACTCCCACTCCTAGCACCAGCACTCCCACTCCCAGCACCAGCACTCCCACTCCTAGCACCAGCACTCCCACTCCTAGCAACAGCACTCCCACTCCTAGCAACAGCACTCCCACTCCCAGCAACAGCACTCCCACTCCCAGCAACAGCACTCCCACTCCCAGCAACAGCACTCCCACTCCCAGCAACAGCACTCACACTCCCAGCAACAGCACTCACACTCCCAGCAACACCACTCGCAGCACCAGCACTCCCACTCCCAGCAACACCACTCGCACTCCCAGCAACATCACTCCCCTGAACAGTACGTTCACTCCGACGCGTACTCGCACGAGTAGCACTCCCACTCCCACCAGCATCACTCTTCCCACGCTTTGCGGGCATACTTCCAGCACTCACAAAAAACAGACAAGAAATGTACAGCCAATCACACGAAACACTTCCACATATAAAACAAGACAAAGAAGTAAACAAAACAACAATGGACAAAGCTCACCCAATACACAACAAGTCTCTCAGTCAATATGCAAATCTTCAATCAGTCAGCTCTGTGCGTCTCTCTCTCTCTCACTCCCAACAACACAGAGAATGATTAGCAGTACACGTTGCCTTTAAATATGGCGCGCTATCCAATACATGCTTGTTTCGCCTGATTCAGCAAGATTTGTGATTGGGCAACCTAACAGCACCCCGCCACGCACGCCGATACACCTGTGTGTGATCGGCTAATCATCGTGAGAGTGGGCGGATTTCTTTTCGGGTTGATTTTGAATGTATTCGGCACTTACTGCATACGGAGAGGAAAAATCGCCAATAACATGACTAATCGGTAAGCTTGCCGATTTCACATAATCGACGCTTACTGCATGAGGCCCTAAGTCTGACAAATTGATTGCTATCCTAAAACAGAAATACGGGAAGGCTCTACAAGAGGTTCATGCGCTCAGCATAGAGGTGCAAAACTCACGCCTGGAGGGCCACGGTCTTAACGCAGAGCTGGGAATGTTGAAGCAAACCCATGAGATTGCCCTGTGTGATTTAGAGACTGTAAAGCAAGAAAATGAGAGTCTGAAAATGAAAAATTCAGATTTGACTGACCAAGCAGAAAAAGTGAAGAAACAGTTTACTCAGGAAAAATTAGCAGTGCAGGAAGCACTACAGAATGCATTGATGCACACTCAGACCCAGCACCAGGAAGAAATGGATGCTCTGAGAACAGAATTGCGAGATGTATGCACAAAACAGAATTCTCTCGCGTAGGAACTTAACGTATTGAAAAAGGAGAAAAGCATTCAATTAATTCAGAAGCACTGCAAAGCTCTTATCCAAGGAAGAAGGGAAAGAGAAAATTATCGGCGTAAACGCGCCGCAACTATCATCCTTCAGGCTGCCTACAGAGGGATGAAAATTCGTCAGTTTAATCGTCGGAATAAAGCAGCCTGTGTTCTTCAATCATTCTACCGTGCCCGCATGGTACGAAACAGGTTCCTCATTATGAAAGGAGCAACTATAAAAATCCAGTCTCTGACTAGGATGACACAGAACAGGATTCGCTATCAAACCCTGAGAAATGCGTCACTGGTTATCCAGCGGTACTTCCGCCTGAATAAATGTAGGCCTCAGGAAAGAGAGGCCCAAGACTACATGCCTGCCGGCTGCAAAGGTAAAATGCCACAGGGTACAGCTGGAGTTAGTGAGAGCCCCATCAAGGTAATCAGTGCTTCATCTTCTAAGTACAGCTAAACCCCGTTATAACGCGGGTCTCGGGGTCCACCCCGAGACCACCGCGTTACTAACGGGGTCGCGGAAAAAAAAAATGTCCGCCGCGCTTTAGCGCATATTCATCCCGCGGGACAGGAGATGGGAGCGGGCATGTCCCTCCGCTCCCCGCTTCCCCCTGTCACCGCGGGACAGCCCGCGGGGCAGGAGATGGGAGCGGGGATGTCCCTCCTGTCCCCGCTTCCCCCTGTCACCGCGGGACAGGCCGCGGGGCAGGAGATGGGAGCGGGGATGTGCCTCCTGTCCCCGCTTCCCCCTGTCACCGCGGGACAGGCCGCGGGGCAGGAGATGGGAGCGGGAATGTCCCTCCTGTCCCCGCTTCCCCCTGTCACCGCGGGACAGGCCGCGGGGCAGGAGATGGGAGCGGGGATGTCCCTCCTGTCCCCGCTTCCCCCTGTCACCGAGGGACAGGCCGCGGGGCAGGAGATGGGAGCGGGGATGTCCCTCAGGTCGCCGCTTACCTCAGATCCCGCTGCCTGCACGGAGGTGGTAGCGGGGGGTTTCTTCTCCCCACCGCTGTCCCCGGTGCTCCCGCTGCCTGCACGGGAGGAGGGGGGGGAGCGGGTGGTGGTGCTGGTCGTGGCCTTTCCTCTGCTCCGACCCCACCCCCCGTCTGTGTAGAGTGAGAGAGTGTGTGTGTATGTATTTATGGGAGAGAAAGTGTGTGTGTGTATATGGGTGTGTGTATGTGGGTGTGAGTGTGTGTAAGTGTCTGTGAGTGTGTGTAAGTGTCTGTAAGTGTGTGTGAGTGTGTGTGAGTGTCTGTAAGTGTGTGTGAGTGTGTGTGAGTGTCTGTAAGTGTGTGTGAGTGTGTGTAAGTGTGTGTGAGTGTGTGTGAGTGTGTGTGAGTGTCTGTAAGTGTGTGTGAGTGTGTGTAAGTGTGTGTGAGTGTGCGTAAGTGTGCGTAAGTGTGCGTGGGTGTGCGTGAGTGTCTGTAAGTGTGTGTGAGTGTCTGTGAGTGTCTGTGAGTGTCTGTGAGTGTGTGTGAGTGTCTGTGAGTGTCTGTGAGTGTCTGTGAGTGTCTGTGAGTGTCTGTGAGTGTCTGTGAGTGTCTAAGTGTGTGTAAGTGTGTGTAAGTGTGTGTAAGTGTGTGTAAGTGTGTGTGAGTGTGTGTGAGTGTGTGTAAGTGTCTGTAAGTGTCTGTAAGTGTCTGTAAGTGTGTGTGAGTGTGAGCAATGAGCAGTGTGTGTGCAGTGTGCAGTGTGTGTGCAGTGTGTCAGTGTGTGCAGTGTCAGCAATGAGCAGTGTGTGTGCAGTGTGTGTGCAGTATGCAGTGTGTGTGCAGTGTGTCCAATGTGCAGTGTGTGTGCAGTGTGTCCAATGAGCAGTGTGTGTGCAGTGTGTGTGCAGTGTGTCAGTGTGTGCAGTGTGAGCAATGAGCAGTGTGTGTGCAGTGTCAGTGTGTGCAGTGTGAGCAATGAGCAGTGTGTGTGCAGTGTGCAGTGTGTGTGCAGTGTGTGTGCAATGTGAGCAATGAGCAGTGTGTGTGTAGTGTGCAGTGTGTGTGCAGTGTGTCAGTGTGTGCAGTGTGAGCAATGAGCAGTGTGCAGTGTGTGTGCAGTGTGTGTGCAGTGTGTGTGCAGTGTGTGCAGTGTGAGCAATGAGCAGTGTGCAGTGTGTGTGCAGTGTGTCAGTGTGTGTGCAGTGTGTCAGTGTGAGCAATGAGCAGTGTGTGTGCAGTGTGTGTGCAGTGTGCAGTGTGCAGTGTGTGTGCAGTGTGTGTGCAGTGTGTCAGTGTGTGCAGTGTGAGCAATGAGCAGTGTGTGTGCAGTGTGCAGTGTGTGTGCAGTGTGTCAGTGTGAGCAATGAGCAGTGTGTGTGCAGTGTGCAGTGTGTGTGCAGTGTGGCAGTGTGAGCAATGAGCAGTGTGTGTGCAGTGAGTGTGTGCAGTGTGTGCAGTGTGCAAAAAAAATGTAAAAAAAAAAAAATTTTAAATTTTTTTTTTTTTTAAAAACGGGAGCCACGGGAAAACCGCGTTATAACCGAATCGCGGTATAACGAGGCGCGTTATAACGGGGTTTAGCTGTACCATATAATTGCCCCAAAGGGAAAATCCCAAATCTCTGAGAGTGATGGTCGTGAGAAAATACATGGCAGTAAGAAGTACCATAAAGGTTCAAAGGTTGCAAAGCAAAAGCGACGAAGGTCAATGCTGGCCTTGAATTTTTCCGGATCTCGCCACTCTGGGCCAAAATATAAAGACAAAGACTATCCGGCCCCAGAGTTTCGTCAGAAGCTAAAGAAACAGTCCAGTCATTTGCAGGTTGCAGCGGGTGTTGAAATGAAGTCAGAGGATGTAATTGACTGGAAGTCAAGGAAAAAAAAATGGGAAAAATGTTTGGGAACTGACCAATTTTTATGTTATACGAGTGGACTATGTCACTTAACTTCGCAAATAAGCTAGTGTAGTTATGCTATATTAGGACTCTAGAATAAGTATTTTGAAATATTGCAATGTTATTTTTTCTCTTCATTGAAAATGTAGGTAAAACTACAAATTAATATACAGGGTTGATGACCCTTAAGATTACAAGGCTGTAGTAAAAAAAAAAAAAAAAAAATTTGGTAGCTTACAATATATATAAAAAAAAAAATACCCTTTTCGGTTGGTAAATATATAATGAGGTTCATATTATAGAGTAGAAAAACCCAGGGAGGTAATAGAAACTGTCTGGTTTTGTGAGTATATTTAGCATATCCTGGGTTATAAGAATGTACAGTATGCTAGACATTTATTTTTCAAAATAGTTCCCTAATAGAGAGCAACAAAATATGTTTGCCAAGTATAGTCTCTTATGACAAAAACTATTTTTCCATAATTGCCGTGAAAAAAAAAAAGAGTTAATATTCGTGTCGTGAATGCTTGATATTGTACTGGGGAGTTAGCTCAAGTATTTCAGGTAGGACGCTCACCCCAGTGAGGTCCATGGCCGCTCACCTCAGTAGGTGTGAGCTGGGGAGGGGGATAGTGACATAGTCCAAAGATGTTAGGCAGCTTTCTGCCCCGTTTTAGGTCAGAAAGTGCAGGAATAGTTAAAAATGATCCATTCCACAGCTTCACATTAACTCAGGCTGCTGGATGGAAAATCCAGACCACAGATTACAATGGGTCTAGTTCTCCCTCACCTGCTCTTCTAATCACTTGCACAGGTATTTAGAGCAGAGAGGTTTGCATTTCAGTCTCTCTCCTTAGAGCCTGGGGGCTGGGGGTGTTGCTGCTCCCCGGAATCCAGTTCGGGGTGGACGGCCCCTTCAAGTATCACAGTACCAGAGGATTTGCCTGGACACTTGGGACCGAGTTCCCACCACGAACAGATAAGACAAACAAATATGTATTGCTGTTTCTAAAAGACTATGCTGTATCTAGTGACCCTAAATGAGAGGGCATTGTTTTAAGCTGGGGAATCAGGTTAGTTGGCCCAGCAGCAGTTAGAGGTTGATTATGATGTGTAGTTAGATCCCTGAAAGGGATAGGATTTTGTTTATATAATTTGGTTTCTTGTTACTTGAAATAACAGTGTGGGAAATGCTATGACACTGATATAAGTGAACCGCTGAATGAAAATGTCTGAGTGCCTCTAACCTATACATGTTAAAGCTGCAGTACCTTACTTGGATGAAAATAAAGCAGGCAGAAGCCTGAGTTAAGCAACGTAATACTTTGCATGTTCCTGTTTGTTGTATAATTAACCCTAGAAGACTGTGTCGGGAAGAACCCAGACAGACGTCAGCGCTACAAAAGAGGGGCGTTTGTCACAGAGGGCATGTAGACTAAGCCTCCAAAATGGACCGTCTTCCCACACCCCACTACAGACCCGTTATCTGCTATAGAAATTCTTAATATATTCCCTTTTTCAGATGCGTTCCATAATATGGCAAATGTTTTAACAGCCAAGAGTAACACCTAATGGCACCCTTCACAACTCTCGACTTTAGCCTCTGTTAAAGCTGCAGTTCAGTCTTTTCTTTTCTTTTTTAATTTTTTTTTTTACTTCAATAGTTTTATGTGTGCAATCTCTAATTACCTAAAGAACTGCATAGCTGCAGGCCAATTCGTTCTCCATGTATTGATCGGCGAAATTTGGTGACATCATTAGTGAAGGGATCTGTTTTTCTTCTGCTTCTGTCTCTCAGTGGAAGCTCATGAATATTCATGAGCACTCCTGCACTGACATGTGCTAGAGGGAGGGCAGGGCTGACAAAGGGGTGTGCCAGGGCTTGTGACAGGACATGAAGGGGCAGTGCCTTAGCAAATGGCTGTTAAAATACAATACAAGAAAATTGGTCTTTCAAAGTTGTTTTTTTTAAAACAGAAAATGCTAAAAGTATTTTTTCTTACTACAGAACTGATTTATTAAAAAAAACACACATGCAGGATATTGCCTGAACTGCAGCTTTAAGTCCTCTTAACTAAACTAGCGAACTCAAAACTACACTGGACGGGGTGTTACTGTTCATCACCCCCCCCCCCAGCCATCGCCCCACCTCTCCCCCCCCGCCATGAAACCCTCCCCCACTCCGTAACCCGGCGGTCAAGGGTCAGGACCCCCCGGAGCCCGTTACCGTCCATGGCTTAGTCTGAGGTGGTCATGTGGCATTCCTCATGGGCATCCCTCATCCCGCCGAGAATTCCGTCCCTCCTGCTGTCATGGAGGATCTCTTCCTGGGCTGTATCCAAGGCTCTCCATCAGGCCCTCCATTTCCTCCAATGTCCTACATAATAGCTGTCTGTCCTCATGCGTTATTATTAGGCGGAAGGGGAACCCCCATCTGTACCGGATTCCTTTGCTTCTGAGAGCCGCGGTCACTGTTTTCATTTCCCTCCTTCTTTCAATGGTGATGCACCAGGTCACTAAAGATCTGAACAGAGTCTCTTCAAATGTAATGCCTCTTCCTCTCTGCCTCCAGGCATTCAGGATCAACTCCTTTGTTGCAAAATAATGCATTCCTATGATAACATCTGTGTTTCTGTTCAGGATGTTGCTGTTCGGGGCTAGGTCTCTGTGGCTCTGTGGTCTCTGTCCATAATCAGAGTATCCTGTTTAAGGTCTGGGACTAGGGATTTGAACAATCTGCAGATGTATGGTTGTAAGTCCTCCATTGAAATAGATTCAGGGATATTTCTGATCCTTAAATTTTGGCACTTTCCCTGTTCTCAAGGACTTCGATATTGTCTTTGAACATGGAGAATTCAGATTATATAAGAACCTCCTCCTCCAAGTGGGATTGTCTTTGGAGTGAGTCTGCCATTTTGACTTCCAGCTTTCCGGTTCTGGTCCCCAATGCCGCTATTACTTGTTTAAGGTCAGTAATTGCCTTTTGAATTTCACGTTGAATCGTTAAAGTATTTTTTTGAAATAAGGCTTCCAGGTCTGCCTTTGTTATCCTTGTTTCTTCATCTCTTGGGTCAGGGTTTGGTGATGACCTGGGCGTTCACTCTGGGAGCCTCCCTCTTCTTGACTATTGCCCGGCATACTACTCTTTGTGAAGTATGCAGCTGTGTTTGTATCCATGTCACCCCTCCTCACAGGCTACCCGCTTCACTTTTACTATTTTTATTTATTTAATTTTTGGTCAGCAGAGCTTCTTCCTCCAGCAGTTGTCTGCTTTCTATAGAGGGGGGGTTGGGGGGGGGGGAAGGGGGGGAGTTGTGTGCAGCTGTGATTAGTATCTCTGCCACCACTCCTCACAGGCCACCCGGTTTCTTTATTCCCTCTCGCTTGACCCACCTTCCTGCTCAACGCCCTGCACCCCGCTGGCTCCGATCACCAGAACAGGGGATCGAACACCTGATCCTTCAACTCCCCGGGCGAACGGCCGCCAGCAGGTCTCTGGTCTTTTGCAGACCCCTCCTGTTCCCTCTACTGGCCAACGGCGGCCATTTTGTGGTTGTTCATCCGACAGTTCCCTCACCCGCGCTGCCAGCAGGGCTCCCCACCTGGCGCCGAGCTCCGCTGGTTATTGCATCGGTCGCACCGGGATGCAGATGACCCCCCACCGCTTGGCTGCACCTGCTGAGAACGCTCTCACCCAGCAGCAACTCCTTTCCTCTCTCAGCCTCCGTTCTCCCTCACAGGCATTTGGCGGCCATTTTTTTATGGGGCCGGGAGCCTCTACTCCAGTTCTATATGATGCCGGCAGCACCGAAATTCCAGGGGGGAATCCCCTTACTCCCACACCTGCAAGTGGGAGCCAACCTCCTCTTTCTAGCTGCTCAGACCTGCTCTCTGAGAGCAACATTACGGCCGTTTATTTTAATTCTGCCACTTGGCTCCAGCGGCCATTTTAGGTGACTTGTGTCCTGTGTAGTAAGTTCAGAAAGGGGTCTTCAGACAAATATCTGACTCTCTCAATCGGGCAACTTCTATCAGTTTTATGTGGGGGTTCGAGGGTTTAATCTCTTCCTGCTCCTGATTTTTTCTCCCCTCACTTTGCCTGGTTTTCTTCTTTTTTGAGGGTTTATCCACTGCGCCTCTATGGAGCTGAGCTGATCTGTGGCTGCTCTGCTCCACGTCCAGGCCACGCCTCCTTGTTATCTCTTTTGTGTAAAGATAATTTCTACAAATTTGAACCTTACATTATGTAGCCGGGACCCCCTTTTGACCGACATTTGCTGTTGTGGGGTGGGAGAGTGCCGTAGTAGGGAACGCTCCGATATCGGAGGTTCCGCAGCAGAGGGAGCCGCCATGTTGAAGGTTGGCGCAGGTGCAGGACCGGCCCGACAGGAGGTTGCGCATGCGCGGGCATAATGGCAGAAGCCCGCGAAGGAGGAGAGCGCTAATAGGAGGGAGGCCAGGGAACAACGCATACCCGGCAGCCCCGCAGACCCTCGTGACGTGCGAGGACCAATGAGATGTTAGGAAGGGAGGAAAATGGGTGGTGGGGCACGCACGTGAGTCAGAGCGAGCGGTAGGTGGAAGGAGAAGGAGCTCCGGTGTAGGGAGGCATTCCGCCCCTACCTAGGCCTTATACCCCAGGCCCAGTTAGACCCTGAGCCCCAGTAGTGTGAAGCTGAGCTAGGGACTGGCCACAGACAGGTTCCGGTTCCCTTACTTTGTGTGTGATCACTATCGGGACATTTCCAAGTCAGCGGGAGGTCTGGGCTCAGACCCCGCGGCCGTGTTGCTGCGCGTCTGGGTGGGATCGCCCCGGACACCTACGGGCAACGTCATCTAGGCCCACCTCGATCCTTTGTGAAGACTGTTGCAGGACCGGGTACTGGAGTGCCCGGCAGGTAAACTACAAGTGCACCAACGGTATCACCAGCTTTTCAGGACACAGTGGCTGCGCAGTCACACACACATATAGATTCACTGTCTCCCTTGAGGGTGGGGTGAAATATTGGACGAGGGAACTGGACACGGGGTGGGATCACCCGGTGAAGGAGGGTAGTGAGCGTCCTGCGAGATTCAGTGTATAGTGTCTGCCTCAAAGAGGGACACCGGTTGATGATAAAGGAAGAGTGAGGTTACTCCATATTATTCATGCTAGTAAAGTTATTGGTTGGTTATATTGCTGTGTGTGTGTGTATTGATGTACATAAGGTCCTGCGAAGAACCACTTCCCCTCTGGTGGAAGCTGTTGCAGGTGGAGGCGCTGCACCAAGTATCAAATATTGCATGTGCCCCAGGCTCTCCGTGGCAGAGGCTTAGGCCCTGTGAGCCTACAGGTTATACAGCATATGGTAGTGGTCTGTGTTCGCTAGGAACCAGGGCTACATTTGGAGGCGCTGGTGAGAGCTTAGACCTTGGGGTGCCCCTCGAGCCAAAAACACCGCCACCATGGCCCTTCCCTCGCATCAGAAAGTACGCGACTGGGCGCGGCAAATGCGAACGCCCGCCTGCCGCGCCATGGCTGTGACCCAAGTACCCATGGCCCTACCTTTAGAGACATTGCAAACGGCCCTCCGACAACTACCGGGTTTTGCCAAAGCCCGCCTGGTAGATGTCCTCATAGACCAAGATGCTAAGTGGAACACCTTGCTTGTAGATTGCCGGCGAGACCTAGTAGTCCTCGAATCTGCAGTTCCTCAATATCTGCCGCTTTCCAACTCTCCGCCCGGCGGCAGCCCCTTTGTCTATCCACTCCGGGACCCCCCTGTGGGGGAACTGGGTGATGACGACCCTACGCTCCCCTTTGCTCACTACCCCGCGAGCGAAGCGGGCAGCTGTCAGTCAGGCAGTCAAGAAGCGGGGGATGCGTAGTGACATGCTGCAGAAACTAAATAATAAGATAGATCGGTTAACCACCCCATCAAGTTTACCTCCGTTAGTAGAAGCACTCACCCTTGCCACGCATTCCCAAAGCTACCGGAAATTGAAGGCCTTCTCTGGGACTCTACCTGTACCCACGGGGGAAGATGGGATAGACCCCTGGAAGGAGCACACTCGGGGTTAATGGAAGAATGGTCTTGTACAGACGCCGTGAAATGTCAACGGCTCATGGAGTGCTTGAGACCCCCGGCGTCCACCCTGATCAGCATTCACCGAGAACAGTATCCCGACCTGACCTTTCGGATGTTGATCGAGTTCCTCGTCGAGGCCTATAGCGCGACCGAGGATGATGGGGCCTTGTGGGCCAAATACTATGCCATCAACCAAAAAGAGGGAGAAGATTTGTCTGCCTACATTCACCGCGTGCAAATTTCATTAGGGCCCCTGCTGCACCACAAGTATGTGACCGCCTCACAGATGGACGAATACCTCCGCAAACAATACCTACGGGGATCCAGTCCTAGTCACCCTTTTGCAAACATGATTGGCGATAACCTCAATCGAGGGCCTACCCCCTCGTTTATCAAACTATTACAGCAAGTCAAAGAGCATGAAACGCATCTCATGCTGCACTCCCCACAGAAGGCTAAAGCAGCCAGCAGCCCTAAACCCAAAGGGAGTGCTGAAAAGAAGGAGGATCCTCCGGATAAACCAGGCCCGGAATGACCGAAGTACGCTGGACGAACCTCGCCTCCGTATGATCGCCGTACCCCACCCAGGGATATGTCCTGCTACAAGTGCGGGAAGAAAGGACATATCTCCTACGATTGCCGGATGGGGGTGTCGCGCCCCCGGAGCTCGTCACCCAAGAAGTTCACGCCCCATGCCATGATATGCGGTGTTTACGCGGCCAGCGAAGAAAACCCTGTTTCCACCCAAAGTGGCGATGGGCCCGAGGACGAGAGTAACCGCATGGGACTGGTAGCGCTGATCCGGGTGCTAGTAGATGGTATCTACTCCTCCGCACTACTGGACACGGGATCTCAAGTGACTATCATATATCAAGGATTTTATGATCGACACCTCCAGAAGCGGCCTCTGAAATCGGCAGGGCATATCAAAGTAAGAGGACTAAGCAATGAAGACTACCCCATCGATGGAATAGTAACCGTGGGCCTGGAAATACAACAGCTCAGTACTGGAAAGTCTCACCCCATGAATGTGGATGCCCTGGTGTGCCCAGAACCCAAAGACCCACCTAAGTATTCGATCATCCTAGGCACGAATGCGGACATTGTACAAGCCGTTATCCGGGCCTATCTACAAGAAACTAATGAATTGCCCATGTCCAGTCTACAGCTGCAGCTTGTCCAGGTGAATCCGGATTCCCCTCCGACACCCTCGGAGGACTATGGACTGTTGTTCTGCGGCCGGGGGGGGGCTGACCAGACTTTTACCAGGAGAGACGCAGAGGGTACCCGCCTGGTGTGCATACGCTGAACGAGTTGACAAGAAGCAGCTCTTTTCCCTAGAAAGCATGCCAGAAGAAGATGTCCGCCGAGGATATCGGCTGGTACCGGAATTCCGGGATTGGCCGACCGCCATTCCCCGTCGGATTTATGTGATGGTCCAGAATCTTTCGCCATTTCCCCTGGCCATCGACGCAGGACAGAAAATAGGGAGGATTTACCCCATCAGCTCGGTAGATGAAGCAGTACAAGTAAAGGCTACCCGAGTGGAAGGTCCCGGCTCACACCTAGACTTCGACTTTGGCTCGTCCGGGCTGTCCGACGCATGGAAGGAATGTCTACGAGTGCAGCTGGAGGAGAGACGATCGGTGTTCTCTACCGGGGAGATGGATGTGGGGTGCAGCCGCAGTGCTCAGCACACTATTCGGATGAATGATACAAAGCCCTTCAGGGAACGTTCCCGTCGGCTCGCTCCTAGAGACGCAGATGATGTACGGGCGGTCCTACACGAGATGGAAGAAGCTGGAATCGTCACGGAGTCACGAAGCCCTTACGCTTCACCCATAGTGGTAGTGAGAAAGAAGAATGGGACCGTGAGGTTATGCGTAGATTACCGGACACTGAACAATCGGACGGTACCGGACCAGAATAATCTTCCCCGCATAGAAGAAATCCTGGACGCCCTACATGGAAGCAAATGGTTCAGTGTACTGGACCTCAAATCTGGCTACTACCAGGTGCCCATGAGTCCAGAGGACCAAGAGAAAACGGCGTTCATTTGTCCACTGGGGTTCTACCAATGGAGAAGACTTTATGTGACTTGAATCCCCGAGAATGTCTCGTGTATTTGGATGACATCATAGTCTTCGGGAAAACCCTGGAAGAACATGAGGCTCGGCTCCTGAAAGTACTGGACCGATTAGCTCAAGAAGAACTCAAGCTCTCCCTGGATAAATGCCGCTTCTGCAGGACATCGGTGACTAACGTGGGACACATAGTGTCCACCGAGGGGATTGCCACTGATCCCGCCAAAATAGAAGCCGTCGTCAATTGGCCCCGACCTGACAATGTGGGGGAGTTGCGATCATTCCTGGGATTCTGCGGATACTATCGCAGATTTGTGGTGGGATATTCCCGACGGGCCTTCGGGGACAAATGGATGACAGAGTGCGAGCAAGCCTTCATGGACCTGAAACAGAGTTTGACCGTGGCCCCCGTGTTGGCCTATGCAGACCCCGAGCAACCGTATATTTTACATGTGGATGCTAGCCTAGGCGGGTTAGTGGCGGTGTTACATCAAAAATATCCCGAGGGACTGCGACCCGTAGCTTATAACAGCCGCAGTCTTACCATCAGTGAACAGAACTACCCCGTGCATAAGCTCGAGTTCTTGGCCCTCAAGTGGGCTATCGTAGACAAACTTCGTGATTACCTGTACGGGGTGTCGTTCGAGGTGCGGACAGACAACAATCCGCTCACCTATATCATGACCTCAGCCGAACTCGACGCGGCCGGACACCGCTGGCTGTGAGAGAGTGTTGTGTGCTGTGAGAGAGTGCTGTGTGCGGTGTGAGTGTGCTGTGAGAGTGTGCTGTGTGCTGTCAGCAGTGTGCAGTGAGAGTGTGTGCAGTGTGCAATGAGTGCTGGTAGTGTGTGCAGTGTGCAGTGAGGGTGTGCAGTGGGTGCTGGTAGTGTGTGCAGTGTGCAGTGAGGGTGTGTGCAGTGTGCAGTGAGTGCTGGCAGTGTGTGCAGTGTGCAGTGAGAGTGTGTGCTGTGAGAGTGTGTGCAGTGAGAGTATGACGTCAGCCCAACATCGTGGTTACAGCAGCCCGGTTGAGTTCGTCTGATCCGCGACTGTTACTGCAGAGAAGCAGGCTGCTGTAACCACGATGTTGGGCTAACGCCATACACCACCACAGCGTTGATCCATGCAAACTCACCCGGGCTGCTGTAACCACGATGTTGGGCTGACGCCATACATCACCACAGCGTTGATCCATGCAGAGAGCAACAAAGGAGAGGTTATAGGAACAGAAAATCCACCTGCTGACCAGCTTATCCCATCAGCGGCTGATTGGTAACATGTCCATATACATGTACTGCCAGTAACTATTTTATCTGATGTACGTGCAATATTCACCTGTTATATTAATATAATTTTTTATACATACTACACTATGAGGTTTTTTGCGCTGTTTCTTTTGTATTTGTTCTTCTAGCCTCGGTCTGTGGAGCCATTCCACGAATACAGCTGCACACCTTCACCCATAAAGTAACAGGTTTCATATATATTTATATAATCACTTTATTCACTATAAGAATATCACACATTTGTTCACAATTATTAGAGCGCAGTTCACTCCCTTTTTTTGTTTCCATTATTATTTCCTGGCATGACTCTTACTGCATGATGCGGTCTCTATGGACTCTTATCTCTTTTATCACCAGCACGCATTGGAGCTAAAACTACCAGGAACTGACCCCCTCTGCTACGACATTACTGCTGAGTATCTCTCTCTTTCCTGTTTGGAGTCAGGGTTCCTCGTGGGATCTATGCTCATGTGTGCATGATTTATTCAAGCACATTGGCACTCTGCATTTTTTTTTATACTGTTGCACTCTGTTTTGCCTATGTGCTAGGACCATAGATACTATATGCATTCATGCTGTTTATTTATTCATCATTTTTTGTATTTGCTGACCATGGTTCTGTATGAGTCTTGTTAATATTCTTTTTTTCTCCCCTGTGTTTTTCCCTTGGTAAAAGTTATATTCTTGTCCTATATACATTTTCATGTATATAGGTTTATTAAATGTCATATTTTTCTTTATGCCTGTAGTTGCAGTTCATATTATGTAGCAAGGTCTTTTACTACAAGGGTTTTTCTTTGTATCTATTAGCTTCTTTCTGTGTAAATTTATTATTTAGACACATCTTAGTTATTGGATCATTAGTTAGCATTTATTTCATTTTTTAGTGAGTCATAGCCTGTATATTTTGACCTGCCATTAGTGTGTTTATGTTTTTAAGTTAGTGTTTATTGCTATTCAATTAATAATATCTTTTTCATTTTCTAATCTGACAGAGCATCCAGTTCTTGTTGCATAAGTTTAATTTGATTATTTTTGTGGTATATTTTAGAGTGCTAATTAGGAGATTGTCTTAGTCTTCTTTTGTGTGTTTTGTATTACTCTTTATCCCCCAGCACCAACAGTTTACCTATATTACTTCATTTCTGATTCTTTATTGGGTTAATTTTTGATACCCAATAAATCAGTGATATTTAGGTTCTGGTTTAGCCACTTATATATAGTGTGAGCAACATCCCCTCTTTGTGTGTTTGAGATACATATATACATATATATATGGTAACATCGCCGGAAGAAGAGATCAGTGTATCTGGCTATGCATCTTAACCCTGGCTGTGCTCAAAGCTGTGACCATGCAGCAAGCTTAAGCCTATAGGAAACCATGTCTGTGCTCATTTGCATGTCATTTCCCAGAATCCCTTGCTGCAGTGGAAGTGCTGTGTGCTGGGTGATAATGGTGAAAGACAGGGTTGCAGACCTGTCTAAGACATGCAAATGAATATACAGGAATATTTACAGTTGATATATATATATATATATATATATATATATATATATATATATATATATATATATATACTAGCTGAGAGACCCGGCGTTGCCCGTGAGTTAAATTTCCCGCGAGGAAAGGGGGGGGGGGAAGAGGGGGGGGGGAAAGGGGGGGAGAGGGGGAAAAGGGGGGTGGAGGGGGGGAAAAGGGGGGATGGGGGACAGTGGACAGGAGGAGGGGAGGGGGGGGACAGTGGACAGGAGGGGGGGACAGTGGAGGGGGGGACAGTGGATAGGAGGGTGGGGGGGCAGTGGACAGGAGGGGGGGGAGACAGTGGACAGGAGGGGCGGGAGACAGTGGACAGGAGGGGGGGGAGACAGTGGACAGGAGGTGGGGGGAGACAGTGGACAGGAGGGGGGGAGACAGTGGACAGGAGGGGGGGGACAGTGGACAGGAGGGGATGGGGACAGTGGACAGGAGGGGACGGGGACAGTGGACAGGAGGGGACGGGGACAGTGGACAGGAGGGGACGGGGACAGTGGACAGGAGGGGACGGGGACAGTGGACAGGAGGGGACGGGGACAGTGGACAGGAGGGGATGGGGACAGTGGACAGTAGGGGACGGGACAGTGGACAGGAGGGGGACGGGACAGTGGACAGGAGGGGGGGGACAGGGGACAGTGGCCGGGGGGGGGGGACAGGGGACAGTGGACAGGAGGGGGATGGGACAGTGGACAGGAGGGGATGGGGACAGTGGACAGGAGGGGATGAGGACAGTTGACAGTAGGGGACGGGACAGTGGACAGGAGGGGACGGGACAGTGGACAGGAGGGGACGGGACAGTGGACAGGAGGGGGACGGGACAGTGGACAGGAGGGAGACGGGACAGTGGACAGGAGGGGGGGGACAGGGGACAGTGGCCTGGGGGGGGGACAGGGGACAGTGGACAGGAGGGGGATGAGACAGTGGACAGGAGGGGGACGGGACAGTGGACAGGAGGGGGGGACAGGGGACAGTGGTCGGGGGGGGGGACAGTGGACAGGAGGGGGGGACAGGGGACAGGAGGGGGGGGCAGTGGACAGGAGGGGACGGGGACAGTGGACAGGAGGGGACGGGGACAGTGGACAGGAGGGGGACGGGACGGGACAGTGGACAGGAGGGGGACGGGACGGGACAGTGGACAGGAGGGGGACGGGACGGGACAGTGGACAGGAGGGGGATGGGACGACAGTGGACAGGAGGGCAACGGGACGACAGTGGACAGGAGGGGGACGGGACAGTGGACAGGAGGGGGACGGGACAGTGGACAGGAGGGGGGCAAGACAGTGGACAGGAGGGGGGCGGGACAGTGGACGGGAGGGGGACGGGACAGTGGACAGGAGGGGGACGGGACAATGGACAGGAGGGGGACGGGACAGTGGACAGGAGGGGGATGGGACAGTGGACAGGAGGGGGATGGGACAGTGGACAGCAGGGTGACGGGACAGTGGACAGGAGGGGGACGGGACAGTGGACAGGAGGGGGACGGGACAGTGGACAGGAGGGGGACGGGACAGTGGACAGGAGGGGGGTGGGACAGTGGACAGGAGGGGGGTGGGACAGTGGACAGGAGGGGGGTGACAGTAGACAGGAGGGGGGGTGACAGTGGACAGGAGGGGGGGTGACAGTGGACAGGAGGGGGGGTGACAGTGGACAGGAAGGGGGGGACAATAGACAGGAGGGGGGACAGTGGACAGGAGGGAGAGGGGACAGTGGACAGGGGGGGGGTGAAAGTGGACAGGAGGGGGGGCAGTGGACAGGAGGGGGGGGGCAGTGGACAGGAGGGGGGGACAGTGGACAGGAGGGGGGGACAGTCGACTGGAGGGACAGTGGACAGGAGGGGGGGGCAGTGGACAGGAGGGGGGACAGTGGACAGGAGGGGGGGACAGTGGACAGGAGGGGGGGACAGTGGACAGGAGGGGGGGACAGTGGACAGGAGGGGGGGACAGTGGACAGGAGGGGGGGTGGGTTGCTTAAAATTTCCAGGTCCCTCCTGTCCACTCCCCCTGTATGTTTCTCCACTCCCCCCTCTCTCGATGCTCCTGACCCCCCCCCGTCACTCCGGTCCCCACCCTACAGTGCCTGACACACACACATACACACACACACAGTGTCACACACACACAGTGTCACACACACACACAGTGTCACACACACACACAGTGTCACACACACACACACACACACACACACACACACACAGTGTCACACACACACAGTGTCACACACACACAGTGTCACACACACACACACACACACACACACACACACACACACACACACACACACACACACACACACACACACACACACACACACACACACAGTGTCCCACACACACAGTGTCCCACACAGTGTCACACACACACACACACACACGTCAATTCTCGTTCCGGCCGCCGCCATCTTAGTTACTCCGCGAGGGAGGAAGGGGGTCCTTCCGTGCACCGCCATCTTAGGTGCCACGTGTCAGCTGCCTGTCCCCCCCGCCGGGGAGGAGGAGGGGGGGAGGTGAGTGGAGCATCGGGGGGGGGAAGGTGAGTGGACCATCGGGGGGCAGGAGGTGAGTGAAGCATCGGGGGGGAGGGGAGTGGAGCATCGGGGGGGAGGTGAGTGGAGCATCGGGGGGGAGGTGAGTGGAGCATCAGGGTTGGAGGTGAGTGGAGCATCAGGGGGGGTGAGTGGAGCATCGGGGGGGAGGTGGTGGAGCATTGGGGGGGAGGTGAGTGGAGCATCGGGGGGGGAGGTGAGTGGAGCATCGGGGGGGAGGTGAGTGGAGCATCGGGGGGGAGGTGAGTGGAGCATCGGGGGGGAGGTGAGTGGAGCATTGGGGGGGAGGTGAGTGGAGCATCGGGGGGAGGTGAGTGGAGCATCGGGGGGGGAGGTGAGTGGAGCATCGGGGGGGAGGTGAGTGGAGCATCGGGGGGGGAGGTGAGTGGAGCATCGGGGGGGGGAGGTGAGTGGAGCATCGGGGGGGGGAGGTGATTGGAGCATCGGGGGGTAGGTGAGTGGAGCATCGGGGAAGGGGGGGAAGGTGAGTGGAGCATCGGGGAGGGAGGGGGGGAAGGTGAGTGGAGCATCGGGAAGGGAGGGGGGAAGGTGAGTGGAGCATCGGGGAGGGAGGGGGGGAGGTGAGTGGAGCATCGGGGAGAGGGGGGGAGGTGAGTGGAGCATCAGTGAGGGAGGGGGGGGGAGGTGAGTGGAGCATCGGGGAGGGGGGGTGAGTGGAGCACCGGGGAGGGGGGGGTGAATGGAGCTTCGGGGAGGGGTGTGTGTGTGTGTGTGTGTGTCCTTTGCCCGTCACTCCGCCTCAGGCCAATGAGAGGTGTGCGGGGGCGGCCGGCCCAAGGGAGCAATCTCATTGGCCTGGCCCAAGGTCCAATGAGATTGCCGCTAGGGACACAGGGAGGGACACAGGGAGACACATACAGACACGTATATATATATATACACTGTACCGTGTATCTGTGTTAATGGATGAGCACTGAGCTCTGTCTGTGTTTCATGTTCTGTCTCTGGTTTTATATATATATATAAGAGCGCTAAAGGCCATGTCTGTACATACTGTGCTATATGTATGCACACACAGCTGTCTCTCACACATACTAATACTCCTTGTTTTTCCATCCCTATACACCAATAGGGACCACTAAGTATCCACACACACTTTTAGTTGTGCTACTAACTCTCACATTTCCACACCCACCCACACCATTTATATCCACTCCCACTCCACACACACCTTGTGTAAAGCACTGTATATACTGTGGGCTCCCCATTCATTTTTATTCACACTGATACACATACACACTCTTTCTTCACTTGCTTTCAGTTACACTTTGACACCTCCAGCCATAAAACACATCCACACCGGGGGAAGGAACAGCACAGATAACATTCCAAGAGACACTGTTTTTAAGTTTACCTTTTGCTTCATTCATTGTAACATCGCCGGAAGAAGAGATCAGTGTATCTCGAAAGCTCGCACAAATAAAAGCATTTCGTTAGCCACAGAACGGTATCATCTATTTATTTTTTGATTATTGAAGCTCGGCTAACACGGTACTGATACCTCTACATATACATATATATATATATATATATATACATATATACATATATATATATATATATATATATTTATATATATATATATATATATATATATATATATATATATATATATATGATAAAAAATCACTTGCACTCCAATAGAAATTCAATAATGAATAGGTGCATGTCCCATATAAATAATAAAAGTATACATTACCGCATAGCAGCAAAAAGGGAGACAGCACTCAGGTGAATGAAAATAAATGTATTAAATACAGCACATAACTCCAACGTTTCGATCCCACAGGGGGATCTTCCTCAGGGTGGTGCAACAGACACAGGACAGTGAGTGACTTATATACCCCAACACCCAAGTGACATAAACATCTCCACATCATCAGAAAGCATCATCATCGGGCGACAAAACAGCTGTGCATAATACAATTTAATTAGATCATGCTCCAACTCCATGTCTGTACTCCTATTGGGGAATCCAAGTCACATGATCAAACCCAAGCTGTCAGTGTCATTGCATGTAAACAAACTGATGCTGCATCAGCAGGCCCAGTTTTCAAGGCAACAACATGTGTGCTCAACTCTTTAAAGGCAGCAGACACCGGTGGTTGTCATGTGTACTGCACGTGTATAGATACACCACTGCAAATGTGTATGTGCTGTAGCAGTGATGAATTTACTTCTAAACAGCACCTAAGAATAACAGATACTGGCATGCGTATATCAGTAGAATCCTATGACAGATAGAACCCGCTGTAATCCCTGTCGGGTAACCCATAATAAACCTGTCGGCGTCACATGCTGCATGGATATACATAGGTTGCTAGTTAACCCCTAGTATACCAGTACTGCTAAAGACACAAAGTGCGATCAAATAAAGGAACATACTGTCTGTAGAACTACATAAATATACAATATACGGACCTGCAAAAATGTGGAATAAAGAACACCCAATACACAGTGAGGGTAAAGTGAAGAGAACCGGGAGGGGAAAATAAAATCAATGGAAGAAGCTGAACGACAAGAATATACAAGCTGTAGTAAAATATACTGTATAATAAATGCCTTTTACATAATCATTTTGAACTACGCTGATCCATGTATACATACAGTTGATGTTGAACAGTAATAATTACAAAAAATTACATAAAACAACCCAAGTTCATGTCCTCATTCAGGCCTTTGGGGGCCATAGAATCCAGTCTGTGAATCATCCTCGCCTCAAGCTGGAGCAAAAGCCTGTGTCTATTTCCGATACATAAAGGGCATAAAGGGCATAAAGGGCTCTCTTTTGTTCCCACTAACGCACAACAGCCCTTTGACTGGGAAGTAGACCTATACAGGATGCACCGTCAGCTGAAATTGAAAGACTTTTTCTGCAAGAGAGATGAGTCTGCTACCACTGGCAGAGGATTGAGCGTCTATTCGGATACTAAGAAATTCAGACCCAGAAGTGTTTTTGATCCGCAGATTACTAATCATAGCATTTCCACCTTCATGGGACTGGTTGAATCAAATACTAAACCACGAGTTATGAACCGTCAGATTAGCTATCACAATCTCACCAAGAGTGAGCGTCTGGCATTAAGATCCCTTAACAACAGAAGGGAAATTATCATCAAGCCTGCGGACAAAGGGGGAGGCATTGTAATAATGCCATACTCCTATTACCGCAATGAGATTCTGGGTCAACTCGCCCACCAGGACCATTATAAAAAGCTAACCGCAGATCCTACAGCGGTATATAAGCGTGAGGTGGATTCAATTATCACAATGGGACTAAATAATGGCTGGATCTCAGAGGATTTGACTAAATTCTTGACCACTGACTTTCCGATTATGCCTGTACTCTACACCTTGCCTAAGGTACATAAATCTCTCATAGCACCGCCGGGTAGACCAATAATCTCGGCGCGGTCATCACTATGCCACCCACTGTCACAGTTTGTTGATTTTCACCTACAGCCTATGGTCCTACAGATGTCATCATATATTAAAGATACTACGGACTTCATAACTAAACTGTCAGCACTAACATTGGATTTAACAGATGTCCTGCTTGTGACACTTGACGTGTCAAGCTTGTACACTAACATCCCCCACCAGGAGGGGATGGAAGCTATCAGGAGCCATCTACACAGTACCGGCCGAGGAGATGGTCCTCCATCAGAGTTCCTTATGACTCTCATAGATCTTATATTACATAAGAATTACTTCAGATTCGAACGGACGTACTATCTCCAACTCATGGGAACTGCTATGGGGTCTAATATGGCCCCATCTTATGCGAATATCTATATGGACACATATGAGCAGACACACCTTCTACATGATTCTCCACACGCTGAGTCTATTTTATATTATGCTAGATTCATCGATGATGTGTTCCTCCTGTGGGGTGGGGGCGAACATGATCTGTTGGAATTTATTCATTATGTGAATCTCATACCATCAAACATACGCTTCACGTATCAGTACAGTGCCACTAATATAGTGTTCCTGGATACCGTGGTATACAAGGAAAATAATGTATTGTGTACTAGAATACATACAAAGGACACAGATAAGAATACTCTCTTAGACGCTCAGAGTCATCACCCTCCCCCTCTAAAGAGGGGACTCCCCTTTTCACAAATGCTCCGGGTACGGAGAATTACAAGCGATCCTACGCATGTTGAAGCAGCTTTACAGAAAATGGCAGATCGCTTCAGAGAGAGGGGCTACGATCGGACAGAAATTGATCAAGCATTAGCCAAAGCACGTTTACCAACAAGGGGTGATCTACTGAAACCTACGGTGACAACCATTGAAAATGATCGGTTTCACATAGTAACAACATATAGTACTGCCTCAAGCCAGATACAACGCAGTATAAAGCAAAACTGGCACATTTTGGCGAATGATAAACGTATCGGAAAACATTTTGAGTCCCCACCCCTCTTTTGCTATCGGCGGGGTCGGAATGTGGGGGATTACCTCATAAAGGCGGACCCAGTGGATAAATATGCAGCGAAAACGACCTGGCTAACAAAAGCTCCGGGGGTGCACAAGTGTAGAGGTTGTGTAAATTGCCAGTATTTAATGCTGGGCAACACTTTTATGCATCCGCATAAAGGTTATCCAATTAAAATTGTGGATTTTCTCAATTGTGACTCAAAATTTGTAGTCTACATTATCAAATGCCCCTGTGGGCTTCTTTACGTGGGCAAGACATCGCGTATGCTTAAGGAACGAATAGCAATGCATCGTTCCACAATACGCAAGGCCCTTGCTGACCCCACCAATTCTGATGATCTTAAGCTGTTACCAGTGGCAAGGCACTTTAAGCTTGAACAGCACAGCTTAGCCACCTTTCGTTGTATGCCCGTTGTACAAGCCCATACTCCAACCAGGGGAGGAAATAGACACAGGCTTTTGCTCCAGCTTGAGGCGAGGATGATTCACAGACTGGATTCTATGGCCCCCAAAGGCCTGAATGAGGACATGAACTTGGGTTGTTTTTTGTAATTTTTTGTAATTATTACTGTTCAACATCAACTGTATGTATACATGGATCAGCGTAGTTCAAAATGATTATGTAAAAGGCATTTATTATACAGTATATTTTACTACAGCTTGTATATTCTTGTCGTTCAGCTTCTTCCATTGATTTTATTTTCCCCTCCCGGTTCTCTTCACTTTACCCTCACTGTGTATTGGGTGTTCTTTATTCCACATTTTTGCAGGTCCGTATATTGTATATTTATGTAGTTCTACAGACAGTATGTTCCTTTATTTGATCGCACTTTGTGTCTTTAGCAGTACTGGTATACTAGGGGTTAACTAGCAACCTATGTATATCCATGCAGCATGTGACGCCGACAGGTTTATTATGGGTTACCCGACAGGGATTACAGCGGGTTCTATCTGTCATAGGATTCTACTGATATACGCATGCCAGTATCTGTTATTCTTAGGTGCTGTTTAGAAGTAAATTCATCACTGCTACAGCACATACACATTTGCAGTGGTGTATCTATACACGTGCAGTACACATGACAACCACCGGTGTCTGCTGCCTTTAAAGAGTTGAGCACACATGTTGTTGCCTTGAAAACCGGGCCTGCTGATGCAGCATCAGTTTGTTTACATGCAATGACACTGACAGCTTGGGTTTGATCATGTGACTTGGATTCCCCAATAGGAGTACAGACATGGAGTTGGAGCATGATCTAATTAAATTGTATTATGCACAGCTGTTTTGTCGCCCGATGATGATGCTTTCTGATGATGTGGAGATGTTTATGTCACTTGGGTGTTGGGGTATATAAGTCACTCACTGTCCTGTGTCTGTTGCACCACCCTGAGGAAGATCCCCCTGTGGGATCGAAACGTTGGAGTTATGTGCTGTATTTAATACATTTATTTTCATTCACCTGAGTGCTGTCTCCCTTTTTGCTGCTATGCGGTAATGTATACTTTTATATATATATATATATACTAGCTGAGAAACCCGGCGTTGCCCGGGATGTGAAGTGTGAATAAGTATGTGTAAATGTTGTATGTGAAAGTTGTAATGTGATGCCAATGTTATGTAATATTAGTTAGAATTGTGTTTGTAAATCAACAGTAGTAGAAAGCACATGTATATGAGGGCAAATGTTTGAAGTGTATGTTAGTTGTTACGGTAGTTATTTTTGAAAATGTTATTGTTGGAAATGCTTCTTGAAAGATGTGAATGTCCATTGTTGAGAGGAGTGTATTTGATGTAATGTTAAAGTGTGTGTTGTAAAATAATGTAGTAATAAAAGATGACAGTAGTGTATTGAGTGTCTTTCATTTTTTTGTAATTTCTTATGGCAATATGTAGAGTTCATGGAAATTGAGGAAAGTCAATGTTCATTGTAATGCTTGTTTGTAAACGACATTTTTGGTAGTTCCAGTTGGAGCAAAGATGTACAATTGTTGGGGGGATCCAACTCTAGAGCACGCAACATATAACTGGCCGTGGGAGAAACATGGTGATTCTAAGTTGATACCAGTGCACTTTATAGATTGTCCTTGTGCTTTGTTAATGGTGATAGCAAAAGCTAATTTGATGGGGAACTGTAGCCGTTTGAAAGTAAAAGGCATGTCTGTAGGAATGAGTGGAATGCGGGGGATGAAGACATCTTGGCCTTTGGCGTTGCCAGTTAAGATAGTAGCTTCAATTAGGTTGGGCATCAATGTTTTTATGCACAGTCTGGTTCCATTACAAAGGTTAGGTGTGTGTAGGTTGCGAAGTAGCATGATGGGTGCTCCAACTTTGAGGCGAAGATGATGTGGTGGCATCCCTGATGGTTCGAGGGAGTGTAGGAATTCAGGTGGATAGTTAACGGCTTCATCGCAATCCACAACTGTATCGATTGAGTTGTATTGAGTAATTGTGTTTGGAATAATGTCTTGAATTTGATGATTGATGTCATTGACAGAAGTATTTTTGGCAGCAAGGATGGCTCTTTCACAAAGCCACTGGTGGTTTGTGTAATTGTGTAAGAGATTTGGATAGACGTGATGTATGAGATCTTCAAGTGATGTCATCATGTGACAAAAATGTGTGGGAAAAGCAATTTCACCTGATGTTAAGTCAGTAGGTAAAGTACCTTCACCTATTTGAAGAAGTGTGTGTGCAAAAAGTTGTTCATTTGAGTGGCCGAGAAGTTGGACTCGCATATTGGTTGTTAATGGAAAATGTTTGACATGTCGCCATAAAATAGAGGATTTAAGGCATGCATGAAGTTCGTCTGCTGGTGTGGATCGTGGTATGACTGGAAGTGTTTGTCTGAAATCACCAGCTAAAAGAATGACAGCACCACCCATTATTTGTTTATTGTTACGCAAGTCTTGCAAGGTTCTATTAAGGGCTTCAAGTGCTTTTTTATGCGCCATGGTACACTCATCCCAAACAATACTGCACCGACACACTTTATTCGAGCAAATACCCAGTATGTACCTGGCAGATACCTGGAATGCGCCGCTCCTCACCTCTGACAAGCCCCGTTGCGTTTGCCTTCCCAGCCTGGGTTCATGCCTGGCTGACGGGCGGCTGATCTGTTAAATGATAATGATTACGATTTAATAGGCTGCAATGCTTCGCGTGTCTACCAGATGGCATAAATTCATGAATTGTAATGCAGTATATATATATATGCTGTGCAGTATTGCAGCCAGCAGGAATAAAATGCTTCAATCCCTGCTTGGAAAATACCTCAATGCACTCGGGCAGAAAACAGTCACAAACCTCAATACACCCGGGTATACCCGAATTCGTGGGACTAGCCGAGCTCGAATAAAGTGTGTCGCCAGTGTAAGTTTGCAAATTTGAAGAACACGGGCTTGGCCAGATGTCTTGGTAATATTACATGTTGGGTTTTCTTCATGAGCAATGTTTAGTGGTAATTTAAGAGCTGAGTGCACAGTTCTTCCTCCATCCATAAGAGTGGCTGCAATGCCAGATGATGCAAGTGCAAGTGCAACATGATTGTGCATTCTTATTTCTGCAAGGAGTAAATTTATGAGAAATGTTTTGCCTGTTCCACCTGGAGCATCAAGAAACAGGATTGCACCTTGTTCGTTGTTTATGTGCTGCATGATGTTGTCATAGGTGTTGTTGTGGAATTAACATTGGTTTTCTTGTGGCAACATATTCTTGTAGTATGGAAATATTGTATTGTTTCTCTCGCATAAGGTCTGTATTGAGTACATCGTGATGATGACGTTGGGGAGCTTCTAGACCTAATTGAAGTAGTGTTTTGTTATTGATAGAGAGACATGTATCTTCTAACAATATGAGTACCTCGTTGAAAATGTCAGGTCAAAAGGTAACATTGAGTGATGGGTTGTGTCTCTGTGCTTTGTGAAGTATATCTTCACTCATGCTTTCTCGATATGTGTTCCATAGAGTGTTGGGGTTTGATGGGTTGCACGTGGTAAGGATAATGGCAAAAAGATTTCGAATTTTGGTTGGCAATGACTGTAATGCAGCTTCGGCTAATGTAGTATTCCAGTGTTGATCATCCTCTAGTAATCCAAGTTTTTGGCAAGCTTCTCGATAAGTCTCACACACTTGACCGTTGACAGTTTTTATAGCGTCAAAAGATGTTGGGCCTGGAACGGTATGAAGTAGAATTCTGAGAAAGAAGCATTCAGCGTTGTTTGGGTGAACTGTGTAGACACACCCTAAGGCTTCACTTGCAAGGGCATCAGTTCCGGGAACAGGTGTGCCCTGCTTTCTTTTCTTGAACTGTTTTGTGGATGCATTCCAAGTGTAATATCGTGGAGTTTGTGGATAAAGCAATGTGCGTGCAAAAGAGTCGTGTTGACATAATTGAAAGAAGGCAATTAAAGTAGTGTTTGGTGGTTGAGCAGCAAGTGCCTCTGCAATGGCAGGTGTGAAATATACTCTCTGTCCATTTTCTAAATGAATAGTCAGGTGAACAACGGTTGGGTGTCGTTCGTGAATGGGAAAAGCGAAAATCCTCCAAACGGCTTCATTACTACTTATATATCTTCCTAGCTGGTAGAGTGTAACTTCGTCATGGATGTGTTCATTTGTGATTCCAAAAATGGCCATGTCGCTTCCTTTGTTGACATACTTGCAAATGTATTTAATTGATTTAACAGAATTACAGTATTCCACATTAATGTGTGCGTTATAAATTTTTGTTAGAAGTGGACAATATGGAACAACCCATTTGTTGTCGACTTGGATGTGTTTGTTGTTGCGAATAGTAATTGTTGCTGTGTATCCGCCGTCTGTGGGAGCGCGTCTTCGATATTGAGGATATCCATCATCTCCACTTTGTGTGTCTGCAATGAATGTTTTAGGGAATTGTTTGGTGCATTTACCGTCTTTCATACATGGTGCATGAATATTGATGTTTCCACATGGTCCATGAATCATATTTTTAGTGACTATTGCAAATAGTATAGGGTCTTCTTGAGGATTAGGCAACTCAGCAGAGATAACGTTATCGATGTCAATGGAATGTAGTTTTTCTTTGAGCCATATAAGAATATGAGCATGTGGAAGACCTCTTTTCTGCCATTCTATTGAATACATCCAGCATCGTGTTTGTCCAAATATATAAGTCTTAGTGATGATGTGAATTAATGTGATGAGTTTTTGGCGAAATACTCTTGCGATTAAGTCGTGTCGATCACTGTGAGCCTGTCCATCCTGAAGTTCTTGTTTTATTTCTGGCCAAGCTGGATTACATGTAAATGTAATAAAAAAGTCTGGTCATCCATATGCGCGAACATATGCCATAGCGTCCTGAGCATATTCGTGCATGTGTCGAGGACTTCCCGTGAATGTTGCTGGTAGAATTAACATTTTTCCAATGTTGTCAACGTTACCATCGTTGCCAACAGCATCCCTGAGATGTATGTATTGATCAACGCGTAGTTTTTTTTGATGTAAGCGTATGTATAGAAGACGCTCACTTTCAATTTTAGCATACATGTCAACAATAAACTGATGAAATAGTTGTCGACAATGTAAAATGTGGTTTTGCGATGCATCTCGTATCATTAATCTGTAAGCGTAGAAGTCCATAGCGGATACAGTTTTGTTAGTGTTTGCCTTTGAAGTTGGGTGTACTTGCATGATGTTGAAGTGATAGCCATCGTCACCGTTCCAAAGTATGAAAGGGTATTGAAGAGCATCATATGAGCGATGTGTTTCAGAAATGCGTGTGAGTGAATGAGCGCGCCGCTGAAGAATTATGTCCCGTGTATTAAATTGTTCCCCCGCTATAACAATAGCGACTTCGTTGATTTGAGGTGCATTAAAGCGACGTTCATGTTGACCCACTGGTGTTTTGTCGGCTCGGATAATGACTTGATAGTCATCAGTTGGCATGCGTTCAAGTGATGTTTTGAATGTGTTAATGAGATGGTTGTGTTGATGTAACATCCATTGTAAGGAGATGACAATGTCACGTCTTGTATTGGGTATCCAATGGCATCGTTGATCAGCTTCTTGTTGTTCATCGCCCATGAAGTAAATTTGCAAGAATTGTGGATCTTGGTCTGGTAATGGGAGAAGAGAGCCGGCCCTGTGGTAAACTTGACCTTGTACTTTAAAAGTACTTTTAAATCCAATTTGTTCAACTATGGATGTAGCACCAAAGGATGTCATTTGGTTCAGGAGTTGTATTTGCGTATGTTTTGTAGGAAATGTTTAGATTCTGAAGTTGTCCCTGACATGTATGAAAGAAGTGGATTTGGGGGTGAGTGTAGAGGTGGTAGCTGAACTTTGCCATTGCTGCAGCACATTCCAGCTGATTCATGTTGGAATTTTTTTGCTTGACAGTAGCGACATATAGTGTCCATGTGTCCAATGTTGACCTTTGGATGTTGCTGGTATAGTATGTGTGGATTATATATGAAAGCGGCACGTAGCAAAGTGTAATTAGTTGAATGCGTACATGTAGTATGTGTGTCTTGTAGTGCTTGTTGTACTGTGTGTGTTGGTGTGTCTTGGTGTTGTTTTGATGTGCGCCGTATTGTTCTGTCTTTAGCAAGGCGTGTTTCATGTTGTTGTGGAGTCTCGGTGGCTCTTCTTGTTGTAGCTCGTAGTCGCATTTTCTGCAGACGTATTTCATGTTGTTCTGTAGTCTCTGCGTCTCGTGATGTTGTAGCACGTTGTTGGTCTTTTGCAAGGCGTGCCTCATGCTGTTCTGTAGTCTCTGAGGGTCTGGATGTTGTAGTACGTTGTTGGTGTTCTGTAGTGTGAGCGTCTGTTGATGTAGTGGGTGTGTCTCTGTGTTTTTGTTGTTGTTGTTCTCGTTGTGTTGCTCTTCTGATTCTGGCTCTGTCTCTTTGTTGTGCAAGGCGTGTTTGGCGCTGTAGTGTTTCATTAGCAGGTGATGTTGTGTGTGTGTGTGTGTGTTGTTGAGTAGTTGTGTTAGGATGCTGTGTGTGTATTTGTGCGTTTGATATACCTGCTGTGTGTGTATTAAATGGAATTAGTGTGTGATGTTGTTGTGTGTAATGTGTTGGTGTTGATGTTGTGGTTGTGAGGATTTGTTGTTGACCTATTGTGTATTCCGTTGTGAGTTGTTTGTTAGCATTGTGTGCGTGGATTTCAATGTGTGTGAAATGGGTGTGTGCATTGTGTGGTGCAGTACATATAATTTGTGTGTGTGTGTGCGTGTCACGTTCATTGTCAGGGTGTGTATGTTTTGTTTTGCGAAGGTGTTTTTTGGGTGGCATGTTTTGTGTTGTGAAGATGTGTGTTTGGTGTTGTTGTTGTGATGTGCGTTATTGTAGGTGTTGTAGAGGTGTTGTGTGTGTAAGTTGTGATGTGTTGTTAAAAGTTGTTGATGTGTGTGTTGAGGTAGGTGTTGTGTGTGATGTTCGTGAAGTGTTTCAGTGCGATTGTGTTTACAATACTTCCTGATGTTGTTGTGTCAAGGCGCAGTTCGATCCAATGATTGTATTGTGTGTTTTGGCACAGCGTTGAAGCGTCGAGGTATTGAAGGCATCCGGTTGTGATCTGTGAAAAGTTTGTAAATTGATAAAGTGTGACAGTATTGAGGGGTATTTATTTGTGTTTGGTGTGCGTTTGTGTAGGTGTTGAAATGTTGTGTGTGTTTTTGTTTTGTGTTAATGTTGGCTGTGTGTGTGGCAGAATAGTGTGTGTATGTAATTATTGTGTGTGATTGTTGATTGTGTGGGGTGTGTGTGTGGATGAGTGAGTGTGTGATGTGATAGTGAGTGTGTGGTGTGTGAGTGTGTGTGTCAGTGTTGGTTAGTTGAGTGTTTGTGTGCAATAAATTAGACAGAGGTGTAAATAGTAATGTTTTGTGTAAAATATGTTATTGAAAGGAAGAGGTGATTTATTGTGCTAGGTGTGTTGGTAGCGGAGGTGTTGTGTTGTTGTATATGTTTGTGTGTGGTGGGATGTTGATGTGCAATGGGAGTGGGTGGTGAGACGTGTAAATGTGCATTGTATTCAGTGTAGTGTGTATGGTGAAGGGTAGGTAATTGGAACAGTGGGTTGGGTGTGTGTGTTTGTTTAGTGGTGGTTGTGTTGTGTGTGGTAGTTAAGGTTATGTTGAAGTGTTGTTTTGTGTGTTGTATCAGCAGAGGAGGTTGGTGTGTGTGTGTGAGTACGTGTGTTGCGTGGTTGAGGGCGTGTGGCGTTGCTGAGTGCGTGTGTGTGTGCATGTGTTTGTGTATTTGTGTGTGTGTTGTGTGTGATGGTGTGTGGTGTGTGTGAGAGCATGTGTGTATGTGGCGTGTGTGATGGTGTGTGTGTATGACGCATGTTGTGTGTGTGACGTGTGTGAGTGCGTGTTGTTGGTCATAGACATGTTGTAAATTGCATGTTTTTGAGTGTAGTGTGTGTATTATGAGGGTGAAGGTGAGGTGTGATTTGTTGTTATGTGTGGCATAGAATGACAGGATGTTTGCGTGTGTGTGTGTGTGTGTGTGTATGAGGGGGTTTTGTGTGGGTGAGTGTTGTGTGTGAGTGGTGGTGTGAGAAGTGTTACTTATACAGACAGTGAAATTGTTAGGAAAACATATTTTATTGTAAGGAACAGCTGAGTTTCAGTGGTAGGTGTTGTCATACAGTGTGTGAGGTAGCGGGAGTGACATTGGTGGCATGCTGTTTGACTGTAGTCCGCGGCGTCGCGGTCCGGTTGCGGAGGGAGATGTGTGAGGTGCAGGAGATGTCAGGCGTGCTGGGCGTTCCGCGGGAGGTAGAGTGTGTGAGGTAGCGGGATAGCGGGAGTGACATCGGTGGCATGGTGTGTGGTGTGTGTGAGAGCATGTGTGTGTGTTGCTGGTGTGTGATGGCGTGTGTGTGTGTATGAGGCATGTTGTGTGTGTGACGTGTGTGAGTGCGTGTTGTTGGTCATACACATGTTAAAAATGGCATGTTTTTGAGTGTAGTGTGTGGCATACAGTAGAATGACAGGATGTTTGCGTGTGTGTGTGTGTGTATGAGGGGGTTTTGTGTGGGTGAGTGTTGTGTACATTATACAGACAGTAAAATAGTTAGGAAAACATATTTTATTTCAACGAACATCTGATTTCCAGTAGTAGGTGTTGTCATACACTGTGTGAGGTAGCGGGATAGGGGGAGGGACATCGTTGACATGGTGTGTGAGTGTAGGCCGCGGCCTCGCGGTCCGGTTGCGGTAGGGAGCTGTGTGAGGTGCAGGAGATGTGGCGTGCTGTGCGGTCCGCGGGAGCTACACTGTGTGAGGTAGCGGGATAGGGGGAGGGACATCGTTGCCATGGTGTGTGAGTGTAGGCCGCGGCCTCGCGGTCCGGTTGCGGAGGGAGCTGTGTGAGGTGCAGGAGATGAGGCGTGCTGTGCGGTCCGCGGGAGCTACACTGTGTGAGGTAGCGGGATAGGGGGAGGGACATCGTTGCCATGGTGTGTGAGTGTAGGCCGCGGCCTCGCGGTCCGGTTGCGGTAGGGAGCTGTATGAGGTACAGGAGATGTGGCGTGCTGTGCGGTCCGCGGGAGCTACACTGTGTGAGGTAGCGGGATAGGGGGAGGGACATCGTTGCCATGGTGTGTGAGTGTAGGCCGCGGCCTCGCGGTCCGGTTGCGGAGGGAGATGTGTGAGGTGCAGGAGATGTGGCGTGCTGTGCGGTCCGCGGGAGCTACACTGTGTGAGGTAGCGGGATAGGGGGAGGGACATTGGTGGCATGGTGTAGCGGGGTAGGGGGCCTCGCGGTCCGGTTGCGGTAGGGAGCTGTGTGAGGTGCAGGAGATGAGGCGTGCTGTGCGGTTCGCGGGAGCTACACTGTGTGAGGTAGCGGGATAGGGGGAGGGACATTGGTGGCATGGTGTAGCGGGGTAGGGGGCCTCGCGGTCTGGTTGCGGTAGGGAGATGTGTGAGGTGCAGGAGATGTGAGGCGTGCTGTGCGGTTCGCGGGAGCTACACTGTGTGAGCTAGCGGGATAGGGGGAGGGACATTGGTGGCATGGTGTAGCGGGGTAGGGGGCCTCGCGGTCCGGTTGCGGGAGGGAGCTGTGTGGCGTGGAGGGGAGGGGGGGTTTGAAGAGGCAGTCTGCAGTGTTTGGTGTTGTGTGAATGTGTGTGTGTGCTGTGTTTGTGCGTTGTGTGTAGATTCTGTACCTGATTCGGCAGTCTGTGGTAGCAGACGTGACGGTTTTGATAGCTGTGAAGCGTGGCCCCAGAGCAGGTTGAGGATTAGAGGATTAGGTGTTGCAAAAGCAAAGCGTTCCCAAAACTCAGTGAGGGGTGGGACAGTGTGGAAGTATTAGGGCATTGGTGTTGGACGCAGGCCAATGAGAGGTGTGCGGGGGCGGGCATTGGACGCAGGCCAATGAGAGTCAGTGAGGGGTGGGACGCAGGCCAATGAGAGGTGTGCGGGGGCGGGCATTGGACGCAGGCCAATCAGAGTCAGTGAGGGGTGGGACGCAGGCCAATGAGAGGTGTGCGGGGGCGGGCATTGGACGCAGGCCAATGAGAGTCAGTGAGGGGTGGGACAGTGTGGCATTGGTGTTGGACGTAGGCCAATGAGAGGTGTGCGGGGGCGGGCATGGCCTGAGCCAGAGTGACAGGCCCAAGGTCCAATGCGATTGACCCTTGGGACGCAGACATACAGTGATTTCACAAATATATAGTAGATATATATATATACAGTGTTTGACAAACCTATACATTTGCACGACCCGGGCGAGTGGACTTAACATCGTGGCGAGCTCCTATTGGCCCAAGCAGCACACGTGTGGTACTAGGTGGCGAGTAGACTTTTTTGTTGGGCGAGTAGATTTTTTGGTGATTTGTTGACCACTGTGTATATATATTTACATTATTATAATGATGATACAGTAGTAATTGAAGCTTTCTATGATACAGTACCAGTTTGACAAATCCTGCTATAACAGCAAAGTTTTGAAATATATCAGAGAGGAATATATTGGATATACACAGAGGAGGACATAACAAGGCAGTTATAACTAGTTAGCACCACCTCGGGTCATTCCACTTATAAAGCAAGTACAAACCATGCGGTTTGGCTTTTAAATAATGCGGTTTGTCTCTTTTTCTAGAAGTGGTTTAGAAGAAGTGATTTGCAATGGAGAATACCGTTTTATCTCACATTTCATTCCAAGTCTTGGGAACATGCCAAATCGTGCGATTTGGCATTGACAACTTCGGAGCTACTAGAATGAGCCTCATTGTGTTTATATATGTATGTTTTCTGTATGCCCTCTAGCAAACAGAGAACTATAAGGACTACATTCTATTTTCCATTATTTTAAGGATTATTATTAAAAGGTATTTTTTTTAGTCAATCCATTCAAACATATGTATCAGGGTATTTAACAAAACTGAAGCAAAATGCACAAAAGTAACTAGGTCTGTTTGGCTGTGCATGTGATCCTGTGACTGTGCAATAAAATCTGATATAACCAGAAATGTGAAACGCCTGATTTGATGCACTTGATAGGGAACATACATAACTATGTAGTGGGTGTACCCTGGGGGTACTACAACTACGTGTGCTGCTGTCACCTGTGAGGATAACAGGATGCCTGAACCCCCGCCACTGGGAGCCTGGGGTATACTTACACACGGTGCAGCGCCTCCACTGATGAGGATCCCAACGTGGTGGGAGTATTCCCTTACCAGACCAACAATACAGTAAATACACACAGTTGAATAAAATACTATTTACTCAGCATGTATTATAACTTCTGCATAACTCTCATTACATAAACATCATTGCATCATACATCATAATTATCATTGGTACCACCCCACATGTCAATCATGGCGTTACTCCACATATTAGTCATTGCATCACCCTTTGTCCTTTGTGTACCAATGTGCCAGAGCACTTAACCTCTGAGTGTCCACCAGCTATAAAATTAATGTGAGTGTGAGGGATACCGCTTCCCTGTATTGGGGCCCGTTGGTGCACTTATACTACCTCCCTGGACATAGTCCTGACCAGGATAATCCTTGATAATCAGCAGCTCCACAACGTGGTCCCACGGCGCGACACGCTGCTCATTGCAGGAATGATTATACTGTCTGACTCCCCGGGGGAAGGATCCCCAGCCGGATGATCCTTTGAGAACAGTCCCTGCTATGGAGTCAGATACTCTTTCAGCTACACGCAGTACTGACAGTCAGGCACTGTCCTGCAGCATCTCTCTCTCTCTCTATGAGTATAGTGAAGGAGTCCCTATCTTAAGGCCGTTCCCTATACCATACAGTTTTTCTACCGTGTCTCCGGGGACTAACTGGGCCCTGGGTGTTTGCCTCTGGCCTAGTCCCTGGAGCACTACTTCGTGGACACTACCTGCACCTTCAGTGTCAAGGTCTTGACTCCTCACTTCCTGTCCCAGCAGGCAGTAGTCTTTCCTTCCTTCAGAAGCAATCCAGCCATCCCATTGGCTATCGTGTGTCACCAGGCAGCTTCTCCCTAAGCATCATGGGAGTTGTAGTCTCTCTGCTGCACAATTAACATTGGGACCGCGTGCGCATAGGACACTGCGCAGGCGCGACTGTCATGGCCGCAACAGGGTGCCCTCTGCCAGCCTTAACCAGCAAGGACCCCTAACTTGCAGCCGCCGCTTCTGCGCATGTGTGACTGCGCTCGTCCGCATGCACGCCCAACATGGCGGAGCCCTGCTGCGGGAGCCACCGGGCGACTCCATTGCCCTGCCATCAGCATACTGAGGGTAAGGAGGGGGAAAACGTGAGCGCAGGGAGACCGGAGGGTACCTAGCTACAACTATATACTGTATACACACCTATGAGTATGAGAGTGCTGTATGCTCTGTTACCACCTGCTCAGATCCAGGAACACTGATCTCTTGTCTTTCTTGCAAGGATGGAAATGCTCCCCTCCTCCTCCTGTCATAATATATAATATAGACCTTCCTTAACTCCTCTCTCCCCCTTCACAATTACCCCCAATACCTCCTTCATGCCCATGGCAGGTTTAAAGCAGTAGTACTGACCATCCCTGTCAGGTGCCCTTATCTGACATTCATCAAACGGTTACAATTATGGTCATTAACCCTTTTGAGTGCTTCTCTGAAGCAGCCACGTGTTCTGTCATTGATGATGGAACAGAAGGGGTGGAGTCCTCCTTCCGTTCTACTTTATTATAGATCATGTGTAGCGCAGAACGCGATATCCCATAGAAAAATTAGCAGGGACTTTATGACGTAGCTACTACATCATGGAGCCCCTGGGTGCCAGACCCCAAAATATGGTAGCTACGTCTCAAGAGAACCCAAAGGGTTTATTAAGGTCCCTGCTCCAGCATTGGTCAAAATTCCAGGCATTTATTGATCAGTAATTCCCAGATTTTTTTGTCCCCTTGCAAAATATTAAATGTATGTGTTTCCCTCTGTTTGTTGTGTTCTGGGTTAGACCTACTGATCCCTCGGCTCCCTGCTTCCTGTCCCGTGTGAAGAGTTACTTTGATTTGTTGATGTCCATGTGGACTCCAAGTAGAGCGGAGGTGGACGGAAATGTCTATGCCATTGGTAGAGTGAGTGGGGTGTGGGGAAGGCCATGGGTTGATTTTTCTTTAAAATCAATAATAGTAATAATCCCATCAGGATAGAGCATTGCCTGCTCATTAATCTACAGGTGAATCAACTCATCCACCATGGTCAACATTATCATTTACTGCACAATAATATTGTACCAATAAAATTATCCCAACAATTAGTAGTTAATAAATTAAAATATGTATAATTATTGAATTGTATTACAATTTGATTTATCGTAATTAGAAATGTGTGAATGTCTTGAAATGTGCTACACAATTGTTTTTTTTTTCAAGTTTCTCTTAAACGTTTGTTTTTTGTGATATTTAAATAAACAATTGCCAGAATTTCAGAAAAATGTCAGTATAAATAGGGTCATGTGATTTCCAGATTGACTTGTCATATTTGGCCCCAAAAAATTGAGGGTGACCTCCAGCAAAAATTCTGCAAATCTCTAATCACGGTTAATAAGTACTTAAATACTGCATTCAAATATATTTTTTACAACCACATAAAATGTTGGTGCTTCCATATCAAATATTTACGGTTACAACTCCTTCTCACCTAAACAAAAGCTTTAATGTTGTGTAGCAATTCCAGAAGTGGCTTACTCTGGTGAGGACGTGTATAGTATACAGTATATTGATTTAAACATGACCCATCATTAACTTTGGTAACTTCTTTTCTGTGCTTTGCTCCTGGGTTACATGCTATACTGTATATCTGCGTATTTTCTTCTAAGCACAGCCCAGTGTTTTTTCCTTGTCCCCTTGGTTAATGCAGTAAATGCTGTCACAAATGTATCTCTGTTGTATAGTAATGTATATGCACATAACTGTAAACACATAAAATATTTACTAGCATGGCATCTATATTTTCAATACAGGCATACCCCGGTTTACTCACTTTAAGTACACTCGCGAGTAAGGACATATTTTCAATAGCCCCAAACCCATGTGTCTGTACGCTCGCTATGCGAGTACGGACACTTATTCTGTCCTACAGAAAGGCGTAGTAGTGACGCGCTGATTCCCCTAGCCCAATAGGCAAAGGGCAGCTCGTGCATGCGCCTGTCAGCACGTCCTGAACAGCAATACCGGCTCCCTACCTGTACTGTAGCATCGATAAGTGCAAAAAAGGTAGTGCTTTACTTTAAGTAAATTTCGCTTTACATACACGCTCTGGACCCATTGCGTACGTTAATGCGGGGTATGCCTGCAACCAAATTCTTGAGCTCTGAAGGCTCATAATTACTGCAAGGGCAGACAGGGCTGATCTGCTGTACATCCCTATGGACCCTTTCAGTATGCCATGATTAGTGTTACATTACCAGATGTCTGTTTTTTACCTAGATAATGTCCTCTTTTTTAAAGGCTGAAGAAAGCCTGGGATTTGGCTACAAGTGCTCTCAACATTCGCCCGGAAAGCGACTGAACAATGAGGAGTAGCCCAAAACAGGCAGCAGAGGACCCTTATTTCAAACAGATCTATATGTCTAGCTTTCCCCAACGGGTTGGCTGTGAGCATGAGAAGTCAGAGATTAAATGAAGAAAATAGCACCCCAGAATGGAGCATAATACATACAGCGCAGCATATTGAGGAGCATTTCCTAATCTCATCTATGACTCACCTCCGTTATGAAGCCTTCTTCAGCTTCTTTCTCTGGTTTACCAGTTATCCTTGACCCTGTTCCCTTCTGCAGGTCAAAGTCTCTGACCCTGTTCCTTCTATCTACTCTCTCAGCTTCCTGCTCGGGATCTCCGGCTCTCCCTCCTCTGAGCTCCTTCCCTGGGAGACCCTCCGGCGCATCGCCTTTTCTGTGTTCTTGAGCAGTGTTTTTTAAGCAGGGTTCTTAGGAACCCGTGGGTTCCCCTAGCATCTCGAAAGGGTTCCCTGTAATTTGCTAGTCATTTTAAAATTGTATCAAATACAAAATAATTTACAATGCATCTGATCTCAGATTAGAGGGGTTGTGGTTACTTAGAATTTCTCTTAGGATTTCCTAACCAAACAAAGTATGGGAACCACTGTCTTAAAGTCTGGTTCTTTGGCTCTCCCCAACCCTGCCCTCTCACACAGGACTCCCTGAGACTTACTCCCTACCGCGGGCATCTGAACCTGACCATGCCCCCTCCAGATGGCTCGGCTGCCTAGAGTCATGGGTGTCACGGGAGACCAGGCTTATTAACTTTTATACTGGGATCATATAATTGAGCAAAGCAAGGAGGTAAAATAAATTGTAATTTATTTCAGGAAAAGACATACACACAATGTAACACAATTTATACAGTTAACACACTAACTGGGAATGGGGCTACCGAATAAAATCTTCCTTTAAACGAAAATGTCACAAACAACCTCTGTAGGAGCCCTTTCCAATGACCGGGAGGTACTCACGAAAGTCCTGGAGCACAATTCGGCATGCAAACCCAGCCGCGAACGCTACGTTCTCAAAAAGCAGAACCTAGAAAATTTTCGGAGTCAAAATCTTTGAAGCTGGCTCGCGTCTATTCTTCACAGAGCATCTTTGAATTTGCTGCTGATGGTTTGGCGCTTGGAATCTCTGTTCCTGATTGGCTGCAAGTTTTCTATGGGTTTCAGAGTTACATTCAGAAACCACTACAACCAATCAGCGCGTAGGAATTCTCCTGCCAGCCAATCACCAATTTGCCGGTATTCTAAAGCCGGGTGGGATCCTTTTCTCATTCTGCTAAGGGGCATGCGCCAACCTGGAACCTCTGCCCCTAAGCATATTGAGCCCCCCGTGGCTCCAGCTTCCACAGAGTCTGGGGTTGGGCAAATGGTGACCGGATAGCCCTGTGTTAGCCCAGGATGGAGGTACTCAAGTATAACTGCAGTACTCCTCCTCTTATAACACCTTGGCATGACTAAGGCTTTCAAGTCCGGACTCCACACAGACCCATAGGCACCAAACTTGGTAATTATCTGGTCCCTCGGAAACCCAGGACTCGAAAATCCCACAGTTCATTGACAGTTTATCAGGACATATTCATATTAAACATAACTCTTTAATAAAATATACTGTCCCCTGTATCTTGTGTGTTGAAAAGTTGTAAGACCCTGTTCTAGTGTCAGGGATGGAATAAGGGGGTATACTGTCTACACTTACTAGCAGCATCCTTGCCACAATCTAGACATGATTTTAAACTTTTACATACAAGAACCACTCACAGCTTTATCATATAGCTGGAGCATCCCCTGAACCCCTATACTAGGTTCAGGGTACCTGGGCACCCCCCCTTATACTAGGGACCTGGGCACCCCCCCTTATACTAGGGACCCCCTGTAAGTTGCAGGTATACATTAACCCCTTCATGCTCCATTTACCTTGTCTGGATCATACTGCACAGGAATCCTGGCGGTGAGTCGCAAGAAAGTTTTAAGGGTAGGAGTTTGCCCGGAGCAATGTGCTTTGATATATCCGAGAATCTTACATGATTCCCGGATACATCGTTGGGGTATCCTGCAACTTTGAAACCACACTACATAGCCACATTCTGTAAAGATTATCTCCAGCAAACCCACCCTGAAACTTACAGCCTAGCAATCTCCTGGTCCCAGCACCCTGAGAAAGGCAAAACACAGAAAAATCTTTAATGTCGCATAATTTGCACACAGTCACAGCAATGCATTTCCGACATCTACGTCCAAGAGCTGACACGCTAGGACCTCCAAACACGGACCAGGGGTAACCAAGTGCGCTTAACCTTTATTAGTGAGCCTGGTTACCCCATCACCATCACAGTGGGCTTCTCCCCTACCCCTTTCCATGGTCTGCCCTTTATTGCAGTGTGTGTACAATAGCGAGAAAAAGTTTGTGAACCCCTTAGGATTTTCACATATCTCAAATATTTCACACCCAAAATGTTATTAGATCTAAATCTAAGTCCTAATAATAGATCAAATAACTTGATCAAACAAATGAAACAAAAAATTATACTTTTTCTACATTTTTTTAGCGACAAATGATTTAACGTTCAATATCCATGTGTGAAAACGTATGTGAACCTTTTGATTCAGTACCCTTTGTACAGCAATGACTTCAACTAAGGCTTGTTATATAGTACGCGCTGTGTGCGGGCGTGCGACACGTGCCCGCACACGTGTAGTGTGCGGGCGTGCGACCGGCATTACATGTGCCGTGTGCGTTTATTTGCTATAGCGTAAGCGTTGACGCACGTGGCTAGGGGGTGGGGCTCTGACGTCACAGCATTTGGCCGCACTGTGATTGGCTCGCCGCACGAAAATACACATTTCTTGTATTTTCACAGATCTGTCACTCGAACGCTCACGGCTGTGTGCGCGCGTCTTGAGTATAGCAACTGCAGGCTCACACCCTGTAATTATCATTGACGGACACGCTCACGCTCTATATTACAAGCCTAAGGGTTTCCTGTAAGTGCTGGTCAGTCTTTTTCGATTTTTCGGGAATTTTGGCGCATTCCTCCTTACAGAAATGCTTCAAATCCGTGACATTTTAGGGCATCCGTGCATGGACAGATCACTTCAAGTCCTGCCACAGACTGTGGACGGGTGGAGCTCCAAATCCTTAGAAATTGTATTATAATCCTTTGTAGGCTGATGGGAATCAAGAACTGCTTTTCTGAGGTCTTCAGATATTTTTTTTGATTGCGGCATTGAGTGTATTGGTAATAATAATAAAAATTCTGCAACACGCCCTTTTTGAGATTGATCCGCTGAAATCTCCTGAACTGAACCGTATTGATTTTAGCCTCATGGACCCCCTGCTTCATGAGTTACAGGCCCAGATATTGGGTGCCGGTATCTCTTCCATTATTTACATTGTACTGTATAAACAAATAGACAGCACTCTAAATAAAGAAAAAACTCATAAAGTACAGGGTGCAAACGGAACGAAGTGAGCCCAAACAACCCCGCTGAAGATCATAGAAAACCCCAAAAAGCTCCACCACACCCTGATTGATAGAGAAAACGAAAAGAGTCTCGGAATAAGCCAAAATTTAATAGCGATAATAATAGAACAATAGGGGGTTCATGCAGTAAGCGGCGAAAAGGCACTTCTCGCCACTTTTCCGCCAAAAAAGCCTATCCGTATTCAGTAACGGGCGAGAAAGTGGCGAGATTAAAAAAATACGCCAGTTTTGCTGGCGGTTTTTTTTTTCTCGCCGGTGGCGGGGCGAGAAGGCACTTTACGCCAAAAAATCCAACTTTTTCAGCCACCCTGTATTCTAGTAGAGGCGAGTAGCTAAGCGGAGCTATTCGCCTCTCTAGAATACCGTTTCGCTGGCGGATCAGCCACGCAAGAAAAAGTTGGCTAGTTGCTGCTCAGAGGCAGCGGATGAGTGGCGGATCGGCACTTAGAAAAAATCAGGCCTTTTTCCTGGCTGGGATTGATGCCGGGGGTCTCCGGAGCTGATACCATTAATATCAGCACCGGAGCCCCCCGGCATGCATCCGAGGCAGGAAAAATGCATTTAAAGCCCACTTCATTACCTTAGCGGTGCACCGCTAAGGCAATGAGGAGGTTAAAGAGCCGTGCCAGGTTTATTGTGGGGTGGGTGAAGGGGGTATTTGGCCCTTGTTGTTTGTTTAGGGCTTGCGGGGGGGATACGGGTGCACTTAACCCCTTCACGACCGTAGTGGTTAATACCGCTACGGTCATGAAGGGGTTAAGGCCTCCCGCTACCCACCCGCAAGCCCTAAACAAACACAGTTGGGGCTAATACCCCCTTCACCCACCCCCACTACCCACAATAATAAAAAATACACACACCAGCCCCACACTAACTAAATATATATATATATATATATATATATATAAATAAATATATATATATATATATATATATATACATGACCCCAACAACACCTATACCCCCCTAACATACAGTATAGTAATGGGCACAATGACTATTATCCACAAATGGATAATAGTGCAGTTGTCCATTTAAAATACATACACAACAATAAAGACATTAAATACATATAGCACTCACCCATGTGCGGCTGCCACGATGAAGGCCATCCTCATCTTCATCCTGCCCATGCCCCATCCGCTTCTGCAAAACAGACACAAGAATTAAAACATCCAATGTAATGTCCCCTAACCCCTTAATCACCATAGCGGTTATTAACCGATGCAGTCATTAAGGGGTTAACCCACCATCACCCACATACCCTCCCCCACTAACTACCCCAACCCTGAGGGCCAACCACCCTCACCCACTACCCACAGGGGAGTCCTACCAAATACCCTTGGGGCCAATACCCCCTCCCCCAGCACATACAGTACAATAATGAGCCAAATAAATATTATCCACATAGGGATAATACATTATTTGGCCTTTATTAAACACATTAAATACCGTAATAAAGTAAAGAAAATTGTACTAACCTCATCAATAAGAAGGCTCCGTCGCCAGCATCATCCTTGGGGTCCGTTGCCAAAATAATAAATAGCCAATACATCTCAATTACATTAACATACCAAGGAACCCCTAAATCACCTTTTCGGGTACTAACCTCAAAGGTAATTAAGGGGTGAAGCCATCCTGCAATGGCAACACCACTTATGCATAACATCCTCAATGAATTAAAAACCAATTTCCTACACAAATCTCATTTAATCATTCAATCTGAAGCCTCAAATGCCACTTAAAACATTGCCTTTACAGTGTATACATGTAGCATAACATGTAAACTACATGTACACGCTGCAAATCAATGTTAACAATACAGTAATCCAACTCAAATAGCCTGACATCACAAGAAGTATATTATGTAAGCAAATAAAGTCACCATCAATGAATTAACAGTCATGAATTACATCCCTAAACAATTAAAATACCATCCATACCAATTACACAATTAACTATAGCTATCGTAACAGAGAACAACTTCAAAACATACAAAAAAGGACACCAACAATTACAATATACTATAGCAAGCCTTTCCATAACCTACAGTACAGCATAAAGCCCAAAACTTACATCTCTCTAATAATAAAATACATTTAACACACATCTATGCATAGCAGCATAGCCACAATCATTGACAATACAGAAAATGAAGCTTTAACAACACTATCATTTCTTACCCTGTATGTATATATCTCTATAGACATACATACATACATACAGTGGCAAGAAATGATATGCAATAAAAAAAATGAACACATGAAAAAGCAAAAAAAAACACATTTACATTAAATACATTTCTTTATTTAACTTACCATTACTTGCCCCCACCGACTCCCGTTGATCAACTTACTCACGAACCAATCCACGAACAGGAACCCATAAAATAAAAAAACATAAAATAATAAACATTAAAATAATAAAACACGACAATCCAGGGGTCTTCTAGTTGTAATCCATCTTCATCTGTATTCTTCTACCTTCTTCCGGGGTCTTCTTCCCGTCCGGTGCCACGCCCTGGTCTTCTTTCTTCTTTCCAGAAGACCCCCTAGTTCAAATGATGTTAAAACATACACACACACACACACACACACACACACACACACACACACACACACACACACACACACACACACACACACACACACAAAGATGAACTAGTTCCCGGGATTGCTGCTTGAACCCTTTCCCCTCTGGCAGTGAAAAGGTTAAGTCATGTTAATGAAGGAGCGCACAGATATGGAAGAGTCCACCCAATACATGTTGGGGATACCAAAATCTTATACAACTACAAAACACCATTCTGTTCAGCTAAACTCTCTAGGGCAGTCATTCACTGTGTTACTTACTTTACTATCGATTTTAAATACAGTGTGCATGGTTCTTGTATGACACACTGTATGACAATAGGGTTAATGGGACTCATGGAAGAAATACAGGAGCAAGTTTGGATTCACCAGGCCACATGTATCAAGGAAAAGTGGTGCAATGATGGGACGAAAACGTTGTTCTGAAAAGTATCAAACAAAGAAATCCTATTGATTTCAATGAGATTATTGGCTTTAATACTGTGCATCTGGTGGAATTTTTTTTTTGACAAAAAACCCCAGTATTAGATTCTACATGACAAATTATATCGTTAAATACTTATCTGATTTTCTTTTCATAAGCAAGGGTCATTTAGTTCAATTCAGATAAGTATTTAACTATATAATTTGTCAGAGTGGATGTAGCACTTGGGCTTTTTATCTTTCATTCTATACTGTATATGAGGTCACAATCCCAGTAGCACAGCTTGGATTCACCAGGCCACATTGTGACAGTGAAGGGGTACCCAGGCTCACTAATTATGCCCTCTGGGTTACCCCTGATCCATGTGTTGAGGTCCTAGAGTGTCAGCTCTTGGACCTAGATGTCGGAAATGTATTGCTGTTACTGTGTGTAAATTATGCGACATTAACATTTTATCAGTGTTTTGCCTTTCTCGGGGTGCTGGGGGATCAGGAGATTTCTAGGCTGTAAGTTTCAGGGTGGGTTTGCCAGAGAAATTCTTTAGAGAATGTGGCTATGTATCGGGGTTCCAGGATACCCCAACGATGTATCCGGGAATCAAGTGAGTGTGAGGATTCGGGGGTCACGGCTGTCGCAACGTGACCCCCCTTTACCTCTCGATGTGGCTCCGGCGGCTGTAACACCTCACGGGCGCGCGCTACCCCTCGTTACGGAGTGCGCACGCCGGATCAAGTTAATTTATTCACTGCTCCTGCAGTGAAGCCATGCCCCAGCTCACACACAGGCAGCAATTATGCCCCAAAGCTGCTCACCTGCATCTCCCTCAAAACAGCCTATCCAGGACAGCTCCATGCACTCCTCCATGTCTGCCTCCTCTGCTTATGCGCCAGCCATACTATTTAGTGCCTGTCTTGCCATTCCCACATCGCTCGACATAGTCTCTCCTTCGGGTGTCTATTTTGGCCTCTCTCCTTTGTCTTCGTTTCTTCAGGTTTCGACCCGGCGTAGAGTACTTCACTCTCTGGCTCCGGACCCTGGCTCCCACTTTACCTTAGTAGATGAAGGAGAGAAAGGACCCAATTTAGCACTGGAGTTCACACTCTGTGGTGTTTAGTGATTGAATTAAAAACATGATCTTTATTAAACAACATATAAAAAAAAGGTCCAACGACGTACTGAAGGTGAGTTGATCCTAAATATAGAAAGCCATATTGGCTCTGGATCAAAAAAGTTAATATGTGCCAGATGGTTTTAATAAACCACTGGTACTGTTGCAACACAGTGATCCTAATGCGAACCTGTGTAGTAGGTGATTGAAACAGGGGTGTCCGGGTAAGTACTGGGATTGCAGGTCACAGTATCATAGTAATTCTGTATAAGATGTGACCCAACTGATAAACATAAAAACAAATATACCATGTATATCAGTATTGGTATTGCTTGATCAGCTATGCTTCTCTGTGATAGTTAGTATGCCCCTATCAGTGACACATGACCTGAGGTAACCCTCTGGATATTGTACTCCTGGGTGTATATACCTGTGTTAACCAGCGTGGTTCTAGTCAGAGAGTGATATCCTGGCTATGGTTGTAACAATAGGTCAGTATCCCAGTGTGGGAGACACTGATAGTAGGGGCAGGTAGGTAACTCTTTAAAAGGGTTTTTAAACAGAGAGCTGCGTGATTGTAGAAGCTGAAGTGAACCTCACGGATGTGCAGCAGCACACCAACGCGTCAGAGCAACTATGGTGTACTGCAGGTGAGGCTGCTCAGTGCTAAGATACCGGAGCACTATCCCTAAAACCACTTTGAAGAGGCTAACAGTGACCGTCGGGGCACTTATAGCCTATGTGAAACTGCACTCGCAGACTACCGCATTAACTCGCGGTCACACAGATACATGCGGAGGCAGTCCTGATCTGCGCGTGCATGTATGTACAGAGAGCCGACGCGCGCGTTTCGCGAGGGGCTTTTTCAAGGCAAAGGGTTAGTTTTTTTTTTTTTATATGTTGTTTAATAAAGATCATGTTTTTAATTCAATCACCACAGAGTGTGAACTCGAGTGCTAAATTGGGTCCTTTCTCTCCTTCATCTACTACAGTTTATACCCAAAGCACCGTTCATAATACCACTTCATTTAGGCTGTAGCAGGGGTTCCCCTACTGTCTCTCCCACTTTACCTTGCTGCTTCTCTCGTCCCTCGACCTCGGCTTGGACCCCGACCCTCCGGACCTCTCCTCTCCCTGACTTTGGCTAACGGCAACGACTACGTCTCTTCTTGTACCGGTACCGGCAAGTATTGCTTCAGCTATTACCACCTGGTCTGGCAACGCCAAAACACCACACTCCGGACACGCTCCTTCTGCTGCGGGTGCGTGCACATATACATCCCCACCTCAGTATAAGGGACGGGTCTGGTCTGTGGGCAGCACCGGCGTAACAGTGAGATTCTCGGATATATCAAAGCACATTGCTCCGGGCAAACTCGTACCCTGAAAACTTTCTTGCGACTCACCACCAGGATTCCTGTGCAGCATGATCCAGGCAAGGTAAATAAAGCATGAAGGGGTTAATGTATCCCTGCAACATACAGGGGGTCCCTAGAATAAGGGGGGATGCCCAGGTACATTCCGAGTACCTGAACCTGGTATAGGGGTTCAGGGGATGCTCCAGCTATATGATAAGCTGTGAGTTGTTCTTGTGTGTAAACGTTTAAAGTCATGTCTAGATTGTGGCAAAGATGCGGCTAGTAAGTGTAGGCAGTATACCCCCTTATTCCATCCCTGACACCAGAACAGGGACTTACACCTTTTCAACACACAAGATACAGGGGACAGTATATTTTATTAAAGAGTTATGTTTAATATGTACATGTTCTGATAACCTCTCAATGAACTGTGGGATTTCAGAGTCCTGGGTTTCCGAGGGACCAGATGGCTACCAAGCTTGGTGCCTATGGGACTGTGTGGAGTCCGGACTTGAGTACTGCAGTTATGTCTTGAGTACCTCTGTCCAGGGCTAACACAGGGCTATCCGGGCCCCACCATGCAGCCTGGACAGCGGGTGGGCTCAATATGCTAAGAGGCAGAGTTGCCAGGTTGGCGCATGTCCCTTGGCAGACTGAGAAAAGGGTCCCACCCGGCTTTACAATACCAGCAAATCCGTGATTGGCTGGCAGGAATGATTTCCCATGCTATGATAGGCTGCAGAGGTTTGTGAATGGGACACTGAAACCCATAAGAAACCTTGCAGACAATCAGGACGGCAGATTTCAAGCGCCAAACCATCAGCGGCAATTTCAAAGATGCTCTGTGAAGAATAGACGCGAGCCGGCTTCAAAGATTTTGATTACGAAATTTTTCTACATCCGCTTTTTGAGAACGTAGCGGTCGCAGCTGGCATTGCATGCTAACTTGCGTTCCAGGACTTTCGTGAGTACCTCCAGGTCATTGGAAAGGGCTCCAACAGAGGTCGTTTGTGACAATTTCGTTCAACTGTAGATTTTATTCGTTGGCCCCGTTCCCAATAAGTGTGTTAACTGTCTAAAGTGTGTTACATTGTTCCAAAATGTATCAAACTAATAAATCCTAGTGATTTCAATGGGATTATTGGCTTTAATACTGTGCATCTGGTGGAATTTCTTTTGTAGACAAAAACCCCAGTGCTAGATTCTACATGACAAATTAAATACTTATCTGATTTTCTTATTATAAGCAAGAGTCATTTAGTTCAATTCAGGTAGGTATTCAACTATGTAATTTGTCATATTGGATGTAGCACTGGGGCTTTTTGTCTTTTGTTCTGTACATGAGGTCACAATCCCAGTAGCACAGTTTGGGTTTGGGTTCTACGCTTGCTGGGACAGTTTACATTTGTAAATTTCAATTGGTAATCAATTTGGAGGTGTGTGACCCCCTCCTCCCTGGTTTCAACTCACCCATCCCACCTTTTTAACCACAGTTCTTGCTAAGCACCAGTGAATGACCAGTCTATTAAGACAGTTCTCCTTCCAATAGAGAGGTTAGGAGAGCTTTTTGCAGGTGCAGGACCTACAGAAGGGACCATATCGTGATGTGGTTGTAGGCTTAACATACATTGGTCAAATAATTGAACTAAATGACCCTTGCTTATGAGAAGACGAACAGATAAGGATTTAATGATATAATTTGTCAAATTGGATGTAGCACACTGACTTTTTTCTATTTTGCTCCTTTTGACACAAATATATATGATGTGTTGGATTTAGGTTCTGAGCTTAAAGGGGCTGTGTGTGTGCGTGTGTCGAGTCTTTTTTACCCCATAATTGCACCACATTTGCCTTAATATATGTAGCCAAGTGTCCCTGGCTATAGCCTTCTACTGGCATCTACACTAGAAGTTCTGATAGAAACAGGCAGTGTTGGGGTTAAACTCCTGCAGAGGGCCTAGCCTGCAGTTGCAGCTTGGATGGGTACTATGTTGCTTATCCAGAAAGAGGCCTAAACAGGCATTTAGAGTGTCATACCTGGGGCGGGTACTGACTGGGTCACATGTATATGGTGTGATGCCTGTCAGTACCTGGTTACAAAAAGTCTCACACAACATGTACCACACACTATAAGAATTAATGAGTAACCCATAGGACTCAGGCTCCCACCTCAGTGATAGGTCATATACTGTAATCTGAGGTAAAATAAAGAGGAAGCATTTTTTGCGAAACGTGTTTGATGATCGAGCACTACAAGCCACCGTAGTCACAGCAGTCAGTTCCACATCATCCTCCTATTAGCTGCTGACCTCCACGGGCGCTTGTGCGCTTGCGCAGACCCGTCTCTGGGGAAGAAACTACTGCCACACAGCTCTATCCCGGCTGTTCATGAGGACACAGGGAGCGACGAGAACAGCTATTCCTCAACGATAGGAGGAGAAAGAGTTCTGGCAACGGAGACAAAGCGGATCCCAACTGTTCAAGGATTAGGCGTGGAAGCAACGGCCTGATCACGTCCCCGGCAACCGGCCGCAGGCAGGAGAAGCCGCGCTGCTCCCTGCTCCAGCCCCCACCCTTGGAAACAGCCGTCGGGGTTTTCAGTACCCGCGATCGAGCTGCGCCAGGGAAGGGGGGTCTCCAGGGAGAAAAAGGTGACCTGGCTACACTCTCCCCCTGGTGAAACACCCAACGCCCTCTCTTGGGGAACGACATCACATGGCACAATTTTACACAGTGAAAAATGGCATGGCATAACCCGTACACTTAACAGGTCGACTTTAACCTCACCAAAACATGTCACATCACACCCCATAATACCCGAGGCCAGCTGAGTATCAGCTGCTTGCTGAGACCATTTGTGGGGCGCCCCTAATTGAACATGTGGGGGTACCTCACTTTTGCGTCCGTGAGCCTCCGCGGGGTGAATCTCTCGGAGAGCACACCCTAAAGCGACAGCTACTGGCTCTTCGCTACTTCCTCCCCCTGGTGGAAGGAGTAGCACAGTGTCTATGAATTGGGCCTTTACCCGGTCATCCGCGGCAGGGATGCGGTAGACCAGGAGACCAGGACCTTTCCCGCGGTCCACTACCTGAGGAATGGGGCGCTCCTTTTTGAGCTTAAAGGAGGCCAGTCTCCTTGGATCTCCCTTTACACAGTCCTTGTCCCTATAGTTTTGCGAGGCTTCCACTGAGAAGCGAGCACTGGACAATGTCTCGGTTTCACCTGGCAGGGGAAAAAAAGTAGACACCTTACCCCTGCGGTGATTCACGGTGGCCAACAGGTCCTCGGGGACGCTGTCAGTTCCCACCTTGGTGGTATCGGGACCTGCCCCCGGCACTTCTGGGGCAGTCCACTTAGGCGCCGAAAACTCGGGAGCGTTGGATCCCAGTCCTGGGACCACTTGCGTCGGAGCACACGGGCTCACACTCCGCTCAGGAACCGTAGCTTTGGCCTTCTTCATGGCCACTTCCATCGGAGTCGGTGGGGAACAAGGGGGTTCCTTACCACTCTGCTGGCTGACGATGGGCTTCCCTTCTTCCGGAAGGATCGACGGTAGACACTGGTCCACTTTCATCTCTGGACAGCTACCTTCTAATGAGGACACCTCCACCAGGACGCGATGCAGAGGGGAGCCCTTCGCCCGGGCGACCAGACTTAAGGAGCCATCGTGCTCCGCGGTCACCTGGAGGCTCACCCCCGACACCCCTGGGGCAGTCGACTCACCCTGGTCGTCTGTAGGTACTGGTCCCACGCCTAGGACCGATGGTACCTCTGTAGTAGGTCGGACTGACCATTGTAGGGCACACGGGCCCACAGCAGGGTCCGCAACATCGGGATACACCTTTTCCAGGGTACACGGACCCACAGCAGACTCTGTATCCTCTGCATCACCGCTGGGGTGGTTCGCCGGTAGGCGCATCGCCACCGATGGGACTTCAACCTCTTCACTGGAAACTTCTGCATGCTGGGGCACAATAGACTTCAGTAACCGCACACCGCAACATTCACAGTAGAACCACCATGTCAATGTCTCTCTAGAACAGCCGCACGTGGGGCTAAAACACTGTATGCCCATTTCTCCTTCCACCTCGACGGTCCTGAAGTCGAGGGGTCCTTGAGCCACGTTGGCTCCCTGAGCGTGGGCTTCTTGCAGGCAGGAGCATATGAAGAGAAGAGAATCTACTCCTGGCACGCGCCAGGCCACATACATATTGGGGTGTATGTCCTGACAGTCTATCTCTGTTTCTTGCTCATAAAGAAAGTACTCTATGTCTACGACAATGCCTTCCTCCCGGTGAACAGAAGGGTCTAATGGCGGTTCACTGTGCTCACTCCCCCTGGTGGAATTTAAAGGAGGGGTGTGCTCTATAACTGAGTGGCTCTGGCTCTGCACTGAGTCACTCACATTACGGGGGCGGGGCTCTGGTTTTCCCGCCAGTCCCGGAGGGTTTTCTGCAACCCTTTTCTGAGCAGCCTGGCAGTCAGAAGCACGTGTGTCATTTTGAGTTGGCGGGAGCCGCCATGTTAGGTGGGACTCACTATTAGCCTCCCTTGCTACAGGAGCCTCCATTTTGATCACAGTCCTGCTAACTACATTAGGGCTCTCATTGCATGCAGGAACGGCCGATTCAGGGTAAATAAAGGGGCACCCCTCGTTCGGACCCTCGGACAGACTCAAGAATTGAGGACCATCTTCCTCGCTTATGGCATGGTCTACATACATCAGTATAGTACTCCACTGCCAGGTGATATCATACCTTCGTCCTCTGACCCATGTACGATCCAGGCCAGGGAGCTTCCGAACCTGCTCCTGAACGTCCAGCAGAGACACGCCAGCAGGGACTGCCCCCACGGCAACCATGTGGTTAGGAGTTGCACTAAGCTTCGAGGCCCAGGTGGAGACCTCCTGTCTGGAGAGCGCCCACATGGTGAAAAATGGGAATTGAACAATTTGAAAAAAAATGAAACAGGGCACCCCAGGTCTATCTCAGCAGCGCCTCCAAATGTAACGGGTATTCCACCCCACCCAATCTCATATATAGTGTGGGTGAGTAGAACATGTAGTGTTACCAGAGTGGTGCGTATACCTGCAGGCTCACAGGAGGTCTGAGCCTCCGCTAATGAGAGCCTGGGGTGAATCCTCTGGAACGTTTCTTGGTTCAGCGCCTCCACCTATGTAGGATTCTATGGAAATGTAGAATGACCCTACATAGGAACCCAATCAGAAACCACACACACAGTGATTATAATAACTAAGGGCTTTACTATGAACATAGAGAATATCATAATCATTTACATAACCTCATAACCTGTGTCCCTCTCACGGGGAGACACTACCCGTGACGTCTCGCAGGACGTTTCCCCACCACTAGGTGATCCCACCCAGTGTCCAGTGAAACCCCCACACCCACTGTCCCGTACTCCTACGGAGATAGTCAATGGGTGACTGCGCAGTCACTAAAACCTCTAGGCCTGTTGGTGCACTTATATATTGATACCTTCCGAGCACTCCGGTGCTCGGGACCACAACTTTCTTCTAAAAGGGTCAGACGTCCGTCTGATCCTTTCCAGGTACTTCTGCCGTGGACCCCAACAAGGGTCCCACCGCTCCACGGGAACTCAACCGTCTCTCGGTAACACCACCGTCGCACGGGAACAGCAACCGCCGCTATCCCTTCCTATCACTAACTACTCCTAGAGTGACAGTAACCCTAACCTAGGGCCTGTCCTTGATGAACCGCAACCTGGGATGGCTTGGGGAAAACTCCTAGGGCCTGCGGGGTAATAACCTGCCCCACTCTCCTAGCTACCCAAGTCCCTAATCCTCCCTATAACTAGCTACTCGCTACTCCTAACACTAACACGCCTGCAGCTGACACACAGCTCTCACCGTCCGCCTGCAGACACTCACACACGCTGCACACACACTGCACTCATTACATGCAGCGTCAACATGTAACACTCATACACCGCAGCCTGGAACCCGCAGCAATCACACTGCTCGCACGCTGTGCCTATTTGCCAGTGCGCACAGCACTACCCGCTGTGTCACTGCCAAACCTGCACCTTACATACACTAAGGGTGACCTCCCTATCTAGGGCCGTCCCTTATCAGTTACCCACTAACCTGGTGGGGAGTTGGGGCCCACCTGGAGGGTGTGGGTACCTATCAGGATGCAGGAGCTGCACTCACTCCCCGCATCCTTCCTTCCCCTTCAGCTCCGCGGCTCCAACTGACGTGACTCATGCAAAGCCCGGGAAATGTATCTCTTTTCCCGGGCTGAGCTTCCTCCAGCCCTATTGGCCACTATCAGGCACCTGGTGCCTGTCTCCCTATGCCTCCTGGGAATTGTAGTTCCCAGGGGGCTGCTACACCATTGGGGCCGCGTGCGCGCTTCTCCTGCGCCTGCGCGAACTACCAATGGCCGCCTCACTGTTTCCTGCTCTGTCTCTGCCCTCGCGCGACTCTTCCCTGCCTCTCGCAGCCTTCCTGCGCATGCGCGAGATGACTGGGCCGCCGGGGACTCACTGCGCATGCGCGACTTGAAGCGCAATGGCGGCGCCCTGCTCTGCGGCCGCCGGGACCTTAGAGACGCGATCGCGGCCTTAGCAACGGCCCGATCGCGTCCCCGGCAACCGGCCGCAGGCAGGAGAAGCCGCGCTGCTCCCTGCTCCAGCCCCCACCCTTGGAAACAGCCGTCGGGGTTTTCAGTACCCGCGATCGAGCTGCGCCAGGGAAGGGGGGTCTCCAGGGAGAAAAAGGTGACCTGGCTACACTTGTTTAGAATAATTACCTGAGTCACCGCGCTGGAGGACATTTCCTTTTTTTTCTGGGTCTAAGAGTCAGATTCACCAAAGGTTGATAAAACGGCGCAAAAATTTGGCGTTTATTAAAAAATATATTTGGGGGAATTATTCATTAAGAATTAGTTATTCATAAATGTGTTGTGATATGCAGCACAATGCATGCATGAACTCGGTAAATATTACAAGCTATACAAATAAGCGATAACTCACTGAGATCAGCGTTAGCGATACAATTATGGAGATATCACACTTTTCTACCATAATGTTATAGAATTAGATTTATTACAAAACTGGATGGCAGAAAGTTATTTAACCTCTGAGGCTTCCGATGCAAAGCGAAGGAATTCTTTCAGGCATTAAAAGTGTTAACATACAACAGGGCCGCCAACAGGGAGGCAAAGCCAGGAATGCTGTCAAGGGCCCAGTGAATCAGGGGTCCCGGGTCCCCTGCCATAAAAAAAAAACGCTGACACATTAGGTGTAGCCTGGTTAGGAGAGCCAATTAGGGCCTTCCTCATGGGTAGGGACTAGCTTATATAAGCTACTGCACAGGCAGAAAAAATGTGTTTGAATCTTCCTGGCTGTGCTTATACAGGTGTGTGTGTCCCAAAATACCTGCATCCTCCGCAGACCTCGGCCTCTCCATTGTCTGGTGGTGGCACCAAGGCCCCACACTGGCCATCTGAAGGCCCCCCTCTGTGGGCTATTATCAGCCCCTCCAAGGCCCCCGTGGGCTGTCTGAAGGCCACTCCGTGGGCCATTGCCATCCCCTCCAAGGCCCAGCGTGGGCTGTCTGAAGGCCCCTCCATGGGCCGTCAGCAGCCCCTCCATGCTCCAGCCCTCAAAGTAGTCTCCCCCAGGCTCCTAGTCCTATACACCTTAAATGCTTAAACGCCTTGGCCCATACCTTTCAAACTCCCCCAGGCCAATACACCCCCACCCATATCCCCCTCCCAGGCACATACCTTCCCTCCTTCACCCACCTGGCCCATACCTTCCCCCCCCCCACCGACCCCTACCTTTCCTGCCACCGGCCTCTACCTTCTCCCCCAGGCCCCTACCTTCCCCCCACCAACCCTTACCTCTCCCCTCCCCCGGCCCCTACCTTTCCCCCCCACCCTGGCCCCTACCCCCCCCCGTTCTCTACCTTCCCCCCCACCCAGCCGCCCCCCCTCCCACCAGCCCCTTTTTCATTTGTTTTCATCTATTGACCATTAGTGAATCCAGGCCTATACCACTGCAAATGTAGACCCATTCTGGGGTAAAAATTTATACCAAAATGTTTCAAAGAAAAAAAATCTTGCTGGATACACCTGATGCAGTTTTTCTGCTGAAGAATTTCTCAACTTGGTCCACTTTGCCTGAACACATAGAGAGGCACATATATCAAGTGCCTGCACGGATTATCTCACGTTCCATTCAAATTGGAGTTAATGCCGGAGCAGGTGCAAAACACCATACCGGCACTTAATGCATATGCCCGGTAAGACCTTATCACAATATAAAGGGTGATGGCACCAATCCGGCAATGGGGCTTTCCGTGCAGTAGCACTGAATCAGCACTATTGGACTTTATAGAATATGGTCCACAGACTCCTCTGTGTGGAATACATGTGTCCTGTTTGTAGGATTTAACTTTGCTGTCATATGGAGGAGTGAGAGGAGTTATGCCTGGACTTTAAGCACACAATTATTAGTCTTCAAAAAACGTTCATTTTCCGTGTTGGCGCGTCTGAACAAGCATTAATCTTCTGTGCACCAGATGCAGAGCTGTCAACCGCCCAAGACTGAGAACAGTAAGGTCTGGAGCAAAAATTCTATTTTATTACCGAGTACTGAATTCTGCCAGCGAGACTCTATATTACGTTGTGCGAGACTATTTATTCTTAATCCAGGAGACTCACACCAAAAAAAACAAAAAACAGTAACAGCTGACATGTCTGCAGATACAAAAAAACTTAATACTGTACACAAGTTTCTTACATTTGACACGGATACGAAAGGACTTTATCGTTAATGATAGCCTCACCATGATTGTAATATTGTCTGGTTGATTCATAGTCCCGCTTGTCCTACATACTACAACATATAGAGATGAATAGAGGAACATTCTGACAGTAAGCAGCTGTTTTGTTAGACTGCTGCAATGAAAATTACCATTAGATGGTGTTATTGCCTCTAAAACGACTTCATTGTGAGTCACTTTATTATCGCATTAAAAGTCTGAAAATCCCATTCAATCCCATTTATGTATTCAAACTAATAGTTTACACATATATTCCAACCCATCTTATTTAGGAGGCAAACTCCCAATTTTGAGGTCGGCCTCTCTCCTCCCTCTTAACCCTCCAAATCCCCATATTACGACAGTCGGGCAGGTTCTAACAAGGTCCAAACGGCAGATGCACCCGCGGCACCCAGCAGGAGGCAGGAAGGTGTAGGGCAAATAATATTTTGGGATGGGGTTAGTTATAATGTATAGGTTAAGTCAGATGCAATGGGAGCGCGGACCAAATCTCCCATTTTCCATTGGGAAAATGTTGGCATGTACAGTGTGTTTTTATATCAATGGTACATAGGTTAGAAAAAAATGTTTTTTTCTGGTTGTTTCCAGCTTAAATTAATTTTCTAATCAGGATGAAGCATTGACCTGAGGCTGGCCCTAAGATGAAATATTTTAGGGGATCTTAACTCTTCCCCATTGCTGTCGTTCTAATAATAGCATAACAGCAGATATGCACAAGGTGGTGTTCTGGGCCAGTGTTTCCTTTTGTCCCATTCCAGGGTCCGATTATTCCCGCAGTCTCCGAGAGGTAGGACCAGAAGCATCATATTCATGGAGCCTCCAATATGTTTGTGGCATTTTTTGGCCTATCTACAGTGGCGGCCGCCTTTATCCTAAAGCGGCCGAATCGGCGTAACATTGATAACAGCGAGCAGAGGCGTTTTTTTTTTTGTCCGGAGTGTATTGCGGCATTTTCGCACTCGTTTCGGGGTCTATGCACTAAGCAGGGGAATCAGGAAAAAAAAGAATCAGGCCTTTTTCCTGGCTGGGATTGATGCCGGGGGTCTCCGGAGCTGATACCCATTAATACCAGCACCGGAGCCCCCCGGCATGCATCCGAGGCAGGTAAAATGCATTTAAAGCCCACATCATTACCTTAGCGGCTAACCGCTAAGGCAATGAAGGGGTTAACCCACCATGCCAGGTTTATTGTGGGTAGCGGGGGTGGGTGAAGGGGTTATTTGGCCCTTGTTGCTTGTTTAGGGCTTGCGGCGGGGGGGGGTTTGCGGGTGCACTTAACCCCTTCACGACCGTAGTGGTTAATACAGCTACGGTCATAAAGGGGTTAAGCCCTCCCGCTACCCACCCGCAAGCCCTAAACAAATACCCCCTTCACCCACCCCCGCTACCGACAATAAAAAATATACACACACAACAGCCCCACACTAAGTAAATAAATAAAAATAAATAAATATATATATATATATTACCCCAACAACCCCATACCCCCTAACATACACATACAGTATATGCACATCAATGATACTATAGGCCAGCGGGGGCCCTCGGGTGTTACCCGCAGGCCTGCAGTACCAATTATGTGCCCCCCCCCAATTAATGTCAAAACACATACATACTTATAAAGAAATAACCCCACCCCCCCTAACACATACGGTATAGTAATGGGCACAATTACTATTATCCACAAATGGATAATAGTGAATGTGCCCATTTAAAATACATAAAGAACAATAAATACATTAACTACATATTAGACTCACCCTTGTCCGGCTGCCACGATGAAGCAATCCTCATCTTCATCACCGTCCATGCTCCCTCCGCTGCTGCAAAACAGAAACAAGAATAAAAACATCCAATGTAATGTCCCCTAACCCTTAATCAACATAGCGGTTATTGACTGCTACAGTCAATAAGGGGTTAACCGACCCTCACCCACCACTCGGGAGGCCTACATACCCTCCTCCACTAACCCCCCACCCCGAGAGGCCTAACCACCCTCACCCAATACCCAGCTGGGAGGCCTACCCATATACCCTTGGGGCCAATACCCCCTCCCCCACCACCAGTACCCACAATAAAAATAATACACAGCCCCACAATAAACATCATTATTTTGAATGAATACATAACCCACCCCCTGTGCCCCCCATAAATACATGATTTATTCTTTTACATACAGGGTTCATACCCCAGGCCCACGTGAGTTCCCGGTGGGCCCGACAGGTCACCTCACAGACCTATAGGTACCAGAAACTTGTTTCACACAGGTTCTGGAGGCCTGTTGGTGGGTCCAGGCGCCATGGCCCACCAGGTGGTCTCCGCAGGTCCCCGTGGGCCACAATTGGGTCCCCACGGTAGGCCCGCGGATGTCTGGGGGCCCCGGGTCAGACCCACAGGTGTCTGAGGGGCCTCGGGTTGCTCCCACGGGGGTCCGCAGTGCCCCCACAGATGTGGGGCCACCGGTTCTTCCCCACACACTACGGGTTCGCAGTGCCCCCACAGATGTGAGGCCACGATTCTTTCCTGCACACTGCGGGTCCGCGGTGCCCCCACAGATTACTGGATTTGAGATTAAAGAGTAGGTAATCACCACATTTATTAAGGTTATGGTGGGTAAAAAAAGTGACAAAAACCCTCCACAGTATAGCATATAGCAACTGTAAATATTCCTGTATATTCATTTGCATGTCTTAGACAGGTCTGCAACTTTGTCTTTCACCATTATTACCCAGCACACAGCACTTCCACTGCAGCAAGGGATTCTGGTAAATGACATGCAAATGAGCACACAGTGCCACCTTTTATCTCAAATGAGCAAATGTCAGCAACCAACCTCACACTGATGATACCCATCAAGGTTGAAACATGTCTGTGAGTGGGTTAACTGACTTTGCATCTCCCAAGTCCTTGCTTAAAAGCTGTGTTTAAAGCAGCATGCATTGGCTAAGGGTTGTTCATGTAATGTGAGCTTGAGATAAAAGGTGGCACTGTGTGTTCATTTGCATGTCATTTCCCAGAATCCCTTGCTGCAGTGGAAGTGCTGTGTGCTGGGCAATAATGGTGAAAGACAGGGTTGCAGACCTGCCTAAGACATGCAAATGAATATACAGGAATATTTACAGTTGCTTTATGCTATACTGTGGAGGGTTTTTGTCACATTTTTTTACCCACCATAACCTTAATATATATACATACACACATACATACATACATACATACATACATACATACATACATACATACATACATACATACATACATACATATTTTTTTTTTTTAATCCCAGATCCACTTTTTCCTTGATACATCAGTCTAATTTTTTTCATACAGATGTAGCAAGATTTACTGTCCCAGGCGCCACGGACGACCAAGCAAAAATCCGTGGCACAAGGGACCGTGTCTGCCACGATCGAGCTGCGGGGTCCAGGCATCCCAATGGGACCCCCGGCAGCCTTAATCCTTCGGTGTCACGACCGCCACGGTCATGTGACCGGCACTGAAGAGAATAAGCCTTTCTACATCTGTATGGGGAAAATAGACGGCAAGTTCACTAGGGCAACATTTAGTACATATTGTATGTGCATACACTAGCCACACTACTATAATATTACTGGTATGTTCTGACCTGAGGTTACAGGTACTTCTTAATATGCATGCATAACATCATACAATAAAGCATCAGGTATTTGTCTGGCACAGATTTGTGTGATAGACAGATGTTGTTACTGTACAATTCCTGGGCATACACATCTTTAAAATAAATGGTTCTCATATAGAATAATGATAGCACCCTCGTGTGGCCATTTGCAAAACTTTTTCGTTACAGTGCTTTTATGCAGCTATAATATTTCACTATGTATTTCAGGCCTTTTGGTTTGGGATACATTAGGCTGAGTCCCCAGTGCGTTCTGTGACACGCGCGCCCGGCGAGGGGGGGGGGGGTAGCGCGTGCACAGCGCTAACCGCGATCTGCAGTCTCCAGGAGAGAGGGAAGCTTGCGACGGGTGGGGTGTGGTCGGGGATTTACGGGGGCGTGCCCATTATGTCATGCAGCCTTAGTCTGCTGTACACTGCGGACTTGTCTCTTTCACTGAAGAATTGAGGCACCAGCAAACAGGTGATAACCCATTCAGTGTTGCAGGGGCAGGCAACACATTACTTTACCGTGTGCATGAAATCGAGATGCAACGTTATAAGTCGTATTAATACTAGCTCACACCTGGCAGTTGTATTGACACATATAACTGTAGCCAAATGCCCCTGCAATAGCCTTCTACTGGCCTCAACACTATAAGTCCTGATAGGAACTGGCAGTGTTGGGTTTAAACTCCTGCACATGGCTTAGCCTGCAGTTGCCATCTGGATGGGTTGCTTTATCCAGGGGCAGGCCTAAACCGGCAGTTGGAGTGTCATACCTGGGGAGGGTACTGACTGGGTCACATGTATATGGTGTGATGCCTGTCAGTACCTGGACATGCCCTGTTATGGGTCGGGGTTACAAGCCCTTCCCCCCGGGTATAAAAGCTGACATTCTACCAGATTAAGGTTGGTTGTATATAGTATGGAGTGATACCCTTTTCCCTGCAAGAGGGTAAAGGAGATTGGGACGGGGTCTTGGGGCCTCAAGCCCATGGGGTCTGCTCCAAGGATTGAGATGTGCCATTTTGCTATACAATAAACCTGCCGTTGGACCAACTATGCTGTGTGGTTATTGGGAAGGAGTATTGCCTGTGGGGACCATCCTGCATTCAGCAGGATCCTCATGGGATGGAGGCGCTGCACTATGAGAGATGGAGAAAGCCTGCCTTGTTGCTGCTCCCAAACACCAACCACGGAGCAACTCAGACCTCCTTAAAACAAGCAGCACTGGGAAACGCCCATGTAGTGGCCAGATCTTCCATGGCAGGAGGGAACAGGTGCTACATTTGGAAGCACTGCTGAGATGATGAGCAACAGGGGCAGAAAGTATGGCTGGGAAACCCGCTACTGGAGAAGTGAATGGGGGCACTCACTGTATCCAGGTCTGAGTGTTCCAAGTTGGTTGCTAGCGGGGTACCACTGAATGGTATCTGCTCACGATGCAACCCCTCCTACTGCCGCATGAGAGGTGCCTGAAAAGCACTGTATCAAGGCCATCGATTTACCTTGACCGGGACATTATGCAGAGTTTGAGAGGTGTCTGAACCACACTGTATCAGTGCCGAGTTCCTTCCACTTCCGAAGGCAGAGAGGCGTCTGAACCACACTGTATCGTGCCAGGTGCCGCAGTTGAGTATGCCTATCAGGGAATATGTCTTGAAAGATAGCACCCCACTTTGGACTATCTGTCGGGTGCCTTTACTGTGCTACATTCAAAGGCTGAGATGTGACTGACAATCAAGGTATCAGCTGAGGGCATGCTGCAGCACATGCCCCAGGGGGATGTGACTTGAAAGATAGCACCCCCCATGATGGGACTGCAGCGTGTGCTCCAATACCACGTGTTAGATCCGCCAGTGGGATAGGAGGCTTCTGTACTTTATCGGAGTACAGGTGTACGAAACGTGTTGGAGAGCCATGTACCTCCTTTTTAAATCATGTTTGAATACTTTTTTCTTGTTTTGGACCCTACTCCCTTGGCTGTGCGCTGCCTTTTGTCTTTTTTACTTTACTGGATCTTACTACAACGTCTGGCACGCCACAGAGAAATCTCCTGATGTTGATATTCAAGTCTCAAATGTGAGTACCTTCCTGAATGGTGACAATGTTATAGACACCCCCAAAGAGGCTTTGGATGAGTGTGGAGTACCTCACCTTGTTTAAGCCTTCAGGGGATATTTGTCATATCGCAAATAAGGACTGATCTCTTCAGGATTGGATATATGTGCATCTATTTCTCAAATTTCACCCACTATGGAGTTTATATATAAATTACACTCTCTACAGGATCTAATTGCTTGAGCACCCTGACATTTGTTTACTCAGAGACAGTGTCTGATAAGGAGGGTAAGCTTGTCCGGAAGCCAGACCCTGATCACTACTATTGATACAGCAGGGGCGGTACTGCAATTTGTAAAGGGAGATACAGCAGAGATATACAGCATATTGGGTCGGGAGGTATTTACAGCAGTGTATGGGTGAAAACAAGCTCTTCATACCTTGTTGCACTGCTCAGGTAAGACCATTAAAAGCACCAATTAGTTAGGCTAAACTGCTGGTAACGGCTAAGCTGTGTAGCCGCAGGAGATGGGTAACACTCGGAATTGGTGGCTGGAGGTGTGTGAGATGTTTGCCAAATTATGGGTCATCTGGTGAAATGGTGACCTTTGCATCCTGAGGAGCTCCAGCTGAAATGCCAGCGTGGCCGCAATAGAGTGGTGATCTGGGTGAGCTGATCTCGGTGCTGGAGCAGGAGGTCTATATATTGTGATATACTTCGCATGAATAAACATCCATTTCTTTATATGTTTAGATACCGTTTTAATAAGATGCTTTTCTATGAAGTATTTTACATACTGTAAGTCTATTTTATGGCTTAATGTGGTGTCAGTGATTTGAGAACAGTAATATGGAAATAATAAAATAGCTAAAGGATTACTCTATAACTATTGCACTATTACTGTAATGTGCAAGACATGGCTACTCACCACATGTACAGTTTGTGTGACTGCAGCGCAAATAATACAGTAATCTTAGGTCTGATCTCCACGATTGTGTATAATGTTACATGTGCAGGACACAGCCTCCTAAACCAAAACCTCTGGAGGTCTTTATACAAAAAGAGAACATGCAGATCGACTTTTCGGTCAACTACATTGACCTTTGTCAAGATTGTATTTGACTGAAACGTCGATCGGTGTGGATTCAAATTTCTCTTTTAGTATGAAGACCTCTGGAGGGCCAGTTCCTTCTTGGTTTAGGAGGATGTGTCTTGTATTATGCGTCGTCCCAGTGGGGGATGATCACTGTGCACCTGAAGCAGTTACATAGATCCAGTGAGTGCACCTAATTTCTTTCTAATGATACATGAGATTGATATATACTGTATAATATACGTAGTCGGTTTTTACTTACCAGGTTGATCCTGGCCATGATCCTCGGTGTCCTCCAGACCTGGAAGTCCGAGAACCTGGGAAGGTGCTATCACCTCCATCAATCGACGCTCTGAGGGTGAGAGGTCCAGCCATTATGGTGGTCCCCATCCAGTATGCTTTGTGTGAGCCGCATGGTCAGACACATTTTTTTTAAGCTTTCACTTGCTATCATCCCACTGCTTTTTTTTAGGATGTCCACTGTGTGTACTGTGCTGCCCAGGGCATTAATTTGATATGCCTCCGTATTCTTGTTTTTCTGCAGTGCTGGTTCTTGATCAGTGTGCCGGCAAAGCAATTTTCACTGGTTATCAACCCCACCATTAATTACGAGCTCTAATTCCTCCAGCATAAACGTTATGCTCCTGGGCCTTCCAGCAGCAAGGTCAGCAGCAAAAGAGGTGGAAACCTCTTCAGCCATGTGGACACCTGTAGGATCTTGCTAATATGACTGAGAAACGTCCCTATGTATTGTGTATTTATTTTAATTTGCATTACGTTTAGGTAATGCACATACGTTACGTGGCTGGAGTGCCGGTGCATTTAATGGAACACACGTTATATTTTTCCCAATATGCATGTGCAGTTTATTGGTTAGTGCATCTTTGCGCTACGAACATCCCTGCTACTACAGATATCGTTACAATGCTTCTTTGACTAACAGACATTATTTTTGCATCTAATTAGCTTTGTAGTTACCCATTAAAATCAGGAAAAATTAAGTATGTTACCTATTTAGGTAACGTCCTGTTATTTGCCCACATTTAACAGAGCTATGTTGATCTATCACTATATCGCTTTTAACCGTAAGGGGAGCAAAACTAGAGGAAAGAACTTTGATACATGTTCACACAACATATGTAACTCCCCCCCCCCCTCTCCTGAGGTGGTTAATAAAAGTACACTGGGAGTTAATAGTAGAGATTAAGCTCCGCCCAGTGGTGACACCACAGTGTTGTCATCAGAGGTATATAAGAGAGGAGCAGAGGATTCTGGGGGAGTTCCAGAATGGTAGCTAAACAGAAGCATTACAGGTCAGAGACAGGGAAGGCTTTCCCCAAGGTATAACTTATGTCAGACCCCCCTTTTTTATTGTGTTCAAGATAGGGACAATACCCCATCAGTTAGGATCTTTTGTTCTGGCCAGATTAAGTAAGTGCAAGTCCCAAGGAAGGGAATGCAGACATGACTCTGTGGGCCACGCAGAAGTGCCACCAGTATGTCTGGGGATCAGCCATACAAGCAGATACCCATACACCATGTTCAGTATCCCTGACAACGTGCAGTTCCAAAGCAGCGTTGGAGAAGTAACTGTAAGATTACACAGACCAGTCCAGGATCACAGTAGGGGGCTGTAGGAGGGAGGTGCAGACGAATACTCAAGGAGACAGATTTGGGGAAATTTAAAACGGGTTTATTCAGCCTGTCCCTTTAACAAGGTAAATCATACAAAAAGAAACAAAATAAACAGACACCTATCCCTATGTAAAGGCTAAGTCAATTCCCAGTCCCTCTCTACAAGACTGGGAGGAAAAGCCCCTTACCAGTCTATCCCCCCAAAGTCTCATAAAGGTACCTCAATGCAAGTGGCCTTTCATGTCAGACTCTGGAGTCTAGATAGTTCTCTGCTTTGAGGATCCAGCCTCTGGCAGGGTCCTGCGTCCTCTGTGTCCAGGCGTAGAGGTCTGGTTCCCTTGTGTCTTGTTGTCAGCACACAGCCGTCCTCGGTGCTCAAGACTCTCTGGGTGTAGTTTCAGCTGGAGTTTTAAACCTTTCTGATTACGAGGTGGAGACTGGTTAATTGTGTAGCTGCAATTAACCAGCTCCTGCTGGTTTCTCACAATACTGGGGCTAGTTATTGCAGCCTCATTGAGACAGGGCTGCATCCCTGTTACGGGGGCCCACAGTGAAAGGGACTTCAAGTATATGGATAAGAAGGGGGCCCTGATACAACAGATGAATATTACTAAAGGATAAGAAACCTCCCATGTGTTTTAGGTGTGGGCATGCAGGGAAGATAATTGCTATGTGTATGGATGAAAATGTGTGACCCAGTCAATCTGTTTAATCTGTAATGTGCTGTGACTACAGTGTACCCAAGCATGGTGACAAAAATAAAGATTGATGTTGCATTCCAAAAACTCCTGGCGCTGATGTTTTTCATCGCCCAGCAGGACACTTACAGCCCCTGAGACAAGGCAAATGGTTGTGAATGCCTTCTGCACCACTACACCGCTGTTACCTCCTTAGGGAGTCGGGAAAGGAGGGTTACACTACATGAAAGACCTGACTACAACACCATGCCATAGTCTGAAATCAAGAAACATGAAACTTGGTGTACCCAAAAATGGCAAACCACAGAAAATCAAGACGTCTCATTAATTATTAGATTATTAGATTTGAAGCAGAACATATGATTGCTGGCAAAAAAAAATTCCTGACGCGACATAGGGGATTACTAATTAAACTGGGATACAGCTGATAGGGACACAATCACACTGAGATTCCCATTGGGGTAAGCCGTGAATAATAATGAATAAAGCCCATACTTTACATCCTGACTGTTACTATATGCTTAACAGTTTTGGAATCTATGGATACTTATAATTCTCTTACAGTATCTATTGTCTCATTTGCTGAGGTCTTTATTTTCCCAGTGAACAGATGGAAGTGCTAAGGGTAGTGATAGTTTCCCCCAAAACTCTGTTCATTCCCTTTGGGTTCCTAAAGTTATCTTAAACCCTACATTACTGAAAGAACTGATGGGATTAAAGTTGCTTTCTTAGTAAACAAAAACATCTATTTATCTCACTAAAACTGTTCCAGTTTTTGCATATTGGGATTAAATTGTACAAGACACATTACATATTTGAAATATTAGCTAACATCTAAATATCTATTGAGATATACCTGAGCCATTGTGTGGAGGTTCTTTTAGACTTGATGTCCGTCCCTCTGATCCTGTGAGCTCAATGAAAGAAAAATAAGAGCAACAAGCCATAGAGTTTAGCACGCACATTAGATAAAAAGATTATGCTAATAATGTAATTACCATTTCAGAACGTGGTAAAGAGCTGTGGTGTTAAGCTTATCTGAAATGGAGTTCATTTTTTAGATAATTTAAAGGATAAAGCAGCTGCAGTGTATGAATCTGTATTGATAAGAATATGTAGTGTGGTTTGTTCTTGTGACGGTTCAGGGGATTCCTTCCCCTTCATGTGTCCCTGATGCCCCACGCTCGCCTATCCTCTCTGTTCCTTCCCCTGCCAGCCTCCCTTCCTTTACCCACACCTGTCCCTCTCCGGCAGCCTCTGACGTCATCCCAGCACCACTGCGCGCTCCCCGCAAGACTCGCTCACCCGCTCGGTTCCCGAGCCCCTGCTGCAGCGTTCCCCACTCTCAGCCCCCATCGGTCTCTGCTCCTATCCCCTTACCTCCGGCGGCTGTCCCCTCCGTTCCTCCCTCGTCCTCTGCGGGTGTCCCCGCGGCGCGGCGCTCCGCATGCCTCGTAACGCAGCCGGTGCGCGCACACTCTCAGATTACAGAGCGCGCGCGCACACACGCCTCTTCTAGGGTTTTTCAGCCTCCTGTATCCTCCTCTCATGCCCTGCAGACAATCTCTCTCACTGGCTCCCCTGTCTCCTCCTCTTCTCCTCCTCACCTATCCCTGCTGTCTCCCACTTCACCTTCTGCTCCTCCTCTCTCTCCTATTGTTGTTCCCTCCTTTATAACCCCTGTCTGTCCTTTCTCTCATTGCTCTGCATAGCTCTTGTTACCCCTGTGCGTGCAGTCCTATGCTTGGCTCTCCTCTGTGTTTCAGCTTGTTCCTGCTCCTGCTTATCCCTGGATTTCCCTGGTTTGACCTTTGCTCATTCTGGACTACTCTGCTCTCTGTTGCCCTTGAACCCTGCATACGAACACTACCTTACTGACCTCTGTAACCCCTGGACTTTGGCTTACGAACTTGACGACTCTTGTTTTTGGATCCCTGGACACTGGCGCACGGACACCACTACTCTTACTCTGTACTCCCAAGGCGTTGCAAGTATCACTAACTATCTTTCAACAGGCCCGGCAACGCCATACCACACTCCGGGCACACCCTCACTGCTGTGGGTGCGTGTTAATACCCTTCCCACCTCAGTATTGGGGTCTTGCCAGGTCTGCGGGCATACGGGCGTGACAGTTCTTCGGGAGACTTGCCACCTAGCAATACAGTAGCTGGTGGGAAAGCATGCTTCCGAAGAAAAGTCACGGCAGACGAAAAAGCAGCGCTAGTAGCGCCTGACCGCCCACACTCCCGGTTCTAGAAATGTTCTCATCTCAGAATATGGATGATGCAGTCTCTGCTGCAGGCTGCATGGCTTTCCTCTACCCAGTGGCTTAAAAAAATGCTCAAATACTAGTTTCCTCACACCTCAGATTCATGGGAACAAATATTAAACAGAAAAAAACTTGTTCTTAGAAGGCCCAACATTTCCTCTTTGCCGTATGATTCAGGGAAGGAGCCCCAGCTCTGGAAAAGGTAACGATAGAAGAGATTTTTCTTATTAGGAGGATAAACACAACAAAAAATCTCCAGGGGAAAATGTAGCAGTTGCCTATAGCAACTGCATTCCCGGTTACCATACAGGTAAAAGAATTGTTCCCTTCAGACGAGAAGCCTGTGTTTCATCCTCCGTCTTGTCTCCGGTGAACGGAGACTTGGAAATAGTCTCCAGGTCCAGTGCCTGTGGTGAACGAGGCAGGAGGAGTGACATCCAAATGGTGACAGTCAGTCTCGCTGGAGACACCCTCCACCAAGGGCAGAATGCACCCAATGGGCTATTGACCCCAAGTAAAAGGTGTATGACTTTACCAGTCTGGAATGCTGCTCATCCCTTATCAAAGAGGATGATTTGGTCTTAACAATCCATACTAGCACTTGGTGGTTTTGCTGGTAAAATTCCATTGGCTTGTCTGTCTTAGCTCCACGGATTCATGAGTTTCACAACCTCGAAAACTCAAAGGCATGCAAGAGTTTTTTGGACATACAGTAAAAAAAGAGTTCCTGAGCAAATACAAAAGAGCCCTTTTGAAGAGGGGGTTTGCTTATCAGACCCTAAAGACCAGGCCAGGCCAGGACACGTATAAACACTGCAGAGCACAAATGTACTCCCTCAAAACAGATTCACATAGAACTTTGGAAGATCATCTTCTCTCAAGCCCTTCAAGCCAGGTCATCATAGACCTCAACCCAATATGTTTTCCTTGCAAGTTCCTAAAAGGGAGACTGTTACAGTGGCAAGAGATCATCTCAGACAAATGGGTCCTCAGAGTGGTAAACAAAGGCTTTTCACTTCTCAGGAGTTTTCCTTTCCAGCGTTTTCCTTCCTCAAGAAACTGAAGCCCAGTTCTAGACAACTCTCTATTTAGTTTTAAATCAGTATAGTGTTAGAAAATGTAGCAGTTTTGGGCTAGGTAAGCCATTTCTTCACCTTACTGAAGCCAGAGGGTACAGCTTGGCCGGTTCTGAATGTGAAGAACCTAAACAATTCTTCAGACAAAAAAAGAATCAGAATGGAAGATCTGACCAACATACCCACTTTAGTCTGACTCCATTCCTATTGCGTGCAAATAGATTTAAAAAATGCATGTCATGCAGTTCCAATATCTCCCAATCATACGAGGCTTCTCAAATTCAGGTGTAAAGGGCATTTCTGCCATGGACAGTCATGTTTTTTCACCAGAATTACAGTATGAAGTCGGTAGTGGCTCATCTCCCACTCAAATGTTTTTGCAGTCTCATTTATCTAGACTATATATTTCTGCTAGATCACCATCGAGATACTCCGACAGAACAATGCAATTACATCATTACCCTATTAGAAATGTAGGATTTACAATAAACTAGAAAAATAATTCCTGGCACCAAAATAGTCCATTCAATACCTAGGGTTTACGCTAGATAGCATTTCGTTGTCACTGTATCCCTACCCAGAAGTTCAAGGCCATAAAGGAATTTATAGTACAGGTCCAAAGCAAAGTTTTCAGGAAACTTCTTGGCCCTGAGACCAGGCTTTTACCAAGCTCCTCTTCTGACAACCTCAATTTCTTCTTGTCCAGCACATACTATACGTCATGGGTTACTCTGGTCAACCCTAATCTGTCTTCTTTTATTTTATTCCCTGGGAGGAATATATAAGGATTGACCTTACTGACAACCCACCATAGAAAACTATCTATAGACCACCATTTAAAGACTTCCACCTTTGAGGGTTGACACAAGGGCTCCCATCAGAGAGAGATGGATCTCTGATACACCTATCTGTACCCGAAGAAATCTGTGAGTGAGACCGACACAGTAATTTTTGGATTTAAATATTTTTTAATACAATCTACACTATTATTTGTATTTCTAATTTTTATTTTCATATACAGTATACCATCTTGAGACCAAACACGCTCCCCTTACCTGGAAGACGGCCTAATCTGTCTAGACCAGCTGTCAAGGACAGAATTTATTCAATGCTCTTTTATTCCCCTTAATTATTCTCCTCTCTTCTGTAACCATTTCAGTCATAAAGAGACACGTCTGTTTTAGGTTGATGGGGGATTCTCCCAAAAAGAAGCTATGCGCAGAGTTTGTTCCAAGGCAGAATTCATATAAATCTGTTAGAACCCAGAGCAGCCAAACTAGCCCTTCCGTCTCTAGTTCCTCAGTAATACCACAACATTATGGTATTGGTTGAAATAGACATCAGAACAGCAGTGTCATGGGCTCTTTCCAAACAAACCTCTCAGCAGCATTTGTTTTGGGAGAGACCAGAAAAAAGCAGATGCACTATCTCACCAGGGGGTTAACCCTCAACATATTGTTTCTCAAGAGGAACCAGATCCTTATAGTGGAGGAGACATTCGCAAAAATTGATGTAGATCTGTTTGCCATTCCGTCCTCTGCACAAATTCCGTGATTTGTGTCACAGGTCTGGACAAAAGTGACATGGAAAATAAACACATTAGCATTCCTATGGGTGAACCTGAAACTTCTAAATGCCTTTCCTCTCCCATTCCTTAACCGAAGGATATTACAAAAAATGAGTATGAACTAGGAGAAAGCCTTGGTACTGATGTACCCAGTATGGCTATCCAGGCCGTGGTTTCCATTGTTTCGCCTTCTTACCAAAGGCCAGACATTCCAATTAGCAGACACCCTCAATTGCTTTAACAGAATGGATGACCTCCTACACTACTTCCCACAGTCCACATGGATGGTGGCATGTTTGGAAGTTTAGCAGAACAGTCGCTTTCTTCAAATGCTCACAATCTCATTAACTCCCCAGCAAGATCAATTACTAGAAAGAGGTACTGTATAACGTAATAATTCAGGAGTTCAGATCTTGACAGAACTTCAATAAACCAAAAAGCCAGCTATAGCTTACCGTAGATGCGGTTTTAGATTCCCTAGCCCACAAGTCATAATCGTATCATACGGTGTTGTCTTAGGCACCAAGGTTATGCTCTCAAAAACTATATCTCCACCTACTTATGGGGTGCAACCGTATCTAGACCTAACACACCCAAATACTTCAACCTGGAACATTAAACACCTGTTAATCCATCTGTCATCTCTTGACAATACTTCCATAGACTTTAGATCCTTATCTATCTAGTTGGCATCCCTACTATCTATAGCCTTTGTATATAGAGGGGCTGAGCTCTCCCTGGTTCACCTCTCCGATCCCTGGTTAGTACAGAAACCAGCAGGATTCAACATCATACTTAAGGGGAAAACAAAAACATGTACTGTACCATGGACAGATCCCCAGAAGCATTAGACTTAGTTATGGACACAAAAGGACCTTCGCTTTGCATTGTCCAGTGTTTATCAGCCTACAGTGGCGACACAGTTTATTACACTGCGGCCAGATCCGCAAGCCGGGAGATTTCCCGGCTTGCTAGTGGCCGCCCCTCGGCGTGCCGCGCGTCATAGACGCGCGGTCACGCGTCTTCGGGAGCCTGCGCCCCCTGCACGCGCGTCCAGGGCTCCCCGAGGGAGCCCTGGTGTCCCGCGATCGCGGGACGGCGGCAGGGGGTTCCGGGGGACCCGGCGGACCCGGCAGCGGTAGGGAGAGCGCCCCGATCGGAGGGCGCTCTTCCGCTGCTTCGGCGCGCGCCCGTCACCCTCGGGCGCGCGCCAGGCTACTGCTGCGGCCAAGAACGGGCAAATGCTCGAATAAACTTGGCCGCAGCAGTACCTAGAGAGAACGTCCACTCTTGCACAAGACATTACCCAGTTGCTGATAACTTCCAGAAAACTCTTTAGACCAGCCCAAATACAACACCATTGAAGATTGAATACTCTGCTGTGAAGCAAATCAGGCACAGATATCTTACAGTTTAAATAGCACTCAATTAGAGATACTCCTGCTACAAAAGCAGCAGCACCGGGTGTCTCCTTACCTATTATCTTATGAGTGGCTTGTTGGGTTCCTACTCGCACGTTTGTTAATCATTACTTGAGACTTTCCAAATCAGAAAGAGTTTGATTTGCTAGAGCAACCACCAGGTGAGGCATATTTTCCCACCATCTGGTGCTAGGTAGCAAGCCTCCCAAAGAACAAAACCCGGTTTGCAGGAATCTATGATCTGCAAACTTCCTTTGTTATAGGGAAAAGGATTGCCACCTAGCAACAGCGGCCCATCCTGCCCTACCAGTGTTGATAGTCTGACGGTTGTCTTTAAGAAAGCAAAGTAAATAGTACATTTTGGTGTCTTTATTCCTAGACTCGAACCGAGGCCCCAGAAAGAATTTTGCTGCAAGTCCTAGAGAAGGTTCCAAAATAAGTGGTCCAACATACATTATCGGACACGTTGTCGGACATCATAAAATCCTACCAAGAACCGGATAAAGGACCAAAATGCCTCAAGATTCTCAATCCTGAGTTCATGTGTTAATTGTTCAGTTACTAGCAAGTTCCTTGCTACGCTTATTAAAGAGTTAGAAGCATCTTACATGGAACGTGTCTTATTATCAGCCAAGTAGATCACAAGATCTCTTTTTCCTTCTTATCATTAGGGTGAGGCTAAGGATTGCCATCAGTTCATCAAGCTTCTGGGAAAGCTGCCACAACTTTTCTTTGGAAGGATTTCGTTCCTATGAACTGTTGCTAGGTGGAAATCCTCTTCCCTAGAACAAAGAAAGTTTTCAGATCATAAATTCATGCAAACTATATTTTTCACTTGACATCACCGAATCAGAAGGAACTACTGTATTGAAAAAAATTTTTTTTTTAAAAGGCACTGATATATTTTCATTATAAACATTTGTAACTATTATTATTTTTAAATGGTCATTATTGCGTATGGTAGCTCCAGACATTTATGACACTATAGCTGATTGCATTGAGATTCATTATTAATAATTCAGGTTCCTGCTTGTTTTGGAAACCACAGTTTGGCAAACACCCAATACAGTATAGAACAATGTCAAACCTTAGTTTATTTGGGAATGCTGTTGGGGTGTGCATTGGTACTGCTTCTCTCAATTTTGCTCTTCTACTTTTTTTGGAACACCACAGGGTTCTATAATATCCCATCTTCCTGGATACAGTAAGTAATTAGGCTGTCTGTAGTTGACACATAAAAATATGGTGCAACAATTTCTGCCTTTCTTTGTGTCAGTTGTGTATCCTTCATGCTATAAATCTGAGCAGGCGTTGGCGTTAACCTTGTCTGAATAAAAAAAAACAGTCACACTTTGAAAGTCAGACCCATTATTATTGTTCAATGAGGGGTCAAACAGAATTGGAGCACTTTTAAAATCGTCCTCATTAAAAAATGGACTGCATGGTAAATATAAAGCTGAAATCATACCGCTGACCAGACCCGCAATTAACATTAAATGAGATTTCTGAGAGAATCCAGGGGATAAACACAGCATTAACAATAATTGTAGATTGTAATTGCTGAAAAGCGACACATCCAGTGGAAAATCAAAAAAGTCATAATAAATATTTTTATTTTTTGTGTTTTATCTCCTCTGTAAGTCAATACACAAGTATGCACTTTCATTGATAACTGAACTAAAATGCTGACATACCCTTTGCTCCATTTCCTTTGCGTTCATATTGTTTTTATAATTCCGCAGAAAGCATTACGAAAAAATCCATAAACTTATAGGTTAAATATAATCATCATTTGTTGATTTTTTGGCAAAAAACTTTTTTGAATGTCGAAAATTATCCAAGTGCACATATAAGTCACCCACGTCTGCTTACTAGTGACACATAATAAATTGTGGGACAAACTATAATTGGCCATGCCTGTAGCCAATACTGTCTTGAAGTAACACTAAAGCAATGGAGCTGAAACTCGTTTTTTATTTACCTAACGAATCAGCAGCTCGTTCTTGGAATTATTTTTGGTTGTATCCCCCATGTTTAATGGAGAAAGAAATGAATGACCAACCCATTTAAAATATCACATTTGTTTGAATAGATTCCAACCCAAATTCGCCATATTAAGAAATGAGTCTGCATTTTTGCTCCTCATGACAATTGACCTGTGAAAACCCTATTTGAGACCACCCGACAGTATCCACTAGCAACCTTTGCGTTTACCTCAAAAGCTGCAACACCGGTGAGTTTTTCACCTGGGGAAGCACTCCCTGTACCAATCTTTCTACGAGCCTGTGTAATGGAAGGTTGAGCCTTTCAAGCTGTTCTCACAGGTCACGGTTACTCGTACACATGGTAATGATAACTTTTTATTCTTGAATATATACACACTATTTTAATGACTATTTTAATGACTTGTAAACTGTGAATACTTAAATGTTATGACTAGAGAAATCGTCCATATTAATGCTGCAATGCAAGCTGTCGTTTAAAAATAAATAAATACATTTTCATTCAATATGTGCATCAATACAATCTACACACTGACAAGCGATTAGCTAAGTTGCTGATCGATCCGTTCTCCTGTAATCGATCACTGAAGATTCAGCTGGGGGTTCACTAAATGCATCTTGGGTCCACTTCTGCTCCACTGACGGCCAAGGTTCTGTGATGGCGATCATGTGACCAGACAGGCTCTAGATTCAATTGGTTCACTGCTAGAGAGGGCAGGGCTCAAAAAGTTGATGCTGTTTCAGAAGGGGATGTGACTTTATAAATGGTTGCTATAGGAACAAAAAATGCTTGTTACATTGGAATACCTAAAACATTTCTTTAAAAAAAAATTTTTTAATGCTACAAATATTTTCTCATAGTACAAAATAGTTTTATTAAAAAAAAAACAACACACATAGGATATTGCTTGAACTGCTGTTTTAACCGGCCTTTCCCATATGTGTAAATGGCTCCATCTATAGGGGGAATTACGGTGTCAGTTCTTGAAAACCAGCATAAGTAGGAGAGTAAGTTTCATTCTCTGGAAGCGTACATTCCCTGCAGGTCTTTCCCTTATCCATTACACATATGTATCTTGGAAGGATCACAGGTGCTGCCATCAACCTTGAGACACCTGCTGCTGCCATCTGTGCTCTGCAGTTTGCAGTAACGACCAAGCTTTCATCCAATCCAAAGTTAAAGTAAACTCACAGCTGTGCAAAGACAATAAATAATTTGCAAGTCGTCGTTCTCCTGGGCTTCTGTCCATTGATATTTTATCCGTTCGGGTGGTATTTTGTTTTTATTGTCAGATGCATTTTTTAAAGAAAATGCATGAAAGATTTAGTAATAGGTTTGTTCCCTATAACTTTTCTATATTATTCAGTGTGCAATATCTCTTGGGGGTTCAGTAAGTGTGTATGTGATAACTGCACGATCAAATGTTTGGAGAAATCATTTGTACTATTAAAATCACATGTCTGCTTTCAAATGATAAAATTACTATTGAAAGGTAATATTAGGAGCTATAAACCTGTAATGTATTATTAATTATGATCAAGTTGAACCTTTCAACTAACCTGTACACAGTACACCCCGATTACCATACAAAGCAGCAGACATCATCATTCCACGCGATGTTTGTTTCACTTATGAACACTGATTTTCACTTTTTTTTCGCACCCATCAACAACTGGGCAAACGGACACAGGTGTAGACGATACAATATGAGTGCCGTGAATTGTACAGAAATGTTCTGGTATTGCTTTCTGATTTGGGCCGAAAATAACACTTTGTAGATTCAGACATTTATTTCCCAAAAAGAAAATAATAATATAAACATTCTTTTAATTTTATTTGGGAACATGGTCCCTGGTTTAGTCTCACTCCAGCAAGTTAACAAGCTGCCATGTATCGGGACCAGAACGTCACAGGCTTCAGTTGATTGACCACCAGGAGCCCATGAGTTTTTTTAATTTGCCAAAAAAAAAAAAAAAGTGTAAATATTTTGGGGATTGGAACCTAGAATTGCGCAGTTCAGAATATGAAGGGAAAAAATGGGAGGTGGGGTATGGTTTAAGAGGTGTACACATTTTACAGCTTTAGAAATATGACTGCCGAATGATATAGGTTGTGTTTTTTACGGTTACTTAAACTGCGTTAACGTTATGGAAGCCAGCAGATGTCAGTGTAGGAATAAAATTGTAAAATGGTTGACTGAATGTGCTATTGAAGCAATAACGTTGGAAGCATAAGGCATTTTATGCTTTGAGTGGAAATTAACCACCCCAGGCCATAAAACTCAGTCAGTGGTTACATCTTAAAAATGTCCACTGGGTAATTATTGACATTTTCATGTGTGTTAGTTGCCTTATGCCTGGTCATGTATTTTAATGTGGTGACCTATCTATATTTATTTTACCAACTTTTGTTTCATCCAAAGGTAAGACTGGTACAGTGAATGTATTTTGTTGTTTTAGTTTTTCTCTTCCTGCAGATGTTAGGGGCATATTTATTTAGGCATTATCATTGTATGGTGCTAAGTAAGTACGAGTATGTCAGTATGTGAGCTTAGAGTTACTAATGAGAAAGTATGTTTGTGTATTGAATTACAAGGCAGATACATTGTTGCTGAATATAACAAAATGTATAGGAATTATTCATGTAAATTAGGCTGCGCTTAGAGTGCCTTGCGACGGCGACGCAACGTCGCTCCAAAGCAAATCAATTGACGCCGTTGCAAGCGCTTATAGTAAACGCAACGGCAACGGAGCGACGTCGCGACTGAAATTTGGAAGCCGGCTAAATTTGATTTTTTAGAGACAGTCGCCACATGTGACTGTCTCTAAACCGATCAATTTGCGCGGCCCGCCCCCTTTAGTGACGTCACTGGCGACAGTTGCTAAAAAACTAATTATAACTTTCGCTGGTGGCGACGGCGACGGGTGACGTCATCAGTCGCCTCGCCGTCACCAGCACTATAAGCGCGGCCTTAGACTTAAGGAATTTTCATTGGTGGTGTCACTTTTAGTTAATCCAATACACAATGTTAGTAAGATCTTAATACTGTAAGTGCTACTATACATTGGTAAAGGTTTGGGTATGTTTACATACTGTAGCACCTCAGGGCCTTGTGTTATCTGTCACAGATGCAACTTTGCAATCAATTATAGAAATGATGCTCCAGGAAGCAGATGGCACCACTTTTGCCAAAACTCTGGCACGGGATGTAAATTCACAACTGATGGAATAATCAACACACGTATACAATCTGGATAGTAATTAGTCAATGCTCGGCTATATTAGTTTGAGCAGAGAATAATCTGTAAGTCCATACATTGAAAACATTTGGGTAAATGCCACACAAAAATTATTTCAATAGGAGTGATCAACTCCAAGGTGGCTGGCAAAAAAACTAATTTCGTGTATCAAGAAGCATATAAATCAGAGTCAGAATGTAGACAAAATGGAAAAATAATGTTGAGTCAGTATACTGTTATCAACCCAAAAGGTGGTGATGTTGTTGCTCCCTAAAAAGGCCAATTAATATATTTATTTGTGACTTAATTGCATTAAAAGACCGGTTGATCATATATCAATCAGTGGGCGCCAAGTATCTTTTTTTCAATTTAACAACGCAGATACATGAACCATTAAGACAAAACAAATCCTATTTTAATGTAATTGTCTGCACTGGGGGAGAAAATGTTTAATTAGTGCAGGCCATAGCAAATTAAATAATAATAGTGCAAAAGCTGTTCAATGAGCAGAAAATTATGATCAGTATAAAAGGGACAAAAACCCTCCTCTGTACAGTGTACAGCAAATTAAAATACCCCGTTATGAGCACATCCACATCTCAGACAGCTCCACAAACCTGCTTTTCCCTGTAATCTCAGCATATAGTGGTTCCACTGCAGCCAGGGATTCTGGGTAATGTCATGCATATGAGCACTCAGTGTGTGTCACTGTGACAATAGGAGCAATGTGGCTCTTCTAATGAAGGTGAAGCCCAGTCACTGCCCTATCATATAGATGAATATACAGGGTAGCCCCGTATATTCATCCTATCGTGGCTCATCTGGCCAATTGTGTATGTATAAAATGGTTGCAACTTTAATTATTGTTAAAATGTTTGAGTTGATGTATAAACTTTGTATTCTTTGGTCCCTGGGCATGCTAGGCTGGTAAAACACTTACCCAGCATGCATGCCCAGGAATCTAGGTTCAGCTGGTCCCATGAGGAGGTTGTGGACAATGGAGGGAGGGGATGGGCAGTCTTCCTGTTTGGGAGCCATTGGTCCGATAAGCAGGGCCATTGTATGCCCAGACAGAGAGGCCCCTATCTCTTCAAGAGATAGCGAGCCAGGACTGGGAACAGGAGGTAATCACTGTTCTTATTGGCTGGTTTGCAATTGCCTCCCTCCTTGCCTCACACTCGGTCACGCCCCCAGTCTTGATTGGCCATCCCAGACGAACCCTCATATTGTGATTGGCCCATCGCACAGCATCCGTGTGGTGATTGGTCTCTGGCCCATTTTCCATGTTTATCTATGGAGATGGGAAACCTAGAAGAGTTGCAGCCAATTTCAGTACCAGTGTGGTTTCTGACTCTAGCATGTGGATTAGCTAAGCGAGGCTCCCCGAGTTTGTGCCACAGTGACCCGAAACTGAGTCTGAGAGTTCTTCTACCGCGGGAGATTCAAAAGGGCTGCTTGGTGACTTGCATCCAGCTATATCTAAAGACACCGAACCCCCACAGGAGTGGAAGTTGCACCGGGGAAGTCATTGCGAGGACGCCGGGCACCTACGACTAGGATTCCCATGTGTGGGCCAGGGATTATATGTATAGCTCTGTTGGGATATTGTGTTGGGTCTGCTGGCTGTAGCCAGAATAAATATAATTTTATTTGACTTTGGTGTTCTGTCTGGTGCTTGATCCCATGGAATAGTCCTGGTCTCTTGTGACAGCCACATTTTTGCTTCCTATTCATTTTAACATGGAACCCTATATGTTTATGCCTGCCACATTACCATTCTCACACTGATGAGTCCCAAAAGGTTGAAATAGATGCCTGTGAGTAAGGTTACTGGATATGCACTTCTTACTCAGGCTGTGCTGAAAAGCTGTGTAATACGGCAGGCAGAAGGTTAAAGGGATCCATGTTGAAATGCATATGAAGGATATAGTGACACACTGTGTGTGCTCATTTGCATGTTATTACCCAGAATCCCTGGCTGAAGTGGAAGCCTTGTATGCTAAGAGACAATGGGGAAAGACAGGGTTGCAAACATATCTGAGACATGTGAATGTGCTCACGAGTGGTATTTTAATTGGTGTGCCGAATAGAAACTTTAAAAGATCACTGAAGGCTTTTCAATAACTACAGCTGCTGATGTTACCCCTAATATTTCTTTTCTCCCGCAAGAAAAATAACTAAAGCCCATTATCATTTGTAAGGGCTCAATACGGTCTAGGACTTCTGGTGCGGCCGTTTTGCTGCGACCAGATTTCCGCCAGCGTTTAGCTACCACTTACCTCGTCGCCGGGACCTCTCTCCGCCGAATGCTTTGCCACCAAGGTAAGTTCCTAACCTTACCCCTTACCCTAAAAAACCCTCATCATTCCCTAATACTAACGCTACCCCCTACCCTATAAACCTTAACCCCATACACAAAAACCTTTTACCCTAAACACCTGGCTCTAATCCCCTACCCGAAAAAGCTTAACCCCTTAGCCTAAAAACCTATTCTTAACTTCCTACCGTAACTGCTAAATTAACCCCTAAATGTATTTCCCTTTGCGAAGCGGCCGGGAAGCAGTGACAGAGGGTCCCTCTGTGGCCAAGTGCCGGGCGAGGGTTGGTCGCGGTGAGACGGCCACAACCAAATGTCCAATTCCACCCGTAATATATCTGTGTGGTAAGGGTCAGCACTTTGAGAGTCTGGCAATTGGTACCTACAGTATACTCAGGGCTTGACAAATAAGCTCGCCCGCGACGAGTAGATATTACCAGCCGGCGAGTAGCATGGCGAGAACACATGGTCACCTGGAAACAAAAATGAGAACTTCCGGAACCGAGAGAAGCGACGACAAACATGAACCTGCTATCCGCCAACCAGCATGGGAATGGACTCCTGTATGCGGGGTTCAACCAGGACCACGGTGAGAACCCGAGGGGGAGGGGGGTGGGATGGAGAGAAAATCGGGGGGTAGAACTGGGGAGGGAGGTGGGGGGAGGAGAGAGAATCAGGGGGGGCTGGGGGTTTGGGGGATGGAGAGAGAATTGGGGGGAGAACTCGGTGTGTGGATGGGGGATGAAGAGAGAATCCAGGGGTGGGGAGGTGGAGTGAGAATCGGGGGGGGGGAGAGCTGGTAGTGTGGAGAGGGGTGGAGAGCTGCTTTCTTGTCGTTATTTTTGTTAGATTCAGGATTGTGCCTGGGCCATGTGAGAGTGCTGAGCAGCAGTATAGCTACCAGCTCTATTGGATTGTACCACAGCTTTAAAAATGCAAATTTTAGGGGCCTATTCCCTTTCCTGTATGGAAAGTAGTGTTTTGCCGAGCCCTGGCTATACTCATCACAATTATACTGTGCAGCAAGGTCAAACCCACGGGCCCTGAACTGCAGCTTTAAGACCACCACAAAAAAGAAAGCGAGAGAGAGAGAGAAGAGGATTGTCTGTACAGCAGCCGACAGAATTGCATGAGAATGGCATTAGCAAATCAAGCACATGATGATTAAATGGATTTTAGTAAAAAGTCAGAGAGCTCCTTCTTTGCTGACAAGGGAAAGATAATAACTGTACGGTCCCCAATCTATTTGTATTCCTCTCTGAACTTAGAGAGACAAATGTTCCAACAGAATTGCTGATGTTACCGATACAGACATTAAAAGAGAAAGCATGTTATCACAAGCCCAGCACGCTTTGGAGTTAATGTGGAAACATTGCTGCACTTCCGTGATACATACCAAATATTATCTTTATTTTAAAAGATGCAGCTATTTAAAATGTTACAAAAAGTATTTTTTCTTTAAGTAGAAAGGGCTACCGTTTTCATCTGGTATTTAATTAAAAAAAAAAAAAAGTAGGACTGTTTGGGTAAATTATTGTTAATATACAATTCCTAATACAAATATAAGTGGTTTGTAAAGACTGTTACCACGGTACAGACACAATTTGGGTTATTCATTAAACTACGATAGTGCCCATGGGGGCTCTATCGCACCACCCTCCCATGGACTTCAAGGAGTGTTTTGGTGCGATAGTGCCCCAATCGGCATCATCACAGTTTAATAAATAATCCCCAATGGGAGTAATTTATTAAGATGCAGTGGCGGTTAGGTATGCAATATTGTCATATACCTTAATGTCACTTAACATGCTCCTAAAACAATACTGCAATTCATTGAATGAAGCCCAACACATATGTATGTATTTATGTATGCATACAGTATATGTCTTTATTTATATAGCGCCATTAATGTACATTGCTCTTCAATGCCATAATACACGTGACAATCATATAGATAACAAATAATGCAAATAATACATAATGGGAATAAGTGCTTCAGACATAAAAGTAACATTTAGGAAAAGGAGTCCCTGCCCCAGAAGAGCTTACAATCTAATTGAAGATAGACTACTTGGAGAACAGGAACATGGAAAGCACTGCTTCAATAGCAAAAAACGAGGATCCAGACTGAAAAAGTTGATAACAGGTAATTTATTCACAAACCGGAACCACTATCAACATTGAGTTGCACAAATGTAGTCCTGTGACATGTTTCACGCACAGGGTGCTTTTTCAAAGAGTTACACGCTCCCAGGTCAGGTGAAGTGAGAAGCTTATGGCCATTGTGTCAATTATTTATTAATTCATTGACTGTTCTATCTGGTTGGGGCTATCCTTTATCCAGGCAAAACATAAAAAAACAACAAAATAAACCCCTATCCATTTGTAAGGGCTAAATTACTTCCCCAGACCCTATCTGCAGGACTGGCGGGATATTGCCATTACCAGCCTATCACCCCAAAGTCTTAGGAAGTACCTTAAGCAGATGGCCCTCCATGTCAGTCTCTGGCAGGTTCCTCTGTGTCCAGGAAATATAGGTCTCTGGGTGTCTGGGTGTCTTGATCTCAGCACAGCCTTTGTGCTCAAGTCCGTGGCTTCTCTGCTCTCCTTCTGTCAGCCCAAATGTGAGTTAAGGAATCTCTCTCCTGTTTCCAACTGGAGGCTTGTCTTACAGACTTAATTGGCCAGGTGGAGTCTGGTTAATCGCCTGCTGCACTTAACCAGATCCTGCTGGATTTTAGAGATAGTTTCTTCAACAGGGATAAGTCCCTGTTACATATACCCACGTTTTTTCTGGATCATTGCTGGACTGAATATATACTGTAGTACATCAGAGGGAACACTGTCACCAGATCTACAAATATAAAATGGACTCACCTCTCACCCGTACCTCTCCTTCATTACTTCCAAATCATTGAACATATGGAACATTACATTATGATCAGTGATGCTGGGATTCTGCTTCAGCTGTGCAGCACTAGCTTGGGATTTTTCAGTCTCTTGACTTATCAATTTAAAATCTAATTGGTTGGTAGAGAGGATGTACAGAGACATACTCAAGTTTAAATAACAGGACAGCATAACCAACCTAGCACCATTTACAGTCACAGCTTCAGAGCTGCCTAGTTGTCCACTTTGAGATAAAAGGATCCGTATGTAATGATACAGTATATTTAGCCACATGAATTAGAATTTAGGAAGCCAAATAAACACTGGGGGTCGGAGAAAAAGATTAAAAGAATATTCACAGTCTTCATTTTTAAAATGCTTATTATTTTGCAACTCTATGGCCAAAAACACAGTACTGTAACTTCCAGGAGCTGGAGTAAAGCCATTTACTGTACATGGCCAAGTATAGTACCAACAGTGACCAATTTGATGAGTGACCATGCTGTGCTAAAAGGAAATAGCGATAGTTCTTAGAATAAACAATCACTTTGTTATTTCTGTTGATTGACTTACTGGCTATTAGGAAAGCTGTCATTATTAGTTGAATTTGTTGTATGGGCAACGGCCCCATTCCCTCTGCTTTTATAATACTTGGCACAGGTTCAGCCACTCTAAGTTTTGCTAAACTACTGATCTTTTCTTTACTATGGGGATGACGGAACTTTAAAAAGATAGATCATTTGAATACAGCCTTTGCCACTGCTCACGTTGGCTGATGTGCAAAAATGCTGTGCTATTCCCGACCCTTTCTTCGTACAAGGAGAGCCTTTTAAATACTGAAGAAATAAGATGACTTACATGTATGTATTTACAGATGGAGTCTCGGGTTCAGTCGCTTCAGCCTGTCGCTTACTGCGGCTGAACCCAAGCCGCACCGTGCAGTGCAGGTAGGGAGACTTAATGGCCCATCGTATTAACACAGCGAGGGTCCCTGCATTTGAATGGGACTCGCGCTGTGTGTATCCTACTGGGCTGTACCTGTCTGTAAGAGGTACGCAGTAAGAATATACTGAATCAGTCACTTACCCTGGGTGCCTCTAACAGGTGACCGCAGGGCTTTTATTTTAATAACATATTATTGTAGCCCGGGGTCTTCGGAGCTGAACCGCATTGATTTCAGCCCCAGGGACCCCCTGCTTCATGAGTTACAGACCCCGTCATGGGGTGCCGGTATCCCCCTGCTTTGTTTAAATCTCTCTGTCACGCGGGCCGCGACGCGTGAGAATTTAAACATGGCAGGGATACCGGCACCCCATAACAGGGTCTGTAACTCAGAAAGCAGGGGGTTCACAGACCTGAAATGAATGAGATTCAGCTCCAGAAACCCCGTGCTACAATAATATGTTATTAAAATAAAAGCCCCGCGATCGCCAGTTAGAGGCGCGCTGAGTGGCTGATTCAGTCTATTCTTACAGACAGGTGCAGCCCGATAGGATTCACACAGCGCAAGTCCCATTCCATCACAGGGACCCCCCACTGTGTGAATCAGATGGGCCATTAAGTCTGCTAGGTACTGGGCCGTGGCGAGTTACCGAGAGTTCTACAATTTCCCCCAAACGCTGGCGACATAAGGAAAGATTGTATCTGTATTGTTACACTAAGCTCCAATGCAGCAGTGCAATATACTTGGCTACTTCTCTGTACTTTGCTAAAGTAGGTCATGCTTGGGAAGGATATCCCAAAGGCAACATTGTAACTCTTCGCAACAATTTGGTACCAGAAGTAAAAACCAGGAAGTAATCTTATTTTCAGACTTCAGTCCAACCCAACATGACAATAAGATGTTTGATATTGTCTGAATCCATTCGCCTCTCCAGAACAAAATGTTCCTAAGGCCGCGTTTATAGTGCCTGCGAGCGACATAGCACGCGCCTGTCGCTCACGTGAAACCTGCACTGAGGTGCCGAGGGGAGGGGGAGGCGTGGCCGTGACGTCATGTGAGTGGCTCACCCCTATTGGCTGAACCGCGCATGTGACCCAGCCGTCGAGCGTCAAAATAAAAAAAAAATGTTGCGCTTGGTCACACGCACTATGGGTGCCATCATAAAGGTAAACTGATTTGTTTTGGCGGCCCGCACGCCGTCGCTGGCCCTATAAACGCAGCCTCGTGCTGTGCAGCCATTCTGATTAATGGGACTACATTTTTCAAACAGCGCTGTAGTTGTAGTATTCTTTAACTTGGCTAAAGTAGCAGAGTAAGAGCCGAGCTGCTTTGAGCATGCTTTCTAAGGCCTCTATTTAATGTTATGAAGCGACACCTGCCCCCGTCCCCCACGTGGCTGCTGGAAAGCGACTTGGAAACAGAACTGTCAATCACTGTCCTGATTCCCAAAGTTGCTCCCCACACTGGTTTGCATAGCGCTATACAAGGCATTGTGGGGCAGAGCCGTGTTTGACAGCCATGATCTTTAAGATCCACACCTCTCCCAATTTTCCACTCATCCAGGACAAGTGGATATTTTCCTGTCCTGCTCAGGACCACTCTCTGGGTCTTCTGTGTGTGTGTTTATTATAAAGCAAGTAATGTTTGGTGTTGGGACGTCAGGATGTGACATATGCCAACATTCCTTTTAGAAGGTTATACTAAGCAGGAATCAATATTGTTAAATGACCACAGGTTTATTTAAAAGCTTAGTGATAACTTTTCACACCTTACTATTTGAATTATTTATTATATAACACTGCAATGTATTTTAATCCTATCTGCATTAGAATATTACATTTACCGCAGGCCACTTGTGGCAATATTGGGCTGTAGAAGTGTACTTTGTGATAATCACAATGGAACTACTGTATATGAGAGCACTTTACATAAACTCTTCAGACCTCACAACACTTCTTCAGATGTCCTCTTTGTTTGATTAGAATTCTGTGCTAAAACAACATGCAAGTGGGGATATTCATTGCAAACCTTGTTAGAAAAGGTTACAATTTTTTGTTTTTTCTAAATGCTGTTTTTTAAAAAATAAATTTAAGTTGCCATATCCGCTAGCTCTGATGGTCATTAACTTCTCGTTACGCCAATAATTGAACTTTGTGGTTCCTGACCTTGTAAGGGTATTGTGTGTTGGGAATGCTTAAGCCAGCCTGGAAAATAAACACTGAAACACTGAAACAACTTAAAGTGCACAGCAAAAGACAGAAAAGCCCAATGCTACATCCAATGTGACAAAAATATACAGTGAAATACTTATATATTCTCTTGAAAAGGGTCATTTAGTTAAACCCTTTGGCCAACGCATTATAAGCCTGCAAGTCACATCAAGGCATGACCAGTGAGCAGGTCCTCACACTACCTGATAAAATCCCCATTTACCTCTATTTGTAGGGAAAATTACGACATTGGGTCTGTCCAAACTTAAGAACAAGAATAAGAACTGCTAACTTAGAAAGTGGGGAGGGGACAGCTTAAACCATGGGGGGGTTTACACTATTATTTAAAAATACTTGTACGTGTCAGATTCTGATCTTTTTAAAAAGGCAATCACCCTGATGCAAGCGCTAAACATGGTACTCCTATCATTCCCTACGAGAGGATCACTCAGGCCTTGTACTCTACTAAGGAACCTCGTGCCTACCGTAGAAACATAGAATTCTCCTATCTGCTGTAAAACCCCAGACCCTATTTGATCCTCTGTTCTCTTTAGTTTTTAGGATGCAGCCTTATCTCTATCCCAAGCATTTTGGAATTCCCTTATTGTTGTTAGGATTGGGTACCTAAGAAATTCATAGTAATTACATTCATGCAGCTTTTATTGGAGAAAAAGCCAACGGACAGTATGATATCCGACACTCACAAATTGTCATCAGTTTCAACTTCAAATCTGCCTCTCCTACTCTTTGTCATGAGAAATGTCAAAACACTCAGCATAACCTCTTTACCAGCATAGTTATTTTAAGTGCAGTTTGCACAGAGCATCGAGAAGTAGGTCATTCAGCCGCCAGTACGAGGAATTATGTAAACCTACTTAGGCGCCACAGCAGTCATACAGAAATGGAGAAGAGAGAGGAAAGAGATGCCCTGCGGACATCTATTTTATTTTAGTATGCATGCAAACCTCATATGAAACTTCTCAGCCATTAAGCACAATAGCATGATTAAATATGGCTGCATGTGGGGATAATAAAGAGCACACATAGGTATAAGTGAATTGAAAAGAAGTTCTCTTGAACAATTCAGTGAGATTGCAAATGGTTTAAATCTTCACGATCCTGTGTATAGGTACGGAGTGCATGTAACATATCTGTCTTGTGTTTTAAACGTGGTTTGTTTTTTTTATAGCACTTACCCGCTTCAAACTTTTTTGTATTTTTATATAACTTTAAATATATATGTGTAACGGTGTTTGCCCGGGCCAATCTCATATTGCCCCCCCTATGTGGACTCTTACCCCTGTTACATGGCATACTAGTGTGGTGCACCTGCTGGCTTACAGGACTCCTGAGTCTCCCGCTTGATGGTATTATGGGGAATGGCATCAGGACTGGCTTATGAGGTAATGCTGAATTATACTCATTCATGGTACAGCGCCTCCATCTCTTCCAGACCCCCAGCGCAGCAGGGAGGAGTCTCTGAAAGAGAACCTCTATGTGCACCTTCTTCCCAAGTGACTCCACACACAGGACAGAAGCGTTCTTTCTCTTTGGCATCCTTTATTAACAGCAGACATGGGCAGCCGCCCATCATAGTGGCTGGTCGTCTAGCCACTCATCTCAGGTTGCCAACCCAAAGGAAGTCCCTGACCATACACTCCCAGTCAAGGGCACTGAAAGCAGGTCTAGCTCTTCCCTTACTCCCTAATGAAGTAAAAGGTATAGTCTTCCACACCACTCCCTAGAGGGAGGGCCACAAACACTGCCAGAGCCCTGACAGGTTGCTGGATAGACTCACCTCACTCAGATGGTGAGGCACACACACAATAAATTCAGGAAGTTCTGCATATTATATAGCTTCAGTAAACACCACCCCTGTGTCACTGTAAGTGGACACAGAGCCTGATGTCACTCCCTTCACTAACAATACACAGCACATGAGGTGAGGGCAAACCCCATGATTACTCCTAGCAAACTTGCCCTTTAATAGGGATTATTGCACAGGAGGAGAAAGACATGTAACCCCAAAACTACACAGGGTTACAATCTCCCTCTGGTGGATCCAATGGTCCCCACTTGGTTCTAAATTTGCCGGGTCTTCCTTCAAACAGACAACCTGCAACATAACAATACAAAAATTACATTAATACAAAATACAGATACATCACAAGTGAATTTCTGTAATACAGAACATATTCATTTCAACCCTCCCATCTAAAAAAAGATTACTCCCTAGGAGAATCCACTCAGTAATAATGCCTGGGATCAGGTTTCTTGACCTCTCGCCCGTTGTGATCGATAATGGTGATACAATATGATCTGGGCTGCCCACTCTCTGGTCTGTATTCTAACTTTTGCTTGTAAGTGTTCCTGCCTACACTCCAAATACGCATGAGATAAAATACTCTCGCCTCATATGGATACTCAAATCCGTGAGACTACTTATATATTGCCACTATGGCTTACTCTCACCAGCTTTTTGTTCCCTGCTTTACCTGGCAGTACCCAGGACAGTGATTCTTCAGGGGCAATGACATCAAACAAAATAGAGGACCCTTTTGGTACGACTATCCCCTTTTGGATCTCATCCCATTTCCTCACGAGCTCCTCTTGGCCTTCCTCAGCCGAGTACTCACCCACATCCCACCAGTGGTCAACCACATCTCCTCGCATCAGGATGAATCTAGTGCGGTCCAACCATTCTGAATAACCCTCATAACTTAGTGCTATGATCCCCCAATTGGTTTGCACCACCAGAGCAGTCTTGTGCCCTGCTGTGTCCCCTCCTGTTGAGACCCCAGATGTGATACTAGAATGTGTAGAGGCCCCATAACGTTTAGGCCTCCCTCTAACAAGGTGGGTATAAATAGTAGGATTCATCTTGGGTGGTTTCACATACGGTACTACCTCCTTCCCCGATCCCTCATCCGAAGGATTACAGTCCCCCCAGTCCATGGCCGACACAGGCCGCTCCTCAGATGTGTCCCGTGACTCCCCAGACCACCTTTGGCTCGAACGTGACCCCAAAGGTGACATGGTAGGGATAGGGGCAAGGGCATTGACCTTGGCACTGGGCAAGGGGAAGTGTTCTTACGCTTTGGCAGGTAAATCAGCAGCTTGGCGATGCCACGGCCCCTCGTGGCTTTGGGTGTAGCAGAATCACCAACCCGCTGTCCTCCACGGCCTCACACAGCCTGCCGATATTTATCCACATCCTCCTGTGATAGATGGTTGCTGCTCAGCGCCGCTGCCGGATGCTCCCGGTCGGTTCCGCTGCTAAACTCGGAAGTGACGTCATCTTCTTCTCGCGAGATGGGGCCATCTTGGGTGGAGTCGTCCCACCCCGGAACTTCCTCCTCTATTTCGACGTCCTGCACCGGATGTCCCGCAACGCTTCTCGGCTCTGCTTGGGCCTTGGTTGGGACCTTCACTACGGCCGCCTCCATTGGAGCCTGTGGGGAGTAAGGAGGTTCCTCACCACTCTGCCAGCTTGCAATGGTCTCCTCTTCCTCCAGTCCCGTCTCCGGAGGTCCCTCCGCCGCACTGGGAGTCGCCACGGCCGCGGGACTCTTCCGCTGCTCCGGTCGCACCAGCGCTTGTTGGTGAGGGATGTCGATCTGTAGCAGGCCCAAATCACGGTGGTGAGCCGCTCTTCTTCCACAGCACCGCTGCAGTGGTCCGCCGGTAGGCGCATCACCACCCCTTTTCTCTTTCCCTAATTCTCTCCCTTACTGACTGTTGATATCTCATAGAATGCTGACCTTATACACACTTGCTCCCGCCCACACCTCCCTGCCTCCTCCTCCCCACGTAGGTTGTTTTTGCCCCAACAGAAACCTTCACTCATCTGCCCCTCCCTACATATCAGCTTTGATCTCTTGTTATGTCCCTGCTCCTCTCCTGTGCAATTCCCATAACTGTCTGAAACACGAGCGAGGTGAATGCTGAGGGTCTCGGACGGCGACTACTCTATCTCTTGTCATACATATGCCTGTTATATTATGACACCATGTGAGTGTGTTAAATTTTATTACATCACCAGATAATTTTTTTTTATGTCTGCACTATTTGGACGTCTTATTATTTTTTTACAAAGGTCATCACACGTTCCAGACGCACAAGGAAACGATATTGATTCTTGGATATGCTTATAAAGAACATAGAGTATGTGAGTACACATTCTATATGTAACAGTGTTTCCCGCGCCTGGTGGGAGATTTGGCCATTACTAGTCATGTGGTGCATGATACCTGCTGGTAACAGGAGGGCTGAGCTGTCTGCCGATGGTAGTGAGGACACAGGATCAGGTTTCTGGGGTACATTACCCACATGGTTCTCTAGTAGTGAACGCCTCCATCTGCCGCAGGCTCCAAGATGAATGGAGGTGATCTCCTACGGTATAATTATTCCCTCTCCTCCCAGTAAGATCACACACCAGGCAGGAGGTATATGCAAACATGAACGGTCTTTATTGAATACCCCACAACACAGCAGTGGTCTGCCCAATTACAGCTTCTCAGGATCAGCTATCCACTGGATGATTGTCCCCGGACAACCACTGCAGGTCAGGGCCCCTGCAGCTGTCCTAGCTCTTCCCGACTCCCATATCAGAAGTTAGGGTATAGGCTCACACTCACTCTTCCCCAAGGGGAAGAGGAACAGTGAAGGCCCCAATCTCAGAATCCCTGTGTGCAACCTGCCTCTCTCAGTGGGGAGAGGCACTACTCAATTTGGGGCGGCGCTGCCCTTAAGTACAGCCAGGAGGAGGGCACCAGGTCTGTCCCACAATTGGACATGCTCAGGCCTGATGTCACCGTCTCCCACGGTAAATCAGAACAGTACCAAGGAGTGGGGAAAACCTATATTGACTGCTGGCAAGGCCTGCTCTTACCAGGACTTACTGCCAGTACAAGGGCAGCTTAGTAGCCACAGGTGGCATGGCTACATATAGGCTACTGAAAGTCTGACCTGTCCTAATTGAGAGACATATTGCACTATTTTGTGTTTGTATTTTTTTATTCACATGTTTGTGCTCCCCATGAATGGGACTTCAATCTTAGTGTCCATGAAGGCATACATAATGCATAATGCATGCCACAATCAAGTAAATATATGTGAGCATATCGCTTATGCTGGAGCAGCTTGCAACTGCCCTCACCGACGTAGTCAGGGTCGTTTTAAGACCTTCGTAGGCCCTAGGCACTTTTATTTCTAGTAGCAATGAGAGAAATAAACCTCAGTGTGTGGCGCTACTAGCCCAGTAGAAACGCGTGCATCACACGGAGGCATCCACTTTAACCCTTGATGTACCGGAGTCCTGAGTATAAAGCGGATAGCTGTAACTGTAGCAAATGAAGCCCGTAAGCAATCACATAGGTATAGGGAAAAGCTGACCACGGCGATCATGTGGTCCCCCGAAGGGAACCAGCAGACCCCCGCAATGCCAGACCAAATCCCCTAGTGACGAACAATAACGCAGCATACAGTTCAATTATTGGAGTACTCACAAAATCAACCGCTGGTGAATCAAAGACATCCGGTAGCAGCGGCGTGCATGCACAGGTAAGTGCAGGATAAGGAAAAAAGGGAAAACTGAGAGCACAGCAAAAAGCATGGAACTGGAGGTCAATAGAAAAAATAACAAAAACTTTATTGAAACATGCTTGTTTCAATAAGGTTTTTTTTATTTTGTCTATTGGCCTCCAGTTCCACGCTCTCAGTTTTCCCTTTTTTCCTTATCCTGCACTTTTATTTCTAGAGGCCTGTGTGCCCGATATTTTTACTCATTTTTAAGCTAATTTCATCGTTTGCTTGTTTCTTTCGATACTAGCGATATATGGCATCAATACTTTTGTTTCGATATTTAAAGGTATCGATACTTCGAAAGCATTTTAATTTGCTGTTTTCTCTTATTTTGTGATATTTTTTTTGTTTAGGTATTTTTCCAAGTGAAATATTGTAGGCCCTAAAATGTTTGTAGGTCCTAGGACTGTGCCTAGTCGGCATAATGTATAAAGCGGCCCTGGCCGTAGTACTAGGATCTGAATACTTCCTGGTCACGTGACGCCTGTGCTCTCGTCACGCGTTATCTCGACTAAACTCCATCCATGTCCGGTCTTCAGTAGACATTAGGAGTCCCCTTGCCTGTAGATTTGAGGACCGACAGTCGTATACCCAAAAGACATTAGATAAACATTGATAGATAAAAAATACACAAAGCATTTGTTTACAACGAACATTTGAAACATTTGTTAAAAATACTTTTGTTTAAAGATGCAAATCAGTTGCATCTAACCTATTAAGCACTGCGCTGCTTTTTATTTACTTTGGTCTAAGGAGGGACTGCATCTTTAAAACATTTATTTCAGTATCTCTCTGTTTCTTTGTCCCTATCACCTTTATTTCCTCTGTTACTATCCCTTTCCTGGAGAAAACAGACAAGTGGCATCAAATGTGGAAACTGCCCCATAACCCCTGGAAAATTGGCAACTACGAAGCATTTTCATCCCCTATTCATCTGCAAGTTGGGAAATCTTTTCTTAGTAAAGAACGTCACAGATCCATCCAGATGAGAACATTTTGGCGAGTACCCAGCTGTGTTTTAAACGTTTAAGGTCAAGTTATTTTTTGTTGTTTTCCTATGAACTCTCTTTGGAAAGAAACAGCTTAATGAAACGTATACTGCATTGCACAAACTAAATTCAATTTCCTTGAGGCAATCTGCTTTTAAAAAATAAAGGTCACAAAGGCGTGCTCTGCAGTTGATCTAGGAATCCCCTGTTAAATGTCGATACTGAACTTAAGTGCTTCCACTTTGTACAGTGTTTGTGAATTAAAAACTCAATGGTTTCGCTGTTTATTTTCTCGGTAGCATGGGAACTTATTTGTTTCAGCAGCTAACATTGTGTTTTCTTATACCTGGTGAGAAGTTTTACTAAAGCACCATCTCCGAATCTCCTCTACTCCCTCAGATAATTATCATTCTGCAATAAAAACCTACACATAGCCAGCTGTCTAAAACAGTCGAGAGACGGAAACAAACATTATTAGTCTTCCAGTAATTATTGCAATGACTCCCAGTTACCATTCTTATCCTTTATGCGTTGCCTCAAATACTAGTAAAGAAGCAACAACTATGGGGTCTATTCTAGTATCTGTGATGTGTGTCAAATAGGTGTCAAAAGAGCCCTTTCTGATTTGATTGGTGTGCTTTCCTTTTCTGTAAACCCTTCTTACATGTCCAAGCCATGCGGAAAACGCTTTTAAAGAAGCGTTTTCACTGCGGCTGTGCAAATCCGAGCGGAATTACCAAAAAGGCACAAATGTGCGTTTTGCACAACTTATTTATTTATAAAATGTTTTTACCAGGAAGTAATACATTGAGAGTTACCTCTCGTTTTCAAGTATGTCCTGGGCACAGAGTTATGATGACAAATAATACATGGTTACAAATACATAGTTACATAAGTGAACAGGGTTAAACATTATATACAAGATTGCATGCACAGTTACAAATAATATATATTATAGGCATATGTAACAGTTACCGACCAGATTAAAATGTGAGACAGCATTAGTTTTGAAAGAACTTAACCTGGTGGTGGCTGTGAAAGTCTCCGGTAGACTGTTCCAGTTGTGGGGTGCACGGTAAGAGGAGGAGCGGACGGATACTTTGCTGAACCTTGGGACCATGAACAGTCTTTTGGAGTCAGATATCAGATGATAATTGCTGCATGTGGTAGGGGTGAGGAGCTTGTTCAGATAGGCGGGTAGCTTGCCAAGAAAGAATTTGAAGGCAAGACAGGAGAGATGAACTTTGCGCCTAGACTCAACGAGCAGAATTCTAGTTGCTCTGTTAAGTGCAAAATGCAAAAACTCTTCTAATAAAAAAAAAATCTCGCCTCCTTCAGAGTGGCGAGATTGTTTTTACATGTTCCATCCAGAGCCTGAAATATGGGTTTTGCTGAGAGAGAGCAACACCCATATCTCAGCAAAACCCACGTCGGACTCTACTTCATAAGCAAATACAATCCGGGCGTTCTAGCTGCTATACTGTCAGGTTTGTCACTTTTATAGATATGGTTTAAACTATGCAATTTACAATACAGATTTTTGGCTAGTTTTAATCCGCCAATTATGACCATGTCAAACCACGTGGTTTGGCAATGACAAACTCGCAGTTGCTAGAATATCCCCCCATGTGTGATATGGCTACTTTAACTTATTTTATGTTTTTCTGCAGAAGTGATTTAAAGAGCATTTGCAACTATCAATACATACTGATTATTGAAAGGGAGATATCAAGAATACAGATTTAAGCTATTCTGGATTGTATTCATTTTTATTCGGTGCCAACAGCAGGATTGCCAGGTGTCCAGTATTGAATCGAACTGTCCTGTATTTGGATACTCTGCCCAGTAAAATATGAGCGATAATACTGGACATGTATGTGTCCGGTATTACCCCTCTGGATATAGTGACCTGACCAGCTGGGGGGCCACAGGATTTCCCCGAGCGGGGCTGTTGTTAGGGGGATGGCCAGCTTCCTCCATCCTGATTGGCTGCTGCAGGGTAATGCAGCCAATCAGGAGGAAGTGTCAGGAGCCAGGGGGTGGGGCCAAGGAGAGAAGGAAACAGCATGGAGCGCAGAAAGGTGAGAGGGATGTGTGTGTGTGTGTCTTGAGCGCATCACACCTTTCACCATTGTGTCCAGTATTTTTGGAGAAGCCACCTGGCAACCCTAGCCACCAGTATATACAGCTGTATAAGCGAGAACAAATATTTAACTTTTTGGTATCCATTGGACACACACTGCTATTCTTCTTGAACTATAATTTCATAGTTTACAGAGAAAACACATTTGGGTTTACAACATTTTATGACCTAGAAGTGTCAGAACAGTCTGACAAAGCATTCAGAATAGGCTGAAAGGAGGGTCAGAACAAAAAGAAAACAGGATTTAGGTAAACCACGTTACAGGTTATGGGTGATATATCATGTATAACTTCTACATGAGACAACTGCTGAAGAAACAGGCAGTCCAGAGTTGTGTAACTTTAGGATGTTTACAAAGACACCAATGTGGGAAAGTCTTAAGTACAGTAACAATGGTAGTAAAGCACTAAAAAGCAGTAACTGCATTGTGTGGTAAGAACATTAATGGCTTAATATATAGACTGAGGGTGGACATTGCAATCCAAGCACCAATGTCAGACACCAGGACAACGCCTTCCATAGTATTAAACAGATAACACAATGTCACTTCCCAGCCCATGAGGTAGTCAGTAAGTTGCAGGAAGCACCTTGAGAGAACTGAGTGTGGAACATTTATCCATGTGTAACGGGTGTTCCCCCCCCCCCAATCGCAGATATGGTGTGGGTGCGGAGAACATACGGTGTTACCAGGTGTGGTGCGTATACCTGCAGGCTCACAGGAGGCCTGAGCCTCCGCTAGTGAGAGCCTGGGGTGAATCCTCTGGAACGTTCTTGGTTTCAGCGCCTCCACCTATGTAGGATTCTATGGGAATGTAGAATGACCCTAACATAGGAACCCACTCAGAAACCAGATACACCAGTATCATGTATAACAGGTTTACTGAATGAACAAAGAATACTATAACATCATACTTATACTTTATAACATCACCACGTTATAACATCCCCACACGGTGCCCACAGCCCAACCCCTTTGTCCCGTGGTCAGCGCTGCCACTATGTGAGAGATAATGTTATGATCTGTTGGTGCACTTATAGAGTACCTGCCGAGTGCTGCTGCACTCGGCCTGCAAGGAACTTCACAAAGGGTCTGTCGTTCTGGGATCCCGTCTGATCCGGTCCGGTGAATCCTTGCTTGGGGTCCGCCAGGGGCGGTCCCACCCTGAAAATAGTCTTTCTCTCTGGGCGTAGACTTGAGCCCAAGTCTCCTTTCAGCAGGAACGCAGCGTCCACTGTGTCCCTGTCTATCACTGGCACTATGTGACACACGCTATACTACAGGCCGTCCCTACAGTACAGCAACCTGTAATGGCTTTGGGGAAAACTCCTAGGGCCTATGGGGTAGCCTATCTTATGCAGGGGTCCCTGACCCCCTGCACCCACACTACCTCCTCCCGTACTACCCAAGTCCCCTCTACCTCACTATTAACTAACTGATCCCAGCGCCTGCAGCAACAAGCTGTGACCCACTGGATGCTTGCAGCCAACGTGCTGCACAACACTGTGCCTGCCTGTCAGACCTCACGGCACTGACAGCCATGACCCTGACAAGACAGCACACTGACACTAAGGGCAGCGTCCCTATCTCGGGCCGTCCCTTATAATTACCCACTAACTGGTGGGGAGTTGGGGCCTACCTGGGGCTTGGGGTTTCTCTGGCCTAGTACAGCAGAGCCCTGCTCTGTGTACACTACCTTCCCCAATCTCTTCCTGGATCCAACTGACAAAAACCGTCTGCACACAACATTGTTGCAACTTTGCAGCATGAGAATCTGCCAGCTCTATTGGCTTCAATGCTGCCTGTCACCAGGGTGAAAGTGCAGTCCCCAGAGGCTGCTGGGAATTGTAGTCCTTGGCACAGCTCTTTCCTATTGGGACTGCGTGCGCGATCTTTACTGCGCATGTGCGACGCTCTAATGGCCGCCGCTACGCTTAACTGCGCCACCTCCCAGAGCTCCGGCACACTGGCGATAGCCACCGCTACCCTGGCCAACCTCTGCGCATTGCGCGAACCTCGCGCCGCAACCAAGATGGTGGTGCCCGCCGGGAGAAGCCGCCGTCCCCTTCCCCCACTGCCACAGGTGTAAGGCAGGGGGCAAAGGAATAGTGGTGTGAAGATGGTCAGCGCGAACCTCGTGGACCTCACGAATATGGTGAATCCGGATGAAGTATCAAGGGAAGAATAAATGAGAATAAAACACAATATTAGTGTATAGTGTCCCCATGTGGGGGATGGGGGGAATGGGGGGTGGGGGGGAGGGAAGGGGGAGTTGTGGGGTGAGGGAGGAGTGGACGATGGAAGGATTGATAGTGGGTTCCCACTAACTAATCACAGAATACATAGAGTATATGGATCCAGTGACTCACACGGGCTGGTGTGGTGTCTCTCCCTCAACGCTGACTGGAGTGGGTTAATACAGACTCATATACTGGAGTCTCAATATACATAAAACTCACACGGCCTGATGTGAGTCCTTGCCCTCAGAGGGTGATGTCCTGTATAGATGGTGTTTTGTTGTTGCAGCAGAGTTGTCCCCCAATGGGTGTGGTGTGTGGGTGTCTCCTCTCCCCGTATCCCAAATGACCAAAAAAAAGGAAGGTGTGCAAACCAAAATAAATTGAAGGTCTTTAATGGGTTAACAGTGAAGACATGAGCATACACTATGCATACATGTTGTGGTGCTTTAAAAGGTATAAAACAATATATGACACAATGACACAAACGCGTAGTTCCCTGCCGGAGCTCATTGACAGAGGGACCCAGCACACTGCAAGACATCCGGTACAGATCTCCCTTTCCGGTTCCGCTGCCGGACGCGCCAGTGGGAGCAAGAACGGAGGAGGAAATCGTGCAGGAGTGTTTCGAGCGGTTGATGCTGGGCAAGTAAATTCGTTTAGTGTGAGTGTCTATTTTTTGTGTTTGCTTCAGTGCATCATCTACTGTCCAGTTCATTGTGTCATATATTGTTTTATACCTTTTAAAGCACCACAACATGTATGCATAGTGTATGCTCATGTCTTCACTGTTAACCCATTAAAGACCTTCAATTTATTTTGGTTTGCACACCTTCCGTTTTTTTGGTCATTTGGGATACGGGGAGAGGAGACACCCACACACCACACCCATTGGGGGACAACTCTGCTGCAACAACAAAACACCATCTATACAGGACATCACCCTCTGAGGGCAAGGACTCACATCAGGCCGTGTGAGTTTTATGTATATTGAGACTCCAGTATATGAGTCTGTATTAACCCACTCCAGTCAGCGTTGAGGGAGAGACACCACACAAGCCCGTGTGAGTCACTGGATCCATATACTCTATGATTAGTTAGTGGGAACCCACTATCAATCCTTCCATCGTCCACTCCTCCCTCACCCCACAACTCCCCCTTCCCACCCCCCCCCCCCCACCCCCCATTCCCCCCATCCCCCACATGGGGACACTATACACTAATATTGTGTTTTATTCTCATTTATTCTTCCCTTGATACTTCATCCGGATTCACCATATTCGTGAGGTCCACGAGGTTCGCGCTGACCATCTTCACACCACTATTGCCACGCTGAGAAGGACACGGGATTCCCTTCTCCAAGGTCAAGCAGCAACCACAAAAACCAGCAAAAAGGGCCAGTATATGTTTTTCTATATACTCTTTTGCACCACAAACACAAAACCATATTTGTATATTTTATTATTTTTAACAGAGTAAGGCGTTACAACAACTTTTTAAGCCACGAAATCTAGGGAGCGCCCCAGTCCAAATATCCTCTAGGGGGCAAAGGAAGATCAGGGGAACCGGGGGTGACCCCCTTACACATGTAATCGTAGAGAGAATATTCATCGATGTGAAAAGAATGTAAAACAAATATAATCAGTGCGCTTCTCCATGTAAAGAGCATGCAGCTAGTGAAGGAAATGGCCATACAAATGAGCAAAACAGAAAGTGAATCCCTGCGCTTCTCCCATAGGGATAGCAATCAATGGGGAATATATATATATATGTATGGTGTAAATACCTATAAGAAAAAAGGAGACTTTTGGTATACATCCTTTGATCAAATAATGCCAAGCCTGCTAACCACGTCAAGGTAAGTCTCTTTAGCAGGTCCCGACTTTAATCCTTTGCAGCACGCTCCTAGAGGGCAACACTACTATGGTGTAATTGAATATATTTAGCCAATCACCTGCAACTGCTTATTGAGCAGTTTGTGGCAGGCCAGCCCCTCCTCTTCTAGGTATATAATCTCCTAGCAAGGTCCCCTTATTCCACTTCACTTACATGTGAGTATCTGTACTGGTATATACCAGTTTTTAATTGCACTAGGTTATACAAGCATATGCTTTGATATTTTAACCCTTTCTGGGCTTATTTCACATAACACTAGTATGTATTTAGCGTAGGGACCTGCTAAAGAGACTTACCTTGACGTGGTTAGCAGGCTTGGCATTATTTGATCAAAAGATGTATACCAAAAGTCTCCTTTTTTCTTATAGGTATTTACACCATACATATATATATTCCCCATTGATTGCTATCCCTATGGGAGAAGCGCAGGGATTCACTTTCTGTTTTGCACAGATGTGAAAAGAATGCAGTGCACTGGAATCTTTTTACCTCAGTGGATAATCTCTCTATGATTACCATGATCATCACAGCAGGAAGCACGCCAATGGAGTTTTACACCACTAAACCGTGAGTACTCTCTCCCCTGATCTCCTTTTACTTACAGGATTAACTCTCGGGATTGAACATTGACCGATGGTCAAGCTGATTATTTCCTCCAGGATCGGTTCGTTCGAGGAGAGGGGATCCGCGCTACCTGTCTTCACTGGCTGGGTTTATTGCGGTTTCCCCAGGACTCCTTACCCTTACATAGGAGGCATCCACTGATTATAATGCAGAGTCTCCGGCCCTTGGTGGTGATTATAATAATATTCTCCATAAGGTTTTCAACTACAGACAGTCCTCGGTTATCCGACACAATGCGTTACTCAAAATGGCGTTGGATAGCGAAACGTTGTAAAGCGAAACACGTTTTCCCATAGGAACACTGTTTAAATGAAAGGTTCCGTTCCTGAAGGCATTTTTAATGCTAAAATACACAAAATATTTTACGCAGACAATAAGATATGCAACACACACATAAATTATATAGTGCATATACTGTATTATATATATAATATTACATAATATATAATATAAAAATATAATATATAATATAGTATAATACTGTATATATTATATACACAAACAACTTTGCAAGGCGTTGTAAGAGCGTTGGATAAGCCGTTTTGTAAATATGAACATAGGTATGCATTGCATAGCGTTGGATAGGCCATTCGTTGTAAAACGAAGCCTTGTAAAACGAGGACTGCTTGTACAAAGTGTTTTATACATACTGGAAAGAGAAGAAATACTTCTCCACATAGGCTCTGTGGTACTGTTGCTAGACATTCTCACTCTATTTCTGGAATGTATCCATATTTCTGCCGCGGCTGTGGCCAACCTGACTGGGAGTTGGATCCAGACTTTACCTATCTCACTGTCAAAGGGCCACAATAAGATGAAAAATGTAATTAATACACAGAGCGTAACCTGACCGTGTCAGTGTATAGTGCCATCAGGTTATGCACTGTGTCAGTGTGTAGTGCCTTCTGGTTACATACAGTGAGTTCTCGCTTACCGACGTCCCGGTTTCCGACGGATACCTTATCCGACGCTGCATAATGCAGTCCGCCAGACACATTATCCAATGCCGGACCCGCTTATCCAACAGTCACTGTCATCAATTAACATGGACCCGCAATCCGACAGTCCATTAACCGACGGCGGTTTGCGGGACACATTCCGTCAGATAAGAGAGGACAGCTTGTACTCTGTGTCAGAGTGTAGTTCAAACAAGTTATACTCATCGTCAGTATATAGTGCAGAGTATTACTTCACGGCACTGACAGAGTATGTAGCCTGCGGCACTACACAATGACACAGGACATAACCTGACCCAGAGTACAAGTGGGGGAAAGGGGAAGGGAGGAGAGAGGTTTATGCATGGGGACGATGGGGAAGAGAGGGTGACACGTGGAGGGAGTGAAAGATGGAGAGGGGAGGGGGAGAGGGTATGATGCATGAGGAGCGGAGGTGACATAGGGAGATGGAGCAGTGGGGGACAAAGGGAGGATGGTGCAGTTGGGGGGTGACAGGAGGGAGGAGGAGGGCAGTGGGGTGACTGTCCTTACATTGCTCTTCCATTCTCCACAACCAGCACCCCATGGAGCTCTCAGCAGACAGGGTGTATACTCGCTGTACCCTGTGTTGCTTGGGAGCCCACAAGGGGTTGCAGGTTCATAAGAGCCTAGAAGATGCATCGGCTAGGAGGCACTCTGGCTTCTCCTCTTCCATGTCTCTACAGTATGGTGCCCCAAGTCCTGTTTTCTTTTTCTTCCTTTAGGGGCCACATACGAAGCACTGAAGGGCCACATACTGCCACAGGTTGGCCACCCTTGGTTTACACGTTGTACGATCAGTCATTTGATTTGGTGAGTGGTGTACTCACATCCCTCTTTTTCTTAATCCCACCCCCCACCAATATGCTTCTTTTTGTATATTTGTAACAGACACCTAATAAACGTGGATTCTGAGTGCCGTCGAGCTTTTCTCCTACTTCCAGAATTAATTAAAGCACTTACGTGGCACTATCTACCAGACTCTCAAGGTGTACATTGAATGAAGATATATATATATATATATATATTTTTTTTAAATCACATAGAGCAGCAGTCCATGATGTTAAAACCTCTAAAACAGAGCATCGTGCGCCCAGGGGAAAATGTTCTTTATTTATTGACGTTTCAGGGAAACTAAAATGTACGGGAATTCATG